>NC_034600.1:48878424-48903712 GCF_900095145.1 Mus pahari | reverse complement strand
ACACACACACACACACACACACACACACACACACACACACCAGCAGCAAGTATTTTGCTAATGTTAGAGATAAGAGGGGAGAAGGTGGAATATAGGAACAGAAGGTAAGCAATGTCTGTGCCTATGGTTGGTTAGAAAACCGCTTCACAGCACCTACACTGATTCTACTCCTTTGCCTTTTTTCTTCATGTAGATTATACACTTTTCTCTTAAAATCCAAGGAAACAGTTTACTATATTTTAATATATTATTGACTACTAACTAATTTTATTTACTAATGAATAAATGGATTCTTCTCTTGCTCCTCTTCATTTTTTCCCCTCCTTACATTCTCCTCTTCCTTCTCCTTGCCCTCTTCCTCTTCCATCTTCTTTTGAACAGTCTCCCTATGTAGTCCCAACTAGCCTGTGATTCCCTATCTAGAGCAGTCTGCCCTCATACTCAACCCTTCTTGCCTCTGAATCTCAAGTACTGGAATTAAAGGTGTGCACCATTATACCTGAAAACTGGATTATTTCTGTCAAATAAGTATTTATCACAATAAAGGGGAAACATTTTAAAGTAAAGTAAAAAAAAAAAATTACAGCAAGTTACTCAAAACCAGAGTAGAAAACTTGAGGAGATTGCTACATGGGTGAAGCACTTGCGATGGACACATCAGAGTTTGGACCTCCAGAGTTCTTAGAAGTGACTGGTAGCCATGGAGCCTTGAAACGTGGAGATAGCATCAAGTGAGAGACTCTGCCATAATATATAAGGTGAAGAGCAATAGAGAAAGAAGAGCAATAGAAAAAGATGCCCATCAAACTTCTGAACTGAACATGCATATACACATATGCGCAATGTACCCACACATATATGAATGTACATACATATACAAATTCATAGAGAGAGAAAGACACAGACAGACAGACAGAGAGGCAGAGAGAGACAGAGAGGGAGAGAGAGAGAGACTTTAACATATGCATACCACATAATTTAAATTCTTGTATTAATGGCTAATTGACTCTCATCATAAACTAACATCAACTTTTATAAAATCTATAGTGAGCATTTTCTGAATCACAAAAATGTCACCAACACTGATTTCAGATGGCAGTTTCTTTAATATATTTTTAAATTAGATTCTTATATAAAGAAATATGCTTGCCAAAAGAAAGGCAATTAGTCATTTTTAGCCTAAAATCATTGTAATGGTACTTTTAAATGGAGATGGAACTGATTTTGTATTGGAATAGGCTTTGAAATTAGAAAGAAAGAGCAAAACCTCTCTGGCTATGATACCAAAGTCATAGGAGTAGGAACATCACTAAAAAGAAAAATTATTACCATAGACCGGAGCATTGAAGTGTTCTAGAGTGGAAGCTGGTGACTGGGATACTCATAAGAGCACGATGCAATTTTCTTTGTTTTTGTTCAACCATTTTTATTTTTCCTGTTTTGTATCTTTTTCTTCTCACAAAACAAGATCATCTTCTGGTTATAAAAGGGCACTCTAATTGCATTAGTTTTAGAAACCTTAAAAGATTTATAAGGCAAGATCAAAGTAGACAATCATCGTTTTTGGTGACATCACTAGTTTTATAAACCAAACTCCAAACGCAGTGTCAAAAACAAACCAACACACCCATACCCCAAGGAAACAAACAAAAAGATGAGACATTAAATCTAGCTGTAATTCTTCAGGTTGTCGCTGGGTTGGTGTTGCTAGTATGGACTGGGTGTCTTAGTGGTCACTATTTCATATGACTTCCTGCTTTCTGGAAGACTGCCTGGGACTTCTTTATGTGGTGGTCTCAGGCATCAAGTCTCAAAAAGGAGTAGAAGGGTAGACTTCCCCATATGAGCATTTATTAAGCCATTGCCTGCTTCACATTAGCCAAGCATAGTCCCATGATCAAGTTGAACATCTCTGAGAGGATACAACTCAAGGGAAATTGAAGGGAAAGGTATTTATTTTAGTAATTTTTGTAAATATTGTAGAAAAATAATCCTAGTACATTTAAAACATTAACATAATAAGAAATGTCTCTTTGAAATAATTAAGGAAAAAATAGGATGAACTTTCAAGGTCTTGGCATAAACACTAACTTTCTGAATAGGAATCCAGTAGTTGAGAAGTAAGAGCAATGAGACCAAAGAAAAGAGAGGGAGAGAGAGAGAGAGAGAGAGAGAGAGAGAGAGAGAGAGAGAGAGAGAGAGAGAGAGAGAGAGAGACTATGCATAGCAAAAGAAACAATCAACAAAGTAAAGAGACAAACTAAGTCTAGGATAGGAATAACTTTTACAAATATGAAGCTGAGTTCTTATTTAGTAGACATAAATAACACACACATGTGCACATGCATGAGCAAATGATTCAATTAATAAATATTTGCTGGAACTGAAAAAAAATCCTTTCAAACGAATAAACGACACATGGCAGATACATACATGAAAACATGTTCAACATCTTTAACTACCAAGAAAATGCATATCAAAATAATTTGAGATTCCATGTTATCCTAGTTGGAATGGTTATAAAAGTCCATACAGGGCTGGCGAGGTGTCTCAGGGGTTGAGAACGCCTGCTGTGCAGCCTGTGAACCTGAGTCAGATTCCTGCTTCTTACGGTGAAAGCACACAGCAGAACAGCTTGAAAGTTGTTCCCTGACCTCCATATTTAAAACATGCTATGCTCACATGGACACACCCCCACATACATACGCATATATGAACCCATTAATGATGATACCAACAATAAATACTACTCATAAAAATTCAACAACGACAGAAGAAACCAATTAAAATGATATCAGGAAGAGAAACCCAGGTTTTCCTTGTGGATGGAAATTTAAAGGAGCCCGGCCACCATAGAAATCAGGATGAAGGTTCACCCAACTCCAAAATAGGACTTTCATGTGGTTCAGCCATCCCACTCTCATGTATAACTCCAAGAATCAAAGACAGTTTGTTATATAAATATTTGCTTGCCTTGTTTATCCATTGATCATAATAGCCAGTTTAGGAAATCAGTGTGAAGACTGATTATTAGAAAATGTAATATAAAATATAATTGCATATATGCTATACTGATCTATGAATAAAATTTTAATTATTTTCAGGCAGGTTGGTGAAATTAATGAAAAAAAGAATTGTAGGCATTTTTCTTCACAGTTTTTCTTTTACTTTTGAGATTATAATATAGTTACATTATTTCCCCTTTCCCTTTCCTCCCTCCAAACTCTCCCATACACTCCTCCATGCTCTTCTTTAAATTCCCAGCCTAATTTCTAACTACATTCTAAATATTTGCTCTTATGCTCCCCGATTGAGTGTAGTACTCACCCCTCATCAAGGAAACTTCTCTTTGTAGCAGACGGTAGGCACTTTTAATATTTACCTTTTAATATCTAAATCAAGAACAGCATGCAATCTCTATGGTTTGGGTGGGTAGTATAATTTGACTTGTAGAGATAACACTGAAATTCTTGAAATAGATTGTTAAACTGTTTTCCTTCAAAAACAGTGTTTAAAAGTAGAACAGTATGGTTTCTTTACAATTATACCTTTTAATTAAGTCTGTTAAGATAATTATTTTCCTGAATGCTTCATTAACCTGCTAAGGTTGAGCACTCGAGCATTCTAACTAACCAACTGTCTCCCTGCTACAATAGCTATCAAGTAGTGGAAGGGAGATACTTTCACAATGCAAAACTTCTTTAATTCACGTTTTGTTCCCTGTTTCCTTTGTCAGTGTGATGGGTCTTAGAAAGCAGAAATAAGAACAACATTCATTCTGAAGAATGAGACTAGCTTTGAAGAAGGAAAATAAAGATGATAAAACTAGTGTTTTAATAACCTTGACAACATGCTGCAGAAACTCTAGAAATAAAACAGAGTAGCACAGTGTGAGCTGGTGGGATAAACACTAGAAATCCATCCATATGAGGATTTGGTAACATGGAAAGGCAAGGAAAGCATTTCTATAAATGCCACTGATGATGAATATGAAGGCAAAAAAAAAAAATCTAACTTTTGTGTGAACATAGAATATATTTAATAAGTGAAAAAGCTGAAGGTAGAGGAATTTTGTTACTTCAGTTAGATTTTTAAATGAATAAAAATATTGATGTTCTCACCTACGAAAATCAATAGCTTCATTAAACACTTTCGCCAAAGGTTATTGAGATTCTTTATTGCTTGCTCAATCTCAAGTCGATTCCTAATTTTAAGTTGCTATACCAAATAGCGTTCCTTATTGCTTCTGAAAATAAATCTGACTACTGTTATGACAATGCCTTGCAGCATTCCTAATGGATGTGTTTATTTCCTGAAAGTCCAACCCCCATTGCCTTCTCTAGTGCCCTTCTTTTTGACAACACATTTCAGCCACATACTTTCAGGTCTTGATAAAAGCAATTTGTTCAGAAAGGCTTTGAGAAGCAAATTAAATTCGTGATCCCACTAGTCTGTATTTGACATCCAATCAGTATTAAATTGTGTTTGTGCACATAAACACTTTGTGTCAATCTACCAGTGTACTATTTCATTGATTTTGAAAGAAACTAGCTCATGTGATTCTCTTAAACATGGCCCTTCTATTACTCCCCACCATGCAATGTAAATCGACAGCTCTTTTGACCCTGTCTCGGGACTAGAGAGAATTAACAGTTCTTCAGGACTCAGAAAATCCTTGGGGGGGGGGGGAGGTCACAGGATTTGTGTAAACCCTTTTATCTACAATAATTCAAGACCCTTATTATCTATCATATCCTTTGCCAGATGTTTAAGTCATTTTCCAAACCCATCTCAGATTCTCTTTGATGATGGAGGTACCTAGATCATCTACTAATCTTTGAATTACCATGAACTTATTTGTGTGCAAATGTTTTGCATGTATTCATTATCACAAGAAGAGAGACAGTAATATAGGCAATTGAGGATTGCATGTATGTAAGTTAGTCTTTATCTTTACTGCATGGACTATGAATTGAGTCCTTCCTTCAAGTCACTGTTACTCTGAAGGAAGATCTGTCCTGTTTAGTATGCTTTGGGGCTGCTATATCTGTTTCTACACACTGTCTGGCCACCCTTGATGGGATTATTGGAATACTTTGACTTAACCATATTCCAAATCTGATGAGTAGCCATGATAATTTTTTTCTCTGTTGCACGGCCTTCCAGTCAGATCCTACCCACCCCACTGCCACTTGATTTATCTATGTGATTTGATTCTGATCCTTAGGCTTTGTGATGGTCTTTCAAATATATCAGATAAAACAAATCAATTACTGGCATAATTTTTCTCCTTTTTTTCCCCCCCATTCATGATGGCTGAGGAATGGATACAACTAGGGCTTTGAGCCAAGAATATCAAAGTAGGATGTGAGGGTGTAAATCAGTGGTTCTCAGCCTTCCTAATGCTGTGGCCCTTTAATACCACTCCTCATGTTGTGGTGATGCCCCACCCCCACCATAAAATTATTTTATTGCTACTTCATAACGCTAATTTCACTACTGTTACCTATCATAATGTAAATATCTGATATGCAGGATATCTGATATGTGACCCCAAAGGTGTCATGACTGACAGGTTGAGAACTGCTGGTGTAAGCCATCTGCTCGCCGAGATCCACTCACTCTGGATTGTTTGTTAGATGAGAGAAATATATTTAACCATTAAGCTACCACTTTTGTTTGGGGGAGGAAATATGATTAAGGGGGAGGTTGCTAAGGGTAATGAGATGTCTTAGTAGGTAAAGGCTTCTGCCAGCAAGCCTGACAACCTGAGGTCCAGGAGTCACAAGTTGGAAGGAAAGGGTTGATTTCTGCAAGTTGTGTGCACAGCTGCACAGCTATGCCATGGACGTAACTTTCCCACCACCGTGTATAAAACAAACAAATAAACAAGCAAGCAAACTAACTAATTAATTTAATGAAAAGAGGGAGCTTCCATCTTTTTCTCCTTAGCATTGACCTTCATCTTAATGAACACATGAGCACACTATAAGGTATTCTAGTTAGATCTGAGTTCTCATGAGCATGTTCCTTAATCTTTGACTCTTGTATTTTTTAAGTGAACATACCACAGAGATACCTGTATGTTTACCTTTGTTGTGTTATTCACAGTCATGCAGGTATAAAAGTAGAATAGACACCCATCCACAAAATAAGGGGTCAAGAAGACATGAGATATGAATGTGCACGTATACATACAAACACATTGGAGTTATATACAGCCTTAAGGAAGAATTAACGTATGTTATATGCACGATAATGGTTGTTAAGCCAGACTAAGAAAGACAAATGTATGGTTTCTCTTTGTGTGGAATCTGCACTTAAAATAATATTGAAATTGAAGTATAAAATTATAAATATATACATAGAGACATAGAGACACATATATTACATGAATGTAGAAAACGAGGTATATTAAAGGGCAAGAAGTAAATAAAGTGTATGAAAGGAAGAGAGAGGGATCAAATTAATATGAGAAGGAAGACAAGTGTAACATTTTCTTTTACATATAGAATCTTGATTTTAACTAAATATATGCCTTATGTGTGACATGGAAGCATAAGGGAGATTATTAAGGAAGGGAGAGTCGGAATAATGGGTGTTCAAGGGGATCAAGGGGGTTAGCTAGGGGCTTGAATAGGAACAAAGTATATTGATACATGCGTGAAAATGTAATAATGAATTCTATTATTTTGAATGTTAACTAAAAGCAGAAGCCAACAAATAATGATCTTTATGTTCAAAGGCAGTTACAAAAGTCAAGTGAAATAGCATATGTGAAGTTAACTATTTAAAAGAAGGTACGTGGAATAAATATAGCATGAGCTGGGCTCTTACTGAGAAACATGAATATTTCAGTGTTTTCAGAATAAATAAATAGGCTCATTGGCATTTAAAATTCACCATAGTACTGTGTTAATAAGTCTTGAATGCTTAACACACAATTCTTGAAAACATAATTGAAAATGTCTGGGTGGCCTTAATCCTAACATGACCATCTCAAACATAAGGTTCTCTGTTGACGTGTTAGAGACCTGATTCTGTATTTGATTTGGGGATGAATTTATTCTTTCCTTTTGTGTTGTTCTCATCTCACATGAGAAATCTCACATATATTTTTGCCTAATGAATAACAAACATGATTACAGAGCTTCAGCTATATAGAATTATCTATAACTTAAAATAAGAACATATGTAGAGCATATTAGAATATTGTTTGTTCTCAAGATATGTTGTAGTTCCATTGTAGAAGGAAAATTTATTGGAGCAATCATCATGTTTTTGTGTGAGTTCAAAGACTTACCACCACCTCGTTGATGATTGGGGGACACATTTTTATTTAAGTGACTTTTTACTTGGGTGGCCTCTTTTCCTGACTGTTCTTTATTTTCATGTATTTTATTAGTACTACCAAACACGAAAGATTTTTTTTTTTTATTGTTTGAGTTTGTATAACTATGTTCAACATGTTGAGGGTCTCTTCCGGAAAGTAAGCTAATAGTAGTATCATTAAAATCTGAAACTTTTTCTATTAAATTTGAGGATTAACTTTCTAATTTTCACCCCCAAATCGACAATCAGTTCTTCATACTCATCAAGATAAGAGTTTCTCAAAATATGCTTTTGGAAATGTATTGTTGAGAAGCTCCAAGAATGTTATCAGAAATGATATTTGAGTCAATTATTAACATAATACTGTAGGCCAAATGTAAAATTTAGAAATATCTCACCGGCATAAAAATCATAAATAAATTTTAACGACAGTGAGCATTTGTGCCCATGTTACAATTATCCTGAAGATCATAGAGTAAGCTTGTGTGGTCACTTCTGTGCATATCTTTAAAGTTTGTATGAGTGCAACTAATTAGAGAAGTAACACTGACCCATTTCTAACACATTTACTTGTTTCTGTGGAATGAGTTGTGTATTGGAGATAACCTCTCAAAATATGACTTCTTGAAAATAGTGTCGCTATAATCGAGTTATAATGAGGTCTGTTGTCCTTATGAAATAGAATCCAGACACAGAGATGTGCAAACACATATGACAGATAATGTATGATTTCATACCTGTCAGTAGGAGATGTCTGCAATAGCTGGTCGTCCCTCACAGCATCCAGAGAAGCCAACTACACCAAAACCTTCACTTTCCCCTACATCTCGAGAACTGTGAAAATATATATTTATCATAACCACTCCATCACTAGTACTTTGTAATTACGTCCCTATCATAAAAATATAAATTTGTGCATAAAATATACTCTTTATTTCATAAATAAATGTGAACATAAAGAATCTCAACAGTTAGTATCACTTTCAGTATATTGGTCAAACATCCTGGGGCCTTTCTTTCTTGTCCTCGTTTCTTTGCATCTAAACCATCATCAAATTTTTTTTTAACTGTTATCACTTCTATTAACAAGAATCTTAGAATGTCTATACCACGACGATATCTTGTCTAGAACATTGAAATAACCTTCTGACTTGTGTATTTGTTTCTATTCTTTCTCCTCTACAGTCCATTCCTGAAGCAAAATGATAGTTAGAAAACCTAGACCAGACATCTATTCCTCACCTGGGACTTTGTTATGGATCTTCATGTTCATTGTATAAAGACCAGGCATCTCATCTGGATCTGGCTTACCAGTTTCTGCAGGGTCTGAAACATGCCTTTTAAACCACAGGGTAATTGACTTCTGCTGAACGACTGAGTGAACAGTCAGCCTCAACTGCCATAAATAACCAGGAAGCTATAGAGATTATGATGCATCTGTTTTATACTGTTTGGCCTAAACAGTATGGAGATAAGAAGCCTGAGAGGAGGGAAACTATGTAGACTAACTTCTGTGATTTTTTTTTTTTTGAATCTTTATCGAGTGCTATTTTCTTTTGAGAATGGAGATTAGACAAGACACAGCAATCTTATTGAGATTACGAGTAACCAGAGGTCCAAGTTACCGAGGAAGTAAATGCTGGTAGGATGTAGGAACCTTGACAAGAAGCTGTAGAATATGGCCAGGGGGATCACTGAGGTCTTTGGGTAAATATCACATTGGGCATGATGCAGGTAAGAAAGGATGAGCTTGGGGGAAGAGGAAACTGTTGACTACAGGACAGCTATGGGGAAGCGATGAAAACAATGTATAGAGCTTGTGAAACTCTAGATGGTGTTCAAGTTCACATCAATGTTAATAGAGTCATTATTAAAGATCTGGAATTTCAGTAGAGTTCAAGAAATTTTAAGTCTAAAGGGAAGGCAGCCCTGAAGTAAGATCTATTCAAGAGTTAGGTAAACAAAGTAAGAAAACAAACCTTGAAAATATCAAATCAATGTGCAGACAAATTTATAATTTGCAGAAGCAAAACACACCATTTACAGTGTGGTATGTTGAACACCCAACAGCTCCAGAAATATTACCAGATAGGGAGGAAGTTTCTGACTCCTAATCAGGATTAATATCAGCTAATGGAGACTGGAAATAATGAGTGGTCCGTGATAAGAAGAAAAGTATAAGAATTTAAAAATCACAAATTTGTTCAAGTATTTCAGAGAAAGTAGAAAATGAGTCAGCTCACATAAGTCCTCACGTGTGAATCTGCATACGTAAGTTGACACGTGTGTGTCTGCACATGCAAGTCAGTGCATGTGAGCCAGTGCATGTGAAATTTTAGGAGGGAACTAGGTTTAGATTTAGAAAAACAAACAAACAAACAAAAAAAACAAAATAATAAGCCAACAAAAACACCCCAAACAACCCCCCAAAACAAACAAACCCTTGGTGTATAACCAAAAAACATACAACTAGGCTAGGGGTGGACCTAGGCTTCCACACACATATGTAGCATATGTGCAGTTTGGTCTTCATGTGGTCCCGAACAACCAGGATGGGAGCTGTCCCAAAAGCTGCTGCCTGTCTGTAAGATATGTTCTAGCCTGGCTGCCTTAGTGGGAGAGGGAACACCTATCCCTCGCAGAAACTTGAAGTACCAGGGTGAGGGATACACAGGAGGCCCTCACCCATTCAGAGGAAGGGGGATGGGAGATGGAGGAAAGATTGTGGGAGGAGGCAACCAGAAGGGGGGGCAGTGAGCAGGATATAAAGTGAATAAGTAAAAAAAAAAAAAAAAGTTAAATTAAAAACAATCTTGGCATAAATGTTAAAGCTGAAAACATAATTTCAGAATTCAAGTGCCTACTATATTAAACACTGCAGAACACTAAATACGCAGATGAACAGTAGATACAATCTAAACAGGGTGACTGAGAGCTAAAGGCAAACAAAGAAAACATCCCAAAACAAAACAACAAACAGAAGAAAACTTTTAACAGAACCTCAGCAGCTCACAGACAGCATCAATCAGTGTTCATTCACTGTAACAGAAATTCAGCAGGGTAAATGTCTTGAAGAAATAAGGGATTCACAGCTCACAGACTGATCAAATTGTTGAAAGTCAGTGCAAGCAAACAAAAAATAGAAAGAGAAGCTTGACACATTGCAACAGTGAAACAGAAACTAATGCTATTTCACCAAAATTTTGTGAACAGAAGGAAACATTTCATTATTTACTGCAGCTTAGTGTTCTGGGCAGGCCTGGTTGGCATTTTTTAGTCTCAGTCTCCTGAAGGTAAAGAGCATGATTAAGAAAGAAAGAAAGAAAGAAAGAAAGAAAGAAAGAAAGAAAGAAAGAAAGAAAGAAAGAAAGAAAGAAAGAAAGAAAGAAAGAAAGGAAGACAGAAAGGAAGAAAGAAAGGAGGAAAGAAAAAAAGGAAGGAAGGAAGAAAGAAAGAAAAATCAAACAACACAGCTCACAAATGTAGAACACACCTCCTTTTTTGTGGAATATTTACTAGTATTTCTATGAATCTGAATGGCTTGAAATAATATATAGTATATTCTCTGATCACAAGTATAATAACTAATGTTAATAACAAAACACCTGGAAAATGTAGTGTGTGGAATTTAAGAAGCATAGTTTTTTTTTTTTTTTAGATTTATTTATTTATTATATGTAAGTATACTGTAGCTGTCTTCAGACACTCCAGAAGAGGGAATCAGATCTTGTTAAGGATGGTTGTGAGCCACCATGTGGTTGCTGGGATTTGAACTCTGCACCTTTGGAAGAACAGTCGGGTGCTCTTACCTGCTGAGCCATCTCACCAGCCCAAGAAGCATAGTTTTAAATGAGTGACCAACCAAATTATTTCTTAGAGAATGCTTAACTAGAGTGCTAAAAAAGAAAAATATAAATTGCTAGTATCAGGAGTCCAAGAGGAATTGTTACTGTAGAGACTATTGAAATTAAATATTAAGTAAGGACAATTATGGAAAATTTATATAATAAAACAATAAGATAGATGAAGTAGATAAATTCTTTAAATGAAGCAAATGCCCTAAATCCTATATAGTGTGATGTAGAAAAATGTGCATGCTCATATATGTATATATATATATATATATATATATATATATATATATATATAAACATTTTTTTTTTTGCTGAAAAGCTTCCCTAAAAGAAATTTAGAAAAACCCAAGTGATGTTATCCAGGAGATATTCCCACACAAAATTGGTGGCTGAATTCACACATTTGCTTCCCCAGCCCTGCTCCAGAAAAGTCCCCCTGATTTCCACTCTTCATCACAGCACAGCACAGCACTTATTCTATAATACCTGTGCCAGATATGAAGCCAAACTTACTTTCAATTAAATAAATGCCTGTTGACAGTTATTCTTCAAATCATCATGTGTTAAATGTTAATTTTATGTTCCTACCAGAAATATAGGAGAATTCTGGCACTTCCACAATCTAGGCAACAGTTTATACTGTTAAATAAATGTTTCAACTTTTGTCATTTCTGAAGATGCATGGTCGAATCTTACTGTGGTTTTTATGTTGCATTTTTACTCTAATAATACCAAGCTTTTCCCATGAACATATTGTCTCTCTACAGATCTCCTCTTGCAAAATACCTTTAAATGTTCTCTCTTGAACTTTTCCTTTGCACTTTGAACTTTTTTTCTATATTCAAGATTTCTATTGAATATTTCTCAATATATGATATTCTCAATATAGTATAACATTCTCAATATAAAATAACTCAATGTTTTAATGTTTTATTTTAAATATAAAATATTTAAATATTTATGAAAATAAAATATTCTTTAAAATATACACAGACAACTAAGAGCAGAATTTTTATATAAAAACTGAAAGTTAATGAGACAAGATTGATCAACTCAAGGTTAAGTGGCTTTCCATCTTCTGTGGATCAGACTGACAGCAAAGCCAGAAATAAAATCACTGTGTCAAGATAAAACACCATAGCACCAACGTATACTACGAATGTAACTAGAGATCAAACAACACACACTAGTTAAAAAACAAAACGTCTAGGGATCCATCTCACCTGCAGACACCAAACCCCCACACTATTGCTGATACCAAGAAGAGCTTGCAGACAGGAGCCTGGTATGGCTGTTCCCTGAGAGGTTCTACCAGCACCTGACCAATACAGATGCAGATACAGTCAAGCCAGGGAACCCTAATGGAAGAGCTAGGGGAAGGTCTGAAGGAGCTGAAGGGGATTGCAATCCCACACAAAGAAAAATGCCAACTAACTGGACCACCCAGAGCTCCCAGGCACTAAACCATCAAACAAAGAGTATACATAGAGGGAGTCATGACTCCAGATTCATATGCAGCAGAGGATGTCCTTATCTGATATCAATGGAAGGGGAAGGAGGCATGCCCCAGAGTAGGGGATGCTAGAGCAGTGAGGCTGGAGTGGGTGAGTGTGTGGAGGAGCACCCTTTAGAGTCAAAGGGGAAGGGGAGGGGGGATGGGAGTGTTGAGGAGGAGTAACCAGGAAGGAGAGACATCACTTAAAATGTAAACGAATAAAATGATTAATAAAAAACAAAAATAAAACGTTATGTGAGCGTTAAAGATAAAACGTACAGTGGTAGGTCATTTCCACTTGCTATGTTTAGCTTATTGTTGTTAGTCATAAAACATCTACTTCATTAGAGCTTTTTATGATAATTTATATTTTAAAAAATTATTTGTGCATTTTATGTTTTTATCAAATCCACTGCTATTCTTTTACTCCCAGTTCTTACCCTATATCTCCACCGCTTTTTCCTCTCAGTTTTATGTGTTCCTTTTAAAGACTAGTGGGTCCACTTAGTACTATATGAGTGGGTACAGGACTTGTTTAGCCTTTCAGAACCTGCATCCTGAAGGTAACTGACTTTGGCTCCTCCAGTAGTCATGAGCTGCCAATTGCGTCTCAGATCGGAGTGTGATGTCATGGCCCTTCATTGACAATGGGATTCTATAATGGGATTCTGATCTTGTGCAGGTTCTGTTCATGCCATTATAACCACTGTATGTCCATGTGTACAATGGCCCTGTCATATCTGGCAAATACTGTTTTGCCACATGATCCCACTAACTTGGCTCTAATAATACATCTGTTCGCTCTTCAATTATGACCCCTGAATCTTGAGGTCAGTGGTGTGATATAGATATCACAGTTAGAGTTGTGTGTTTCCCGGCCTTTTATTTTCTCTGTGTCAATAAGAGGTGAGCCTTGTCTTAATTACCACGTACTGAAATAAGAAAAACACTGTGAGTTGAGAAATGTGAGTATAAAGAAATAACTTAGAGTTTGTTACTATTTCCATTTATCAAAACAATACCACTAGGTTCTTCCTTGAGAACTATGACCTAACCAGAAACTGGTTATTGGCTCAATTAAAGTAGCAGGCATGAACGCTGTTTTGTGGAGTTTTTAAAATTCATCCAGAAAATGGTCAGTTATTCTTCATATATATATATATATATATATATATATATATATATATATATATATATATATATATTTGTTGTTCCAGTGGATACACATTATTAGATAATTACTATCATATTTTCCTGGTTGAGGAAGATTGTTAAATATCTCCCCTCCTCCCCTCCATCACTATGAAAATGAGTGAGCAGATATAAAATTTCTAGGCTGGTGCCAGTTTGATTTTTCCATGTTCACTGATTCAAACATGTCATGTCTTCAAGCAATAGGGTCTTTCTTACTATTAAATTCTTGATGGTAGCTTAGTTCTATGGAAATAGCCTGTAATGTTTGGAAGATATCTATGCACCTCACTACCAACAACCTGAAGGAAGATAACATACATGAAATGATCTACTCTGGAGGTAAGTGTCAATGTTCCTCAAAAAGATAGAAATAAATCTACTGTATTATCCAGCTAGTACACTCTGGGCATATCCTCAGGAGACTGTATATTTTAATATAAAGATACTTGATCACTCATGTTCATTGTTTCAGCATAAATAATAGCCAGAAAAGTGAATGAATGGGCAATTAAATGTGATATATATTAATAATGGAAGTTTTTTTTTTTCAGCTGCAAAGGAAAGTGAATTGTAAAATTCCTAATAAATGGGTGGAGCTGAAAATAATCTCTTTCTGAGGTAACCTAGACCCACAAAGACAAATGCTACACATTCTCTAGTGTGTAGATGTTTGATTGAATCTTTAGATGTATGAGTTTAAATTGGAGCACCGACAGAAGTTGGGAGACTAATATGGGCTGTGGGGGGATTTCAAAGGAAGGAGGATGTAACAACACATTAGTTATGGAAGAAGAAAAAAATAATGGAATAGGAAAGCTTAAATGAGTTAGAGAATGGGAGGCAATGTAGAGAATGCAGGATAGAGAGGGTTAGCTTAAAGATATTTGAAAACATGGAGAAAATTACTGTAGAAGCTTCCTAAAATATATACATACACACATATAAAAGGAGTTTAAGGAAAATTACCCAATAATGGAGTGACGTTGCCTTTCCCAGACATCATTAATAGGTAATATTTTTATCTAATAAAAAACCCAGTAGCATGTTTTATACAACAAATTCTTTTTGAAATAATTGAAGGTCACACTCTCTAAGAATGACCTTCAAATAACAACCTAAAGACCTAAAAATATGACTGTCAGCTTCTTCCTATATAAGTTGAAAGCTTATTATTTTTAAGATATTCTTTGAAAGAATGGAAATCATAGTGAAACATGTGTTCTTTAAATTTTTCTTCTTAATAATTCAAAGTAAACTGTATGCATAACCAGGATAGTCAGTTATACCCTAATTGGAAGACTTTATACTATGTTTCAAATGTGTAATCAATTACAATTGTTTAAACTTTATAAATATATGATACATAGGCTTACACAATCCTGAAGAGACTCCAAAGTACAAACCCATGAAATTCATGTATTGAAGAAAAAGGTTATTTATTAATATTTGAGAGATGTATATTTACCAAATTTGCATGCAATTTCTTTGGAAGCCAATTGAGTAAAAAATTTAATATATAATTATTGATTTTAAAAGAATTTCATAATCTGTACAACAGTTTTTAATTCCATTCACTCACTACTTCACCCCCTAATTCCTTTCAGATTTACCTTCTACTCCCTTTCCTCTTCCAACATTGTGTTCTCTCTCTTTTTTCACCTATGGGGTACAAATTTGTGCTACCTAAAAATTTACAGGTGTGGGTCCTTCCACGACAGAATAATAGACCCATCAGGGTCCATAACCTTAAAGAAAATTGAATCTCCCTCCCTAGAAGACATTGACTCTCAGTAGCTCCTCAACTAAGGTTGAGGGGCTCCTAAGACCCTTGTCCATGTGTGTTATAGCTTTGCAAGTGTTATTCCCATATAGGTTTTGTTTAAACAGCCTCAGATGTGTAAGTTTATTAGTTCAGTGGTCCTGTCACATCTAAAAGAAATGTCCCCCCCAGCATGCCTTAAATCTAACCACATCGAACTTGGTTACACCCTTAACATTTGTGCCACTGTTGCAACCACTATTGTTAACCACTAAACACTCTGATTGTTATTGGAGCTCACAGACATTTCTCAAACATTCTGCTCAGAAGTTAACCACAAATAGATGAAAGATCTCTGTAAGACTTGAACACATGAACATTCTAGAAGCCTGTGTAGAAAGTACCCTTAAGGATATAAACAGAGATAAAGAAAACTTTCTGTATAGGACCAATAATCAATAAGTGGGATTTCATGAAACTGAGAAACTTCTCTACTGCAAAGCAAACTTAAATTACTGAAGAAGCAACACACATAATGGAAAAAGAAATCTCTGCCAACTATATATCTGACTGAGGATTAGTATCTAGATTATACAAAATACAAATTATCCAAATTAAACACAGTTAAAGCAAATTAAACCCAATGAAAAAGTGGTCTATGGAACCAAACAGAGTTATCAGAAAAAGTATAGATAGCTAAGAAATATTTTTAAAAGTATTCACCACTAAAACTATCAGGGAAATGAAAATTAAAATTATTTTGAGATTTGATTTGATCCTAGTTGAAATGGCTAAGATTAAGAAAATGAAACACAACAAGCATGGCCAGTGTGTGAGGAAAGAACATTTTTTGTGCACTGTTGGTATGAGCAAAAACTAGTGCGACCACTGTAGAATCAATGAACCTCAGTGAACCAGAATTGCTGCAATGTATGACCTGGCCATGCCACTCTTGGTATATACCAAAAGAACTCTGTTTCCTTCTATTTAGGTACATGCTTATCCATGCTCATTCCTGTCGTATCCATACTATCTAGGACATGAAAAGAGCCTAGACATCTATCAGCTGATGAACAGATAATGGAAATGTTGTGCCTATGCAAGATGGAATTTTAGCTGTAAAAATGGAAATGATTAAATGTGCAAGTCTGCAAATGGAACTGGGGAATATATTGAGTGAAGTAATGAGTGATATAACAGGTACAGAATAATAAATGTTGCATGTTCTCACTCATATGTGGTTCTAGTGCTGATTCTTTAAATGTATGCATTTAAATGTACCTATAGAATCTAGGAAACTAAAACGAGACCATTGTTTGTGCATGGTATCATAGAATAATTTTCAACAACAATTTTAATGCATGCAATTGAAGCCTGAAATTCTCAGTGCACAAAGTAAGTGTGCTGTATCGATACTACAATAACGATAGCATAGGAAACCACAGAAATTATGAACCAGAAAACTTAACAATCCACTTCTACAGGGACAGTGTGAGAAGCTCAGACTCACTTCCCAGTGACAATGTTGGAGATGATTTTAGGAAATATACAGTGATTTCAATTCTCTGGAATCATCCTCAAGGCATATAGCAAATGAAGCAAGATCATAGAGTTAGAAATTGCTGCAGCCTGCCTAGGAGGGAGCATACGTTTTTATTTGAGCCTCAAAAATCACAATTGTCAGGCTGAAGTTCCCCGCACAAACACCAGATTATCAGTTTTTAACTTGCTGATAAAAAATGCCTTAGAAAGAATCCTTTGTCAAGATGCCCAATGCTACAGTTTCCAGCCCATAGGCTTTTGCTGACTTGCTCTTTCAGAGGCTTATATTTACTGATAACCTTTTTATAATAGACCTTTAACGACCACTCACATGTAGCTTAATGTCTGAACAGAAACCAACACAGGGCCACTTACTTAAAACAACTGGTGTAACGAGCAGGGTCAGATACAAAGTTGCTGAAAGCAATTTATTTCACTTCACCGAATCTGTTACCTTCTATCTCTTAAAAACTCGGTAGTCCTAGGTGTAGGAATATGGCTTTAGTTTTCTGCTGAACTCCATCATCTCCCTACTTGCAAATTGAGTCTGCTATGCATAAAACTGCCTTTGCTTTTATTTTAGCCTTGTTTATGGTTTCTTAGTTTACAGAAATAACGTTTGTCCAAAACAGTCTATTGTAACTCAGTAAACACAGCAAGTATGTGCCATTTGAATTGCAACTTACTCCTTCCTTCTCCTTTTTGTGTCCAATATAAAGGAAACATTACTCTGGACAGATGTAACCAAAAGTATAAGAACTACTTCCTACGTGCTTCTAGTGGAGGCAGCAGTACCTTCCAGAAAAGGGCAAAACCAAACTCCCAAATATCTGTTTTATAGACTGTACCACTAGTTGGTATCATCAAAAGAATCAGAAGAAAATGTTCTTCCTTCCTTCCTTCCTCCCTCCCTCCCTCCCTCCCTCCCTCTCTCCCTCCCTCCTTCCCTTCCTCTCTCCCTCCCTCCCCCCATCTCTCTTTCACAGTCCTGGCTCAAAGGATGGAAGCAGTGCCCTGGGCACAGATATTGAAATTAAAGGCCCTTTCTTTCCCACATAAGCTTGACCTGCAGTGGAGGTTTTATGTTGGCAGAAATAAGCTTAGAAAATGCAGTGTTTATCAACATTGGTTGTCAACTGAATGTTCAGCTCCTAAAACTGGGAAGCTCCTCAGAAATGCAGTGTAACCTTTTCTCCAGTGCTATATTTGTGAGCTGGGTATGTTTGCATAGAAAGTATGGCAAACCACAAAAAAATTCCTCAGGCTTTTAATTTTAATTGTTTTTATCCAACAGCATATGCGAAAAATTCAAGACTGTAAGCATTCTACCAAATAGTTAATGTTGAAAAGTATTAAGAAACTCAGAAGCCAGTCATGGTGGCCTTTAATCCCAGAACTCAGGAGGCAGAGGGCAGGTGGATCTCTATAAGTTTGAGGTCAGCTTGGTTTACATAGTGAGTCCCAGGCCAGCCAAGGTCTGCTTGTGGACGTTGTACATCGTGGTGCGCACTAGGCTCCGCACCACGATGTACAACGTCCACAAGCAGAGATTCTGAGCTTATATAGAGGAAGGAGGCCCATCCCTGACCAGTTCGTTCTTGATGCCCTTCAACAGCTGAAGGTGATCTGCAGGAAGTTGTCTCCAGAGGATCTCAAGGGTCTCCTGCTTGTGGACGTTGTACATCGTGGTGCGGAGCCTAGTGCGCACCACGATGTACAACGTCCACAAGCAGATACAGACACAGACACACACACACACACACACACACACACAGAGAGAGAGAGAGAGAGAGAGAGAGAGAGAGAGAGAGAGAGAGAGAGAGAGAGAGAGAGAGAGAGAAGCTTAGATCTCTCCAAGATAACAGATAAAGCAAACCATGACTAGAGAACACCCTTTTGCCACTATTCGATTGCAGGTTTTCTATAGAGGCCCACTTGAGAGTCAGGGATACAAATAAGCTGAAAGTAAGGAGAAGGGAAAGACTTAGCATACTTTGGTAATGCTAAGAATTGTTGGGTGACTAGCTACACTAGTAACACAAAAGTAGGACTGAATGGCAAAACTGTTCTATGTTTGTGGTGACATGTCATGAGGGACTCCTAAAGTCATTGATTAGTACACTGTATTTATAAATGAATCGTACAGTGTATTCGTCAAATCTTGACAAAGTGATTTGAAATGTTGATTGCACTGTTGTCAAATCATTGTAGTGTATTCAAGCAATGCCATCATATTATGGTACTTGTAAAATATCAGTACTGTGGATCAACCCTTAGAGAAGTACATATTCCCATCTATGTCCAGCTTTTCTTTGATAAGTATGCAGTGCAAAGTAATATATCTGCAGATTCACATAAAAATCCCTGGTCACTTGTCCTCATCCAAGTCTCCTCTCCATATCTCCACACAGAGCTGTTCTCACATTTATTCTTCAAGAAATTTTTGCTGAATTAATTGCCATTTTTACCAAGAAATCCTTTTCAACTTAGAAACCTTTCCTTTACTATTTTATAGCATGCACAGGGAGAAATAATACTTCTTTTTGGTAGGTAGATAGATAGATAGATAGGTAGGTAGATAGATAGATAGATAGGTAGGTAGGTAGGTAGGTAGGTAGGTAGGTAGGTAGTTGAAGTTGATTAGCTATTTTGAGGCAAGGTGCTGGTATAAACATATAAAAGACTAAGAAACCACCTTTTTCTTCTGATAATGAAAATGTATATAAACTATAATATGGGCAGATAAGCTTGCAGATATTTTAAGTGCATTGGTTTAGTTTAGCAATACACAGCCACCAGTTCCTGAGGTTATATTTTTAAGATGACCAACTTTCATGAAAGACAAAGTACAAATGCATGCCGCACACAGTAATACTGAGTGAGTATCATACTGGTGTGGAAAGTGAACCTGTCACAATAATATGTGACCTTTCTGGCTAATACTGCTGATGAATTTGGATATCAGTCTTGTTCAATTGCATTTGAACATCAGATCATCAATTGATTTATTTAAGTCATAGAAAATTCCTAGCAATCTCTTGTCAATTCTTATGGATCAGTCTAAACAGAGTAATATTTGAAGATTTCATAAATGCCAATAATTTTTATTAATTGCAAATAGTGATCTTTTTATTATATTGAAATTGTTAACAAGAATAAAATAAAAATTGATAGTTTGTGCCCAGTTTTATTGTAGCTATGTTCAATTGATATCCCTGACAGGCCTGTTCTTTTCTGAAGGGAAATGGAGGTGGAGTGGATCTGGTAGACAGGAGAGGCATGTGGGGGTGGGTGGAGCTGGGATGAGTGGAGGGAGGGAAGTTGTGGCCAAGGTATAGTGTATGAGAAAAGAATACATTTTTTAAAAGTCCATGAAATATATAGCCTGAAAAGATGGCAACCACTATCTATGTCTCTAATTATCTTTAGGTTTATCAAAACACCCCTACTGGTTTTTAGAATTATCTTTATTTTCTGTATATAAATGTCTGCCTGCCTGTATGTGTCTGCATCAGTCATGTGCCTGGCCAGAGGAGCATAGCAGATTCCTTGGATCTGGAATTACATTGTGAGCTACCATGTGGATGCTGAGGACTCAGCCTCTCTCCTCTGCAAGATCAGCAAATTCCCCCTTGCACTCAGCCATCTCTAGTCCAGTCATGTCTTATTCCTCACTTTTCCAATGCAGTTCACAAGTGCCTTGACCACGTGGTTTAGTAGAAAAGGATTTAGGGTATATAATCTGGCTTTTTGCTATTTATATATTAAACAACTATGAGTTGGCTCACCTGCCGTATGCAAAGTATTTCATTTGGAATAGATGAGTTGGTGGAAAACAAAAACCACAGCTAGCTTCTGGGGTGTGACAGTCTAGCAGGACTGCAGACATTGTGTTAAGGTCATGTACAGGGAGGGTAGCGTAACGGGGGACAGGCAGGTTCTTCTGCAACAGTCCCAGCTGAATTGGCAAGCTTCTTGGAGCATAATGGTCACTCTGCAACTGGTGACCAAATGGGTGTTTCATGCATCTGGAGGTGGGCATCCTATTTGGCTGGATCAACTAGTTATACAACAAAACAAACCAGAAGTTTATCCTGAAAAACCAAACACATTTGTTTATGAGTTTTCCAGCTAAGACAGCATGTATCTTAATTTTTTTATTTCATATGTCATGCTCCCCCCCCTTTTTTGTTATTGATTTGTGGACATCACTTTTGGATTTAAAGTTCTTCAAATTGAAATAACTAAAAAATGAGAATGAGAGCAGAATTCCCTTTTAGACTCTGAATTTTTTTCCATATGGTTTTGCTGTTCTGTAAATATCATAAGTGCACAAATTGAGAGAAAGTTCTAGAGTTAGGAATTTTTACATTACAAATGGAACAGCCCAGAGTTTTGTTCAATCTTTGATGTTCTCACCAGCATCTTATTTTAATATACTTAAAAAACAAAACCTTTGGCCAGCAAAGGCAGAACAGCTAAAACACAATGTTAAGGGCTCAGCAGTGCATATCTGATTGAACAACCAATAAACAAGATACAGTGTTTCATTTTCCCCCAGACTCTGGGTTTCATTTTTGCAAAGACAGATTGTGGAAGTCAAAATTTCTCATCCTGACAATAGTAGTGTCTAGTTTCTTTCCCTGACTTTCTATAGCGCCCTCTGGGCTTTTGTCATTGTCTCTCAAAGAAGTAGGGTGATTCTAGGGAACAACTCGTGAAATATGCACTCTTTGTATTCTACAAACTACGAACTTATTTTCCTGGAGGAAAAGACATGAAATGTGTAGGTGGATTACTATATGTATAAATCCACTTGCAGGAACCAGAAAGAACTCTGTCTTTTCCATGTAAACATAGATTGTCTTTGGATCCATGTCTGCACTGATTTATAGAAATGTGTCACTGAATTCACATGGTTTAATTTTTTTATTAATTAGTCAACATTCAAATTTTAGGTGCTAATCATATAAAAGTCTGGGTTAATAAACAAAGAAAACTGTATAAGCAAGCTTGATAGCTCTGGGTCCACAGTAAACAATCATGTGACAAATACCAGATTTGAAACAGGCATGAAACACCCATTTGGTCACCATGTTCATCTGACCTTCAGCATTTAATCATTTTGATGTTCTGACAATTGTATTGTTTGTATGTTCATTATTTTGTGCATGAGAAAGTGATTGAGCATTTTAAGAGCTGTGAAGAGCTTAGGATTTTATTCCTACTTTCAAGCTAGAAAGGTAGACAGTTTCACAGATGCTGACAGAAGATAAGTAACTCCTGGATCAATGACAGAGGACACTTAGTAGCAATAACCACAGTCACCAGTACGTTCTAATATCAGCCCCAGGAGCAGTCATTTTCATAGTGGGATGCGCTAAGGTCCATGACAGCTACACACAAAGTGTTAAGTTACCCAGGAGAAACTCAGCGGTCATGGTCAGACTCTTCTGGGACAGCAGCAAACACTGCTACCTACTGCTCCAAAGCAGCACCTTGTCTTTATTTGCCAGACTGCAGGCAAACATGCCATTTTGGTTTGGTCCATCTTGGAATGGACAATTCCTTAGTCTTAAAGGCTAACTGTGTACAAAGGATGTTAGTGCTATTAATTGGAAGATGTGTATGAACTCAAGACCCTGGATGATTACCTCCTAAGGGAAGTCTGTTCAGCAAGGCTCCTGAAGGCTTTCCTCCCAAGAGAAAACTCCATGGTATCGTCTTGCTCATATGCTGTATCTTTAAAATCTTTGAGCTTGTTCTTGGTAAGCAGAGAATTTTCTGACTCTGTCAATGATATTTTAGAACAATTATTGAATTTTCATGTTGCTTTTATTGCTTTCTTCTACCCACCCTCCTATTTTCTCTTGTCTTACTCTATTTTAGGAACCACAGTAAGACTAAAATATCAATATTGTTAAAATATTTCTACCCTCTGGCTCATTTCTGTAATATCTTTGGTCTGTGTTGGAGAAGTTCAAGGTATAAAGGAATGTTATCTTTTCCCATGTGTAACATATAAATATTAGATGACTTTAAAATTGTCTATTATTTAATTGTATCAAAATGATTATGTTAATTGTTTAAGTATTGTTTTCCATACATAATTCCAAAAGTCTTAATAATACATACAAATTTTGAAGAAAAACTCTAAATCAATTATATTTGTGGTACACTTATATACCTTTAGTTTTTTAAATGTACTCTTTAGGATAGTATTAAACTCTCATTCTTTTCTTAAAATAATTTTAGATTTTTTTTTTATTTCTCTAATTTTTGTGTTTGAGAGTTTTGCCTGTATCCATGGTATTCTTGGAGATTGTGTGAGGCAATGGGTGCCATGGAACTGGAGTTAAGAAATGTTGCAAACTACCATGTTCATCCTGGGAACTGAGTCAAGACCCTCTGCAAGATGTAAATGCTCTTAGCCACTGAGTGATCTGTTCCGTTCCTCATTTCCCATCTTAACAGCTTCTGAAAGTGGTTAATGTTATTGAGACAGATACAGAGGTAGGCACATAGAAAGGGACAGATACATAGACAGATACAGAAAGGATTCCACAGCAGATAATTTAAGGAAAAAATTAAAAATTAAACTTTTTAAACCACAATTTTATGGAAAAAATTTAATGAAGATTTCTTATATTTAATTATAAAATTTTGAAATGTGGTAAAATCTAAACGTAAAGATTCCTACCAGCTAGCCTTATTAACTCTAAAAAGACTTATGTATTCTAGGAAACATTTTTTATTGTATTAACTGAAACATTACTGTTACCTCTTAATTGCAAAGTCCACATGACAGAAGACAATAGCTTTAATAGGAAGATAAAGGTAAATGTTGATACTTTATAGTAACATTAGTATAGTCTTGAATAAAATCTAACCTATAGGCAGATTTTGTCCTTAGGTCCCAGAGTTAGGAAAAGTTAAATAAATTGTCACTGAAAGTAATTGATGATTTTGAATTCTTAGAATGTTGAGGGTAAAGTAAATGAACACATTAATTCTAAGCATTTTATTAAGTACACACCAGATAAACACATGTCTTTATATGTGATTTAAATATGATTCACCTTGAAAGATAGATTTCAGAGGTGAATTTAAATTTTTTATTTTTAGATAATTTGTGTTTTATAGAAGAGTTGAAAAATAATATAGAATTTCCAAATAAGTTTTTCATCTGGCTTCCCCTTATACACACATTTTTGGTAACTCCAGGACTCTTACCAAAACCAGAAAGTTAACCTTGGCACAATATTATAATTAAACTTCTCAATTTTCTCATATTTAATCAGCTTTTAAAAATAGTTTTCTATTTCTATTCTAGGATTCACTCATAGAGGGAAACACTTTGTGATTTTTGTAGACACTCCATTTTTATTTAAAGTTCTGCTTATCCATTTAAGGGTTTTTGTCCTTAACAATGGTTCTTGAGGCCTGATTAGTGAAATTCTTATTTCCTCCAATATTTATTAGTTAGAATCCTACTAAGAATTATTGTCCAGGCAGTCTCGGGGCCTGAACCTGTAGGAGGGCCATCATTGCTCCTGCACACTGTCAGGGAGAGGGCGGCCTGCAGAAGCGACACAGCTGCTTGGACAGACTCCATTTCTGGCTCCAGTCATCCTGCACCTTTCCTGCCCGAGGAGGGGTGTCCAGCCTGGAGGAGTCTCAAGGCCTGAGCTCGAAGGAGAGCCATCTTTGCTCCTGCTCGCCTAGGCTCCAGTATGCGCTGGCGAGAGTGTGGACCACAGAAGCTACACAGCTTTGGGAGAGACAGAAGCAACCTAACTTCTGAGACACACCCTGTTTCGGGCTCCAGAAATTTGGACACCTTCCTCACCAGAGGAAAGGTGGCCACCTGTGAGGGCTCTGTCTGCCACAGCAGGTGAGAGAGTCATATTGTGTCCAGGGTCCCTCGGTGGTTAGTCTGTGCAGGTGAGTGAATAAACGGTAGAGGCAACATATCTTCTGGGACAGGCCCTGTTTTGGGACTACATCTTCAGCCAGGAGGCAGATCTGAACGCCAGGCCTCTGTGCACCTTCCCTGCTAGAGGAGAGCTTCCCTGCAGAGAGTAATCTGACCACTGAGACTCAGGAGAGAGC
>NC_034600.1:48852965-48878413 GCF_900095145.1 Mus pahari | reverse complement strand
CTCATGTCTCTAGCTGCATATGTAGCAGAAGATGGCCTAATTGGCCATCATTGGGAAGAGAGGCCCCTTGGTCTTGCAAACTTTATATGACCCAGTATAGGGGAAGGCCAGAGCCAAGAAGTGGGAGTGGGTGGGTAGGGGAACAGTGGCGGGGGGGTGGGTATAGGGAACTTTCAGGATAGCATTTGAAATGTAAAAAAGAAAATAATAATAATGATGATGATGATGATGATGATGATAATAATAATAATAATAATAATAATAATAATAATAATAAAAGAATTAAGGGAACTTTCACGATAACATTTGAAATGTAAATAAAGAAAATAATAATAATGATGATAATAATAATAATAAAAGAATTATTGTTCATCACTCTTTTTCTAAGACAGGGTCTTACTATGTAGCTCTAGCTGTTCTCGTACTCATTATGAGGACCAGACCGGTCTTGAATGAACAGAAATCCACCTGTCTCTGCCTTTCAAATGCTGTGATTGAAGGTGGTATCCCTATTCACAGTCATAATTCTTTCCTTACTTATATTTGTATGATCTCAAGGATGTTTTTAGATTCTAATATTTTATTAATATTGTTACTTAATTTGTGATTCAATTTGCTCCATGTTTAGTCATGTCATAGGTCATACTGTTTGGTTGGCTTATGTGGCCTACATATGTGCTGTGCTCATCATTAATTTTTAAAAAGTGGGAATAAATAATGTATAATGAAACAAATGGCATCAAAACTTCCTAGGAATGTTTGTAGCTCAAAGACTACCCTTGGAATTTCTTTTGTACACAAGAATTCAACATAGAGTGAATAAAATTTAAAAAAAAATTTACTATGGAAAGCAATGACTAATGTCAGAATTAATACTGGAAACACACCACTAGTATTGAAATCCATCTTCATAAATTGCTTCTTTTATGGAAATAACAATAACAGAGAACAACCCAGAAAGGTGATATTAGAAATAAGAGCAACAACAAAATAAATTTGTTGAGATGTTAAAAATGTAGAGAAATTTAATTGATATAGTTGATTTGTAAGGAACGCATGAATAAGATATTTAAAATAGAAATGTAAAAAATTGGTTTTCTTTGAATGGTGACATAATGAAGAATTTTCTGTTTTTTATTTTGTTTTTGCTCACCTGCATTTAATTGTTTTTATTTTGTCTATTGTTTTACTGTATGATAAAAATATTAATAATCATTTTACTGTATTAATGCATATTAAGAGTTGATTAAATATTCCAGACAGGATAACTCTTAGACTCCCTATTTATTTATATTATAATAAATATGCTTACAGTAGAATCTCCCTATTTTCATCAATTATGTTCTTTCTAAATATTCTTTATAAACACTGAACTAAGGACTATTGAGCTATTGCCTCATAGGGGGAATTATGAAATTAGGTTTCTGCCAGATTTCAGCCACAAGACTTTCCTCAACTGATCATAATACAGACTTGTGTATTTTCTGTGTAAAGAACCTTATTTAATAAGTACTGTTGATTTATTGACTTTGAACTTAAAGGGTGATACTCTCATCTCTGAAGTAAGCTTCTGGAGTGAGTGCCCTTAGTTGAGGTTGGAGAGTTAGTGCAGTGGTTAAGAGCATTTGCTGATCTTACAGGGTACTCTGGTTCAGTCCCCAGCGCCTACACTGGATGACTTACAACCAGTGTTCCTCCACTTCTAGGATACCTGAGTCCTTTGCTTTCTGGCTTCTGAAGGCACTATCATACACAATGCACATATACAACCAGACAGGCCCATGTACCCAAATAAAATCTTGAAAACACCCATAGAATTTCTTATAAAACTACACAATATTATTTTAGATTTATAAGCCCTGTTCAGTGCTTCAAGAAATGTCTGGAGTTTTTTTAAACATCACAATAAACAAAAGCAAAAAACAGACCCCCTTCTCCAAACAGACCGTTCCAAGTAAATAAGTTTACTTAAATAATTTGCTTAATTTTTTCTTTTATATTTAGAGACTAAAATATAATTACATCATTTCCCTCTTCCTTTTCTTCCCCTTCAAAACCTCCCAAAGGTAAGTGTAGTTCTGACCACTTGTTAAGAAAGTTCTTTTTGCACCAGACAAAGACCATTATAGACTACTACAACCTATCAACATGCAGTGTTGTGGAGCCCAGTACCAATGGATATAGCTACAAACAACGTCTGTACTTGTTTACTTTTGAAGAGCTAAAATAAAGCTGCCTATCACCTTGTCTCACTTCACCTGGGAATGTGAGCATGAAACATTTCAAATGTTTTTTGCTGATACAAATAGGTATACCAATGTCCTTGTAAGAATCTTAATTATTGATGTTGGGGTTACAAGTACATTATTGCAGTTGTGAAATCTATAAATAATTAGATTAGACTGAATCACAAAACTTCTTTGGCACATGTTGATTTTCTCTCTCTCTCTCTCTCTCTCTCTCTCTCTCTCTCTCTCTCTCTCTCTCTTTCTTTTTTTCTTTCTTTTTTGGTTTTAAGAGGTTTACTGTAGAAAGACAGAGAGAGTGAGAAGTGTAGGGAAGTAGAAGCCAGCCATAGCCACATGGAGAGAGGGAGGAAGGGAGGTGAGATAGGAGGCAAGAGGTGAGAGACAAGAAAGAGAGCAAGAGCTTTAAGAGAGCTCATGTTGATTGTCAAATTCTTAGGGGGCATCACCAAATAGCACATAATAATTGAGGGAGCTTCGTAAGCCATCTTGCTGTTCCTGGGAATCCTAATGAATGTTGCTGTCTGAATTGTTGCCTTTGCTTTCGAGGTCATTACTTCAGTCCTTTTATTGACTTTGATTTCAGAAGATTCTTAAAGCTTTACTTTAAAACAAACAAGCAAAAGGCAAACAAGCAAGACTGTGCTTTGAAGTTGGGACATTTTACATGTCCTTAAAGGTGTGTGAAAGGCTGGAAAATAGAGCGTTAACCATGTTTTGAATATCACTTAGAGCTGGGGTCTTCAACCTGCATATTGCGACCCTTTGCCAAACCTCTATCTAGAAATATTTAATTACAATCTGTAATAGTAGCAAAATTACAGTTATGAGGTAGCAACAAAAACAATTTTAGGGGACTCTACAACATGAGGAACTGTGTTAAAGGGTTGCAGCTTTAGGAAGAAGGTTGAGAACCACTGACTTAGATATTTAAGTAAATTCCCTATTTTAGGGAGGAATGAAGTATCTACGTGTTGGTCTTCCTTATTCTTGATTTTCTTGTGGAAGTAAATTCCCTCATCCCTTCCAGAACAGATAATGAAATAGAACTTAAAGAAAATTTGTTTTGAATGAGTTCCTGCTATGGTTTACAGACATATTTTATGAACCAAGCAACATATATGCAAGAAGCCTCTGAGGTTATGTAAAAACAAACACCAAGCAAACAAAAAAATAATAACAAAAAAATCCTCCAAGTAGCACAGTAGCACAAAACTAAGTTGTGTTTTAACAGTTCATTTTGCTAAGGTTGCTCCAAGATACAGACCTTGTTCTGTCAAATATGGAATCATAATATATTTGGTAAAAGTTTTGCTATTTTTTTGAAATTATAATAAGACCCAAATATCTTGTTTCATCAAAAAATTCTAGTGTTGGTAACTGCACTTGAGTGTAAATTGCTTGTATCCCACAATGCTTCAGGACTCGCTTAGCATGCTTTGATCTAATTTGGTGCCTCAACATCACTTCCTGTGCCACAAGGTTGAAAGAAGATCAAATGTTTTTCTTAAGATTTTCCACTCTCTAATTCTTTCTAATCTATTTAGAATTGCTTTTATTAGTGAGCAGTTAGGATATACTATAGAAAATGAAAGTTGTTTTCCTCTTAGAAAACAAATGGGTACATCTACATTTTCTTCAGAAAATATATATATATGCATTTATTTCTTAAACTAAGAATGGCTCCAGGATAAATGTGTTCAGTGGTGAAATGTGAAATCCATTTGTTTTCCCTTTATGAAATCACTTTTGGATTTGTTTTTAAAGTGTTCTTTAATTACTAGTCATGAACCATGAATGCTTTAGGAAGGAAAAGGTCCGATTAATGTTTGGGCTAAAAAAAGCCCTGGGAGATGAGGAATAAATCAAGTTGGCTACCCCAGGATAGTCAATTATTACTGAGAAGGACTAAGTAAAGCCCTCAAGCAGAGGATAAGCTAGTGTCTTTGCAACAGAACCCAGTGTACTTTTGTATTGGTTTTATATAGCTTTGGGAGGTGGGAAAGCTATTCTTTCCCCTCTGAAGTAAGTGGAGTGGACACACTGGTATACAATGGAAAAACAGTTGACATCTTTACATTGCCATTGAATGTACTCAAATTCAATTAATTTTTTTCAAATTGAACACTGTTAACCTTAAAGGGGGAGTTGTTTAATATATTGCAAGTTTTAAAGCTCATAGAAATGCTTTTATTTAGAACATTGATTGTTTATTCGCTCTTGAGTGCTTAGTCCAATGAGTTGAAAAGGTTTTCCAAAAGACTGGGAACAGATCCTAACATCAGCTTCCAAGTCTTTCTTGAATCTCATGAGTGTTGCATACAAAGAATTAGGTATCCCTGGATCCCATTCTCCGTCTTGCTTTACTTCACTAGCAATCGGGAAGGGATCATGTGAGATGCTGTCAACACCAGCATGACCAATATATCACTGTGGAATAGGCTTATGACCTTGGTAAACTTTTCTTGGCAGTCCAACATTCTCAAGTATCTGCCAGATTGCAGGTCTACTGACAGTGCCAAATGTTTTCATTATGTCACCACAGAACACTGGGTGATGTTCTTTATATTGGGCTGCAGAACTCCCATTTGGAGTCAGACACAGAATGTGAGACCAGAGGAGGCCTAAGAAATGGTCTGATCTGAGTGTCACAATTTGCTGAGGAAGTGGAGGTCTCTTTGGGAGAGTCAGTTGCCGAAAGTCGCAAAACACATCAGTCCATTGGGCTTGAGTTCCTTCTATGATGATTTTTCCACTATGCAAAAATCATTCACCTTTGTCAAGTAGAGACAAAAGAAATGAAGAGCAAGTGCAAGGGACAACCAGTGAGACATAATCTATTATTTCTTTTCTATAGCAATACCTTTAAAAAAGTCTACTATTCTTCATTATTTTTATAAGTTTGATTAATGTTCATTTCTCTAGTTTTTTTTTCTCTGAGATAATATTAACATAGTGAACTGGAGATATACTAAGAATAAGTCTGGGATTTGTTCAAATACATACATCCATGCCTGGATGAGTCAAATCAAGAAAGGCACAAAGTGTTTATTTTACCACAGAAAGCTAACATGTACCTCTTACTATTGGTTCATATCTTGTATCCCTGCCAGGGACAATTCTGCTTTGATTTCTGTCACTGTTGATTATTTTTTGCCTGTTTCAGGACTGCGTGTAAATGAAATGACACTGTTTAGTCTTTTATGTCTGGCTTCTGCTTAATAAATGTATCTGAAATTCCTTGAGTTGATGCTGTATCTAGCTGGTTCACTATCATCATTGTGAGATATTTCTACTACTGTTTGTTTACTGTCAACTGATAACTACTTGTATTATGAGAATTCTTGTTCAGACCCTCTTGATTACATATGCATTTTTTCATTTTTGAGAATATATGTAGGAATAAGAATGATGACACAATTCATGTGTTCTTTCATCTTCTTAGATATTGATGGTCAGTTTCCCATGGTGAGAATTTCAATGACTCTATATTTTGTTCGAACTTGATACTACTCTTAGTTTTATTCATTCTCATCAGTGTGTGGCAAGGGCTCATTAAAGTTTTGGGCACATTTCTTCCATACATAATGATGTTGAGGTCATTTTATATTTGTGTGTGTACACATGGTACATATGTGTAGCACACACACACACACACACATATATATACACACAAGTGTTCTGTCACATATTTGGGTATAGGGATATATTTTATTTTATTATTTTGTACTCTTCTACTTTGTACTTTAAGGCAACCTCTGAGTATTGTTGAGGAAAGCCTTGAAATTGTTCTGGAGTCCAGGCAGACCTTGAACCCATGATCCTACTGAGTAGCTGAAATTATAAGCTTGTGCCCACTATGTTGGGTGCTAGTATTATTTTAATAATTGGACTTGGTTGTTTTCATCTAACTTTGGTAATTGTGTGCTTAACCTATTAGGAAGGAGACAAAATGACTCCCCTTTCACAGCTGTGAGAAAGACTTTGTATTACTATACATGCTACTCTATTTCCTTTCTTTCTTATGTTGTTTAATACACTTATTACTATTACACCATCAGAATGGCCAAGATCAAAAACTCAAGCAACAGTACATGCTGGCAAAGATGTGGAGAAAGAGGAACATACCTCTATTGCTGGTAGGATTATAAACTTGTACAACCACTCTGGAAATCAAGTTGGCAGTTTGGAAGTAGTTCTACCCGAAGTCCCAGCTATATCCCAAAAAACTGCTCTACCACACTATAAGGACACATATTCCACCACGTTCATAGCAGCTTTGTAATAGCCAGAAACTGGAAACAAACACGATGTCCCTCAACCGAAGAATGGATACAGAAAATGTGGTTCATTTACATAATGGAATACTATCCATCTATTACAAACAAGGGCATAATGAGTTTTTCAGGTAAATATATGGAACTAGAAAATATACTGAGTGAGGTAACCCAGACCCCAAAGGACATGCATGACAGGAGCCTTGGATAACTGTCTCTGAGAAGCTCCATCCCACAGCTGACTAAAATAGAAGCAGATACCATAGCCAAACATTGAACAGAGTTTGGGAACTTTTATGGAAGAATTTTGGGAAGGATTGAAGGTCCTGGAGGGGATAGGAACTTCACAGGAAGACCAACAGAGTCAACTCATCTGGACCCCTGGGGGTTCTCAGAGATAGCCATCAACCAAAGAGCATATATAACCCACACACTGGCACATATGTAGCAGAGGTTCAGGTCAGTCTCCTTGTGGGTCCTCCAAAAGAGGAGCAGGGTCTGTCCCTAAAATTTGTTGCCTATCTGTGGAATCTATTCTCTAGATGGGATACCTTGTCTGGTCTCAGTGGGAGAGGATGCACCTGGCCTTAGTGGGAGAGAGGATTTGCCTAATACTGCAGGGACTTAACATGTTAGTGTGTATGTGTGTGTGTGGGGGGGTGATACCTAGGGATCCCTACCCTTTCAAAGGAGAAGGGGATGGGGAAAGGACTGTCTGACGGGGAACTAGTGGGGGCAGCAGCGATCAGGTTGTAAAACGATTAAATAAATTAATTAATGGAAAAAAGAATATAAAAATGGAAAAAGTGCCAATTAAATGTAATCTCATTCATCAATTCTCGACACACTGTGGCTTTATTTTTTTAAAATCATTATAGAGTTGTTCTGCAGAATGTTTACATTTACTTGGGAAAATGGCATTGCGTATTGTGAGGAGGAATTCTCTAGTAAGGATGTCATGTGAACATGGAAGAAGAAAACCATAGGATGCAAGCAACATGTTGCCTTTCCAAAGTCACTTGAAGACTACAAATTCTATGAAAGCAGAAAGGAACAAATTGTGATAAGCTGACTGGGGATAGAATGGGGAAATATTGAGCGAGTCACCAAGACTTCCATCTTTTCCTTGGTGGAACTTAGAGACATAGTCAATGGATGGGCTTGAATGGAAGATAATGAGATAGTCTTAGCACTAGAGACACACAAAGAATGGATTCAATGAGAAAAGAAAATATATTACAATTCTCCAGTCAAGAGGTAATAAGATTTATGAATTTGGTCATGGTGCCACATAACTGTAATGATCTTGTCACTTGGGAGTCAGAGCAAGAGGATCATCAGTTTGAGGTATTCTTAGACTTCAACAGTAGCAGCAATTGTTTATGTGGAACAACAGAGAAATAAGAGAGATGCCATGCCTCTTGTGAGGCTATGCTAGTGCCTGGCAAACACTGAAGTGGATGCTCACAGTCAGTTATTGGATGGAACACAGGGCCCCAATGGAGGAGCTAGAGAAAGTACCCAAGGACCTGAAGGGGGATGCAACCCTGTAGGTGGAACAACAATATGAACTAACCAGTATCCCCTGAGCTCCTGTCTCTAGCTGCATATGTAGCAGAGGATGGCCTAATCGGCATCATTGGGAAGAGAGGCCCCTTGGTCTTNCNAACTTTATATGACCCAGCACAGGGGAATACCAGGGCCAAGAAGTGGGAGTGGGTGGGTAAGGGAGCAGGGGCAGGGAGAGGGTATAGGGAACTTTCGGGATAGCATTTGAAATGTAAATAAGGAAAATATCTAATAAAAAAATCAAAAAAGAGAGATGCCATGATTATTCAGGAGAGTTAGGGGAAGAAATCAAGCATTAAAATATGATTATTGAGGTAGCAGGAAAAGAAATATAGAAGACAGTGAAAGTGGAGGATTAGGTTAGAACTGTGGTGGGTTTGTCTTAGTTAGGGATTCCATTGCTGTGAAGAGACACCACGACCAAGGAAACTCTTTTAAAGGACAACACTTAATTGGGGCTGGCTTACAGGTTCAGAGGCTCAGTCCATCATCATGAAGGAGGATAATATGACAGTGTCCAGGCAGGCATAGTGAAGAAGGAGTTGAGAGTTCTACATCTTCATCCAAGTGAAGCCAGGAGAAGACTTTCTCCCAAGTGACTAGGAGGCGAGTCCCAAAGCCCATCCCCACAGTGACACGTGTCGTTCAATAAGTCCACACCTACTCCAACAAGGCCACACCTTGTAACAGTGACACTCCTTGGGCCAAGCATATTCAAATCGCCACAAACTATAGATTTGTAAATGCTAATATTATCAGACTGTCTGACTGGTGCGTTGTCCGCCAAGCTTCTTATTGCAGCCCAAGGGAGCCAATGTAAGGCTTATAACTGAGTGTCAAAAATATGTAACGGTGAAGTGCTTGTGTCTAAATGAGACATCCACAGTAATGCCCTCCCAGTGGCAGAAAGAATGTAAAAGCCAGAGAACGGGAGTAGTACGGTAACAGATATCTTCTGGATATGATAGAGTCACTATAGTCATGAGCTCACACAATTGTGGTTTCAAGACCAAAAAAGTTTGGGTCTGTGAACATTTCATGAGGGCCAAGCAGAGAGCCTATGTGCAGACTTTCCCGGGTCAGTTGAGAGCCAATGGATGGTTTCTGGGAATTAGTGTCACTTTCTTCCATGGTATACCCACTGATGAGTTACCTAATGGCTTTGGGGGTCAATGGTGGTGGGGTTGTCATTCTCTTCAGTGATGTGGCCACTGGCAAAGTTGTCTATGGTCCAGTAGTTAAACTCCCACCCATGGTCATGTAGGCAACTCTACCTAAACTCAGTGGTTCACAGAGAGAAAGAAGACAGAAATGTAGGAGAGAGATAATCTGGGAAAAGAAGGGATCATAGGGGAGGGAAATGGGATGAGAGAGAGTAATTGATAATGGATATATGTATGAAACTGTAAAAAAAAATAGATGAAACTCCCTCATTTGGTGGCAAAATAGGTTATAGAACAGTGTTTCTCACCTTTCCTAATGCTGAGACCCCTTAATGCAATTCCTCATGTTGTTGTGACCCCCAACCATACCACTTCATAACTGTAATCTTGTTACTGTTATAAACTATAATGTAAACATCTGTGTTTTCGGATGATTTTAGGTAACTAAAGGGGTCACGACCCACAGGTTGAGAACTTTTGTAATAGACAAGGAAAAATAAATGAAAGGAAAAAACATGAGCTGGTCCTAGTATTTAGACTTGGCAGAAGTATCATGAATTCCAATGTCACTACTTCCCAGCTGCATGACATTAATCACATGGTACAACTTCACCAAGCCTTTCCGAATTCACTTTCCTCATTTGCCAAAATGGAGCTGAAGGCCCTTCCCCAAAAGCTTATTCTGAAGATTAGGACTTAGGATATGTAAATGTACTCAAGACTTTGAGGTTTGGAGCCCTGGAATACTCGATGAGCCAAAAGAGCATTTTCAAATGATTTTTGGTTATTTTGAACAATTAGTCGGTTTATGACTATTGTGAAGTTTTGTCACTGAATTTCCTTAGCTTTAAGTATTGTAGATAAAGCTAAAATGAGTATCTTTGTGCCTAATATTGTAAATTTATTAATGATGCTCTTCACTTTCCACTAATACTTATTACAGTAAGAAGGACAAATAGGAAGAATAACTGGTCAAATTCTGGGAGATTTATTCCTGGAATAAACAATACTTTATTTCCTTGCACATTCCAGAATACTGTGTAGGCTCCAACTGTGTTAAATAGATGAGAAGTTGAAACCCTAAATTGTTCATCTTCCAACATTTTCCGGCCTGTGATCTATCTTTGGATCAGCAATAATTGTCTGGACAGCTATAATAGCTTCATTAATTTTTGTTTGTATTCTGTGTTCTTTATTCAGAGATGGAAGAAATGCATCTTCTGTGTCAGAATATAAATGCATTTGTCTAAACCTAACTGCCTCTGATATAAACATCCCGATCTGAAATCCAAATCATAGTAGAGACTTCTGTGAAGTTGCTGGGATAACAAAACAGAAATTCAATCTTAACCATTATGCCAGCTTCAAAACCCAGGACTCTCTCTCTCTCTCATATATATATATATATGTGTGTGTGTGTGTGTGTGTGTGTGTGTGTGTGTGTATGTATGTGTATTAGATATTTTCTTTATTTACATTTTAAATGTTTTCCCCTTTCTTAGTTTCCCCTCTGAAAACTCTGTATCCCCTCCTCCTTCCCCATGCTCACCAACCTACCTATTCCTGCTTCCTGGCCCTGGCAGACCCCTATACTGTGGCATAGAACCTTCACAGGACCAAGGGCCTCTCCTCCCATTGATGACCAACTAGGCCATTCTCTGCTACATATGCAGCTAGAGCCATGAGTCCCACCATGTGTTTTCTTTGGTTGGTGGTTTAGTCCCAGGGAGCTCTGGAGGTACTGGTTAGTTCATGTTGTTCTTCCTTCTATGGGGCTGCAAACCCCTTCAGCTCCTTGAATACTTTCTCTAGCTCCTTCATTGGGGACCCTGTGATCTGTTCAATGGATGACTGTGAGCATCCACTCCTGTATTTGTCAGGCACTAGCAGAGGCTCTCAGGAGACAACTATATCAGGCTTCTGTGAACAAGCTCTTGTTGGCATCTGCCATAGTGTTTGGGTTTGGTGGTTATTTATGGGATGGAATGCTAAGTGGGGCAGTCTCTGGATGGTCATTCCTTCAGTCTCTGCTCTGAACTTTGTCTCTGTAACTCCTTTCATGGGTATTTTGGTCCCCCTTCTAAGAAGGATTCTGAGCTTCTGGGCTAATATCCACTTATCAGTGAGTGCATATCATGTGTGTTCTTTTGTGATTGGGTTGCCTCACTTAGGATGATATCCTCCAGATACATCCATTTGTCTAAGAATTCATTTGTCACATACATTCATTGTTTTAATACCTGCATAGTACTCCATTGTGTAAATGTACCACATTTTCTGTATCCGTTCCTCTGTTGAGGGACATCTGGGTTATTTTCGGCTTCTGGCTATTATAAATAAGGCTGCTATGAACATAGTGGAGCATGTGTCCTTATTTCAAGTTGGAGCATCTTCTGGTTATATACCCAGGAGTGGTATTGCTGGATCTTCCAGTAGAACTATGTCCAATTTTCTGAGGAACTGCCAAACTGATTTCCAAAGTGGTTATACCAGCTTGCAGTCCCACCAGCAGAGTAGGAGTGTTCCTCTTTCTCCACACCCTCACCAGCGTCTGCTGTCACCTGAATTTTTGATCTTAGCCATTCTGACCGGTGTGAGATGGAATCTCAGGGTTGTTTTGATTTGCATTTCCCAGATGATTAAGGATGTTGAACATTTTTTCAGGTGCTTCTCAGCTATTCTGGATTCCTCAGTTTAGAATTCTTTGTTTAGTTCTGTACCCCATTTTTTAATAGGGTTATTTGGTTTTCTGGAATCCAACTTCGTGAGTTCTTTATATATTGGATACTAGCCCCCTATTGGATTTAGGATTGGTAAAGATCTTTTCCCAATCTGTTGGTTTGTCGTTTTGTCTTATTGACAGTGTCCTTTCTCCTCTATACGTTTCAGTGTCTCTGGTTTTATGTGGAGGTCCTTGATCCACTTAGACTTGAGCTTTGTACAAGGAGATAAGAATGGATCAATTCACATTCTTCTCCATGCTAACCACCAGTTGAGCCAGCACCATTTGTTAAAGATGCTGTCTTCTTTCCACTGGATGGTTTTAGGCTCCTTTGTGAAAGATCAAGTGACCATAGGTGTGTGGGTTCATTTCTGGGTCTTCAATTCTATTCCATTGAAGAATGGTTTTTATAACATAAAGTTTCAAAGAAGCTAATGCTATAAAGAAGATTAAAATTTCCTATAGGGATCCATGAACTATTTCAAATAGTTTCATATCTATATTAGTAATAATATAGTAATAAATTTAACATTAAGGCCCTATTATAATTTCATTTTGTTGTTGTAATAAAAGACCTTGAGAAAAATCAGCTTATGGAAAAAGGGGCTTATTTTAGCTTATAATTCCAAATTATAATTCATCATTATGGGAAGTTAATGTGGGAAATTCAAACAGATAGTCACACCACATGCACAGTCAAGAGCATAGAGACTTGAGTGCACACATTCTCAACGGCTTGATGTCCTCAGATGGATTCCACTACTCATCCAGTTCAGAGCCCTGGCCTAGGGAGTGGTACTAAACTCACTGTGGTGGATCTTCCTGCATCAATTAATCAAGACACCCTTCCATAGATGTGCCCCACAAACCAAGGTAATACAGCGAACCTTTACTGAGACTCCTCCCAGATGCTCTCTGGTTGTATAAAGTTCACAATATAAACACGGGGCCTCGATTTCTTCACTTCTGATATCACGGGGTCCTTCAAAATTACCTTAAGTTTGAAGATGGGGTTTGTTGTGATTTGGTTTTTAAATATCATTCTCAGGCTGGGTTTACTCCCAGCTTTATGAGCAGTCTTTGACACTTTAGGGGAAGTGATTTAGGTCATTGGGTGCCCCAACTTGAAGGGATCACTGGACCCTGGCTGTGTTCTCTTTTATCTTCCTTCTGTGTCCTGGCTACCATCAGATAAGCATTTTCTTCTTCCCCATGCTCCTTATTAGAGCTTGCTGCCTCATCGAAAGGACCAGGTAACTCTGTATTGAAATTCCTGAAACCTGAACCAAGGCAAATTTTCCTCCTTCAAGTTATTTATATCAGGTATTTTGTCTCAGTGATAGAACCCTAATACAGGATTTAAATTACACACACACACACACACACACACACACACACACACACACACACACACATTTACCTGAACACATGTTAATTTTCAAATTATAATGATTCCCCTTCTGGTCTGCATGTCTATCTGCGCTTAGGGAGACCTATGCTGCCTCCTCACAGCACTGACTGTCTCCCAGCAGGTCTGCTCTGACCAGCAACACAGGTGAGACCCCTGCCTTAGTAACCTTACCTGCTGGAACCCTACAGAGCCCAGCAGACATGGACTCTGCCCTGCTTTGTCTAAGCTTCAACATCTTTCTTGTTGGCACCTTTACCTGCACCCTCTGTGATGGTTTTTATATTTTTGGACCAGGGAATAGCACCATTTGGAGGTGTGGCCTTGTTGGAATAGGTGTGACTTGGGTGGAGCAGGTATGTCATTGTGGGTGTAGGCTATGATCCTCACCCTAGTTTCCTGGAAGTCAGTCTTCCACTAGCAGCCTTTGGATGAAGACGTAGAACTCTCAGCTCTGCCTGCATCATGCCTGCCTAGATGCTGCCATGCTCCCACCTTGATGATAATGGACTGAACCTCTGAACCTATAAGCCAACCCCAATTAAATATTGTTTTTTTTTTTTATAAGACTTGCCTTGGTCATGGTGTCTGTTCACAGCAGTAAAACCAAACTAAGACACTCTCTAATCTGCAAGTTGCCCTCCAACCCACAGAGATGCCAGACCAGACTACTATACCCAGCAAATCTCTCAATCACCATAGATGGAGAAACAAAATATATTTCAAGACAAAATCAAATTTACACAATATCTTTCTACTTATCCAGCCCTACAGGGGATACTAGAAGGAAAACTCCAACACAAGGAAATGTAACGACACCCAAGAAAACACAGAGAAATTAAGCATCAATCCAAAAGAAGAAAATCACACACACACACACACACACACACACACACACACACACCTCCAACAACACAATAACAGGAAGTAACAACCAGTGGTTATTAGTATCTCTCTACATCAATTGACTCAATTACCCAATAATATGACACAGGCTAATAGACTAGACACATAAACAGGAGCCATACACAAGAATCACACTTCAATAACAAAGTTAGACACTATGTCACAGGAAAGGTCTGAAAAACAACCGGCAAACAAACAGACCCAAGAAACATGCTACAGTAGCCATTTTAATATCTAACAAAATAGACTTCTAGCCAAAAGTGAATCAAAAGCTATGGGAAAGAACACTTCATACTCATCAAAAGAAAAATCGACCAGTGTGAAGACTCAATTATAAACATCTCTGCCCCAAGTGCAAGGACATCCACATTCATAAAAGAAACTCAAAACACAATAATGAGAATCTCACACAATAATGACAGGGACTGTAACAACCCATTCTCACCAATGATGCACATCATTGAAATAGAAACTAAACAGAGACACAATGACACTAACAGATATTATGAGCCAAATGGATTTAATAGATATCTATGGAGTCTTCCACCGCAAAACAAAAGAATATACCTTCTTCTCAGAACCTCACAGAATCTTCTCTAAAACTGACCATATAATTGGATTCAAAACAGGCCTCAACAGATACAAGAAGATTGAAATAACCCTTGCACCCTATCAGATCACCATGGATTAAGGCTAGACTTCATCAACAACAGAAACAACAGAAAGCCCACATACTCATGGAAACTAAACAACTCCCTACCCAATGATCACTTAGTCAAGGAAGAAATAAAGAAAATATTTCTAGAATTCATTGAAAATGAAGACACAACATACCCAAACTTATGAGACACATTGAAGGCAGTGCTAAGAGGAAAATTTATAGCACTAAGTGTTTTCTTAAAGAAATTGGAGAGATCTCATACTAGCAACTTAATGGCACACCTGAACGCTCTAGAACAGAAAGAAGCAAACACATCCAATGGGGGGTAGATGGCAATAAATAATCAAACTCAGAGCCAAAATCAATCAATTAGAAACAAAAGAGAACAATGAAACGAAGCAACAAAACCAAGAGCTGGTTCCTTGAGGAAATCACTAAGATGGACCATTAGTCAAGCTAACTAGAAGGCATAGAAATAGTATCAAATTCATAAAATCATAAATGAAAAAAAAAGACATAGCAATAGAATCTGAGGAAATTAAAATAAAAATTGAATGTAACTTCAAAACCCTATACTTGACAAAACTGGACAATCTAAAAGAATGATTCTTTAGACTGATACCATGTACAAAAGTTAAACCAAGATCAGTTAAACCATATAAACAGTACAATAACCCCTAAGAAAAGAAAAGCAGTGTTAGTGCAGATCTTATCAGAATTTCAAAGAAGAGCTAATATCAATACACCTCAAACTCTTTCACAAAATAGAAATAGAAGCAACACTACATTATTCATTCTATTAGGTTACACTTACCCTAGTACCTAAACCACACAAAGACTCAATAGAGAGAGAGAAAACTGCAGACCAATTTCACCTATGAACATCTGTGCAAAAATACTCAATAATATTCTCGCAAACTGAATCCAAGAGTACATCAAACACGTCATTCACCACAGTCAAGAAGGCTTCATCCCAGGGAAGCAGGGATGGTTCAGTATACAAAAATCCATTGACATAATCCACTCTATAAACAAACTCAAAGAAAAAAAAAAACAACAAGATAATCTCATTGGATGCTGAAAAACCTTCCACAAAATCCAACATCTCTTCATGTTAAAAGTCTTGGAGAGATCAGGAATTCAAGGCACATACATAAACATAATAAAACCCATATATAGCAAGTCAATAAGCCAACATCAAATTAAAGGGAGAGAAACTTGAAACAATCCCACTAAAATCAGGTACAAGACAAGGCTGCCCACTCTCTCTATATATATTCAATATAGTATTTGAAGTTTTAGCTAGAGCAATAAGATAACAAAACGAGATCAAGGGATACAAATTGGAAAGGAATAAGTCAAGCTATCACTATTTACAGATGATATGATTGTATACATAAGCAACCCCACAATTGTACCAGAGAACTCTTTCAGCTGATAAACAACTTAAATTAACTCAAAGAAATCTGTAGCCTTCCTTTATACAAGTGATAAACAGGCTGAGAAAGAAAGTCAGAAAATAATGCCCTTCAAAATAACCACAAATAATAAAAAACATCTTGGTGTAACTCTGTCCAAGCAAGTCAAAGATCTGTTTAACAAGAATTTCAATTCCCTGAAGAAAGAAATAGAAGGAAATATCAGAAGCTAGAAAGATCTCCCATGCTCATGGATTGGTAGGATTAGCATAGTGAAAATGGCCATCTTACCAAAAGCAATCCCCAATCCCCATTCCAGCAATTTTTTTTTTTTTTACAGATCTTGAAAGAGCAATTCTCAAATTCATATGGAAAAAACAACAACAACAAAAAAAATGCAAGATAGCCAAAACAATCCTGCACAATAAAAGAACCTCTAGAAGAATCACTAGCTCTCAAGTTGTATTACAGAGCAAAAGTGATAAAAAAAAATTGCATTGCATTGCTGTATAAATAGATACACTGATCAATGGAATAGCGCTAAAGACCCTGAAACAAACACAGATACCTATGGATGCTTGATTTTTGCCAAAGAAGCTAAAACCATACAATGGAAAAAGGAAAGCATCTTCTTCAAAAGGTACTTGTCTAACTGACTGCATGTACGAGAATACAAATAGATCCATATTTATCACCCTGCAATAAGCGCAAGTCCAAATGGATCAGAGACCTTAACGTAGAACCAGATACACTGAATCTAAGAGAAGAGAAAGTGGGGAATAGCTTTGAACACATTGGCACAGGAGAAAATTTCCTGAAGAGAAATCCAGTGGCTCAGTCTCTTAGATCAACAATTGACAAACGGGACCTTATGGAACTGAAAAGTTTCTATAAGGCAACAGACAAGTGTCCATAGAACAAAATGCAACCTATAGGTTGAGGAAAGAGCTTCACTAACACTACATCTTGCAGAACGATAATATCCAAAATATATAAAGAGTCAAGAAGTTAGACTCCCAAAACCAAATAACTGAATTAAAAATGGGGTACAGGGACAAACGGAATTCTCAACAGAGAAGTTCTGAATGGCTGAGAAGCACTTAAAGAAGTGTTCAACATCCCTAATCATCAGGGAAATGGAAATCAAAACGACTCTGAGATTCTACCTTACACCAATCAGAAGGGTTAAGATAAAACACTCAAGTAACAGCACATTTTGGTAATGATGTGAAGAATGGGGGAAACTCCTCTATCCTCTAATCCTGGTAGAATTGCAAACTTGTACAACCACTCTGCAAACCAATCTAGTAGTCTCTTAGAAAAGTGTAAATAGTTCTACCTGAAGTCCCAGTTATACCACTCCTGGGCAAATATTCAAAAGATGATCTACCATACCACAAGGTCACACAGTCCACTGTGTTCACAGCAGCTTTATTTGTAATAACCAGAAGCTGGAAGCAACCTAGGTATCCATTAACTGAAGACGATACAGAAAATGTGGTTCATTTCCATAGTGGAATACTGTTCGGCTTTTAAAAACAAGGACATCATGAATTTTGCAAATGGATGGAGCTAGAAATTATCATCCTAAGTGAAGATACATCAGACCCTAAAGGACATGCCTGATATATGCTCAGTGATAATTGGATATTAGCCAAAGAAATATAGAATACCCTTAATCTACCCCACAAATCCAAAGAAGGTAAATAAGAAGGAAGGCTCAAATGAGGATCCTTGAATCCCACTTTGAAGGGGGAACAAAATAGTCATGGAAGGCAAAGGGAAGAAGGGACATGGGTGGGAGAGTGGAGGGAAATTGGGGTACAGGAACATATATTGGGGTGTAGGCTTAGAGTTTGCAAAACCTACTTTTAATAAAAGTCCTCAAACTCTTTGACCCCTCTTCTAGTCTACCATCCAAAGGTATGGTATAAAAGATGGTAAATAGCTCAAGGGGATGTGGACCTGTTTAGAAGTTCTTTGGGGTGATTTTAATCTCCATTTGCCACGATACCAGCATTCCAGTTAAGTAGTGTCAGGATATCAAACACAAATCAGCAGCAGTGGCAGGATACAGCAGAAACTGCTAGGCCTTCACCAAATCAATGAGTCAGCAGGAGGGACCAGAACCAGCCAGGATTCCAGGAGTTCTTTGTCTTGTCTCTCTCAATGAAGTGAAGAATAAGGAGACCAATAAAATGTTGCAAGGCTGACAATGGAAGTGCCCTGTCACTTTTCACTGAGTTCTACTTATACTCTCTTCAAACATCATGTGTCCTCTCATGGGTCTTACCTCAGCAAAACACTATGTGGTCTGCATCACATACTACTAGAAATGTCTATTTCAATGGAGGGAGGCAGGAGAGAGGCCAGGAGGGCCAGGAGAATGAATGGATATATGCAGCTCTATGGGTGGAGGATGGGGAAAATCTCTATGACCTCCTGGAGAGCTTGGATTGACGAGGTTCTCAGGAATCAATGTTGGTGATTTTAGCTGAAATGTCTAACAGTGGGGAACAGTACAGAATGTGAAGAGACCACCTCCAGCCGCTAGACAGGACTCCCAGTGGAGGAATGGGGACACCAATCTACCTGTAAAACTTTCAGCCCGAAACTGACCCTGTCTGAAAGAATTGCAGGGACAAAGAAGCAGAGACTGAAGAATTGTCTGAGCAGTGACTCACCCAATTTGAGGCCCATCTCATGGGCAGGCACCAATCCCAACCCTTGACACTATGAGTGATTATATGTTGTGTTTATAGACAGGAGCCTAGCATAGCTACCTCTGAGATGCTCTATCCAGCAGATAAATGAGACAGATGCAGATACCCACAGCCAAATGTTGGAAGAAGGTCAGGGAACCCTATGGAAAAGTTAGGGGAAAGATTGAAGACCCTGAAGGATGAAGATGGTACAACCCCACAAGAAGACCAACAGTGCCAACTAACCTGGACCCCTTGGAGTTCCCAGAAACTAGGCCACCAATCAAAGAACATTTGCAGGCTGGTCCAAGGCCCCTATCACATATGAAGAAGAGGGTTACCTAGTCTGTACTCAGTGGGAGAGGATGCACCTAATCCTGCAGAAACTTGATGCACCAGTCTGGGGGAACCTGGGGACACCCTCTCAGAGGCAAAAGGGAAGGGAATGTGTGTGGGGGGAGAAATCTTGGGAGGGGGCACAGGGAGGTGGGGCAACATTTGGGATTTAAATATATATATATAAATTGCAATTATTCATATTTTATTAAAATATAAATTTATTTGCAATGTGTGATACTAGTTTAAATAAAACAAATATTTGGTATTCCATGATCACGTTTATTAACTGCCTATTTTTAGTATTGTAGTAAAACTATAAAATCTGTTCTTTGAGAACATTAATTTTGGCTCATTATGTGTTACTTACACTTAATGCTTTCTAATACAGTTGTTAATATTTTCATTGTTCACAGCATCAGAAATTCTAACTGGGGTATAACTGCTTTGCAGATGGTCTTAGTATTACAGTGTTCTCTTTATAGACTACTGTAATTTAGGATCTGTCAGAAAATTATTGAATAAATCTTTTAGTTTCGAGCATTTATAATCCTCAGGATAACTGTGCCCCTGTTTTTAAGGTACAGAAAAAGATTATAGGAATTTATTTTGCCATAAAACTATGATAGTTTACAGATGTGCTTAGGGCATTTCCTTCTAAGTTATTAGAAATTATGTTTGGTTATTTTCTAGAACCAGCTTCAAGACTATCATTTAGGTATCAAAATCATTCTAGACACATTTTTAAAGCATACTTAAATTTTCATATTGGAATCAACTATCCTCCCTTTTCTTCTCCTTTTTTAAACATTGGAAATTTACCCAATGTATTCTGGTCATGGATTCCTCTCCCTTTTTTTTCTTCCCAGGTGCTCCCCATCCCCCACCCATCACATTTATGCCTTCTTTCTCTCTCTCTCTTTAGAAAACAAACACAAGAGTGTGAAAAGTCAAACAAACCAGAATGAAAAATAAATTTAAAAGCACAAGAAACATACACAGACAGACGGGTAGACAGGAAAAACAGAACCTATCACAAAGCACAAAATAGGAAACAGTAATATATAAGCAAAAGATAAAAGACTGCCCAAACAAAGCAACAGAAAAGGGAAACTAAAAGTCTACAAAACACGACTGTGCTCATTTTTAGATGGTCATTTCCTGCTAAGAATGGAGCCTATGCCTAAGGGTGGTTTACATACCCAGTGAGGCTCCATTGGAGAAAACTGAAGTTTCCTTGTCAAGTAATTGTCAATTATGTATAGCTTGTTGTTTGGAGATGATAACTTGTGTTCATTCTGATATCAGTGTTGGAATCATGTCTAGCTTGAACCTGTGCAGGCCCTGTGGATGCTGTCACAGACTATGAGTTCATAAGTACGTACATCATTCCTGTTGTATTTGAAAGACACCATTTCTTTGTTGTGGTAAATATTTGGCTGTTTCAAGCCTATTTAGATCATAATGTTCCCAAATAAAAGATGCAAAACTTTTATATTTATAATAAGCCTTAAAGCATTAGATCTGGTCAGAGATCAACCCTCTATGCTATTTTGCCTACTTCCCTGTCATTAACCCCGAGATATCATTGTCACAGAATTTTCCCTGACCGATTACATTAAAATATTAGTACAGCAGGAGGCCCGTGATCGGACAAGGAAAAGGGAGGCAGAGCTAGGAGTTGCAGGGACAGAGAGAATCAGGGGTCAGTGGAAGAAGAAGATAAGATGGAGGCAGACAGACAGGAAGATTCTAATCCTGTATGGTTTTAAATAGCCACAGGTAGTTATGATATCATAAAGGATAGAATAATTGGAATAATGTGCATAATCTAGGTAGGCAGCTTTTATCATTATCAATTGCTTCTGAAATTATTATATTGGCATCTTGTGAATTGAGAGTTTATTGCTATATAAATCTGACTTGTTAATTATAAGCTTCTAGAGTTTTGTTCCTACCAGGTTGCTGGGTGTTGTGGCAGCTGACTGCGGGGTGAACTGTCATTGCGTGGGACTGGCATGGCAGCGAAGGAAACCTGAGCCTCTTCTACTCCATCAGGCTGGCCCCAGTGGACATGTGCTCATCAATCACCCACCCCAAGTGTAGCTTCCTTCTTTCCTCCTCCTCTCTCTCTTCCCTGCTTGTCTTATTTCCTGGTCTCTGCCTCAGACCCCAAGTCTGGAAACTGAAGGCCCACCTATCTCTTCTGCCTTGCCACAGACTGTAGTCATCTTTATTAACTAATGACAGAAGATGACTTGGGTTGGGGGGCAAGGTTTATACAATAAAAGCTGGTATACACGAGAATATGCTTGTTTTTGGAGCAACCAGATCTTGGGGTGAAGAATTTAGCATTTGAATACAAGCAGTATCAGACCACACCAGTACATCTCCTTGGTATCACCTGTCTCCTCAAAGCCCTGAAGGCTAGGGGTTTGATGCAAACACATACCATGTAGGATGGCACACTCACTGTTAAGGTCAACAAACACTGACACACTAGATTAAGGCGAATTATTAAAAACATGCATTTAATTCTGGCAAATTTCCCTTAGTTCTTTGCATAAATGGTATGGTTATTCAGATTTCCACTGGTCTTTATTTAAGTCATTTATTATTCTCCAAATACAAAGATGAAAACCTCACTCAAGTTTAGGAGTTTCAATGAAATTTAGGGCTCTTTTAAGCATTCTCTTTGTTGTATCATGGAAATCTAATGTGCCAGGGATGTTCTCACTTTCCAGGGACACCAGATTTATGTGAGTATAATAGTTGTTAAAAGACATAGAACACATTGGTGAGCTTTTCACAAGTTTGTAATTTTATGGGAAGAAATACAATTGTACGGGAGTCTTAAAGTAGGTGAAGGCTAGCTAGTTCCTCACCGTTCTGTTCTCCCCTACATAAAATGAAAGTGAGTTTCAGGCAAAAACGCAGTATTTACACATCTCTTAAACTAATAGTTATTAGTAAGCAAGCATAGTTTAATCCACTTTGTGAACGTGACAAAGTTCCCATTTTCTATTCTTTTTTCAGGTTCCACCATCTTTGTGAGCACTTCCCCTCTGGTATATCTCTTGAGATATGTCTCACAACAATTTAGAAGGGTTATACCTGGAGAGTAACTGCCGGCTTATAGAAATGTTAGTAAACTAGTAGCTTTTGGGGCTCTTTAGGGTTTAAACTCAAATCACCATTTCAACTGGGAGATTTTCCTATTTTGACCATGAAAATATAGGCTAAAATATATTCACTTCAACTGAATAGAAATTGTCTTAAAACTGATAAAGGCCAATTTCTAATACTTTTTATTCTTTTTTAAAAAAATTATTTTGTTTTTAATTTATTTTTTATACGCCATATTCCATTCCCCGCCCCCGCCCCCACCCCCACCCCCCAACCCCATCTAGCTGGTAACTTTACCACTAGGGAGGAATAGTGGGTATAGAGGCCATTCCTTTTCATTCTCTCTTTTGATTACATTCTGTACAATGAAGGTGCTTCCTCCACGGAGTGCTTCTGTTATAAAGTACTGTACTCCTGCACACTCGGGACATGGGAAATCAGTCATGAACTGAAACCTCAAACTGAAACAAAACAATCCCTTTTTCTTTATAAGTTGATTATTTAAGTATTTTTACAGTGACAGAAAGCTGACTATGTAGATATACAATATTATTAGAGAATAGAGAGGGAAAAGAAAGGAAATGGATTTAATAGGCAAGCTGTCAGGCTGCAATGTCAATGTGAAATCACAGTTAGGAGCTCAAGAAAAATATGGCTGACCACAACAATCTTTCATTGGGGTGGAAATAGTAGGACACATGGACTATAATTTACTCACAGGTACGGGTTATCCTGAGTAGTGTGTACTTAGCTACTGTGATCTTGTTCAGTAACTGACCAGGGAGGTCTGTGAGATTTACTCCATGAGGGCCTCCCTGGCAGATGCTAATTTAATCACACTTGTCATAGCTGTGAAGCAAGTCATTTCTTGTTGAAGATTTTGAGTGCAGTCTCTTTGGGTTTGCTTCTGGGCCAGCACTGAGCCAACTCTATTATTTGGAAAGCAATTTTCTGGGACTCCATTTTTTTTCTTCCATATTTTTCTTCTTTCTTCCTCCATACCTTTTTTTTTCCCTTCAGGATTAAGGATTAAGAATCAAATTTATGGCCAAACACATTCTAGGTGAGTGTTCTACCACTGAGATAACAGTTCTCCAGTGACTTTTCACTGAAAGTAAACTTAGGAAAGATTAGAACAATCTTGAATAGTACACTATGGGCAGGAAAAGGAAATGAATACTGGCTCTGTGTTAGTATTTCCAAAAGAATGAACTGCGGATCCTGTTGAGACAGAAGAGGTCAAAAGAGGCTGTTCTGTTATGAAATGACTTATAGAGCTCCTTAAACAATACTGGCTTTCTAAGGACAGTCATTTGTCACTGTAGCTAGAAAATTAAACTTCAGAGGTATCACGAATTAGATCATTCTTTCCAAATGGGAGCCATAGTTATTGGGAATGTGCAATGGCTAGCCTAGAATAATTTTCTACACAGCCCTTGCTGGCTCTAAATCTGTGGCAATCATCCCGACTTGACCTCTTGAGTGCTAGGGTTACAGGGATGCAACAGATTCCCCACTTACCCATCATTGTCCCCTGAGACAGGAGCAACTCTGAAGGAAGGTGTGGAAGTCTGCTCTAGCTGATCCTGCAGGTTACTCGTGTTCTCGCTATCTGCAGCTGCTGAGTCCTAGATAGAGGATTTCTATATTTACTTAGGTTATTACAGGCATGCTTGACTTTATGACTTGATAGGTCCAATAGGAGAGTCCCAGATGTGTGGTCACTTGGTGTCCATATGCTCGGGAATTCCATCATTACCAGAGCCCAGTAGCATGCCAGAGGCTGTTTTCCTAATAGTGTGTAACTCTCCTCTCCAGATGTGATGGCCTTACTCCAAAACTCCAGGAGCTTGGTTTTCGATTCTCTCACTGGGGCTTACCATAAAATCCACACCACATCTATTTTCTGCTACTGGTGCTTCCAACATCATAGGATGTGCAGGATAGCAACCTCTAAGGGAAACCCCTTCAACCCTTTACAGACAACTTACTTGTTACAGGCTCCAGTAGACACTCAGCATGTCCATGTATGAACTAGATTAGTATTTAAAATTTGGAGTGTGTTACCTATGGTACTTTCAGAGGAAGTTCAGGCTTTGTGCCGCTTTCTTCGTGGCAGGGAGTGTGAGGAGAAGCCATATTGTCATTTTCTTTATAAAATATCACTGACACGTGAACACCTTAACATTTCACTGAAACAGATAGCACCAAAACCCTCATAAAATTTGTACCTGTCATTTGGAACATGTCATCAAGGCCTTTTATGTGTATGGTTATGTTTATGGCCAGTTACTTGCATTGATGGGTTCACAAGACACTGTCAACATAATAGGTCAATTAGGCGTTATTTGATAATGTTTTGTAAGGTACAGATCTCAAGAAAGAATTACGACAAAGGAAAAGATAGATAGAAGTATATATAAAAATCTTACTATATGTATATGCAAAGTATCTTAATTATTTTTTCATTATTTTGATAGAAAGAATGAATTCATTTTATCAAGGGGCAACTGCCATGCATCTGAGGTCATTTTAATCTGTGGGAACAATTATACCATGTCTGCTTTGTAAGTAAGATGAACACTAACATCTTCTCAATGGAGCTTGTGATAGGTGGCACATAGCCAGTCTCATTCTCCTCTATCCTTCTGCTCTCTGCAGAGTCTAGACTAGCGAGCTAATTTACCACTGTGCACTCATTAGAGTTTTAGAGGTTGGCACAAATTTCCAGTCCTTAGGCTGAATGTATAAGTACAACCTTTTAAAAGCTGTCACTTGGATTCTATACTAGAAAGATTAAGAATTTAACGTGTCTGGATCATCAGCCACCAAACCCAGATACTAATGCACATGCCAGCAAGATTCTGCTGAAGGGACCCTGATATAGCAGCCTCTTGTGAGGCTATGCCAGTGC
>NC_034600.1:48806936-48852675 GCF_900095145.1 Mus pahari | reverse complement strand
TAAATAAAGAAAATAATAATAATAATAATAATAAAAGTTGAAAAAGAAAAAGAAAAAAGAACAGGTAATATCATCAAAAAAAAGAATTTAACGTGTCAGTCATATCATTAGCAATTCTATATTTTGGACTAGATTTGGTGTCAATTGCCATATTTAGGACTTGTAGGAGCATACTGTGAGATAGAGTCAGAAGTGGAAATAGAATACTAGGGCAACGGTCGGCAAGGGTTTCAGGCTAAATACCCATCAGTGTCTGACAGTTTAAGGTTTAACATTCTTATTGAGTCTAATTTTCCTGGCTTTAAAAGATGTGTGTGTGTGTGTGTGTGTGTGTGTGTGTGTGTGTGTGTATGCCTGTGAGTGTGTGTGGGTGTGTGTACTTTTTCAGTCATTTCTGAAAGTTACTACCTCATAAAGTTTTGCACAAATATTTTATTCCAGTATTTTCTAATGTCAGCTCATATATATGAACTTTTATAGAGATTTATTTTTAGTTGTGTATGTGTTTGTGAGTGTGTATGTTTGTGTTTGTGTGAGTGTGAAGGCGTATGGGTGTGTGTGCTTTTACAGTCATTTCTAAAAGTTATTGCCTCTCAAAAAGCCATTAAGATTTGCATAAATGTTTTCTTCCAATATTTTCTAATGTCAGCTCATATATAATACATGAATTTTATACAGGAGAGGGCAATGCCTTAGAGCTGGAGTTACTGGTGGTTTTGAGCCACCAGATGTGGGTGCTGGGAAGGGAACTCAGGCCGTCTACCAGGCAGTGACTGTCTTTACCTCTAAGATGTTTCTCCAGCCCAAACAGGTTTTCACAGTTGTTGGCACTGCTCTCGTTTAATTATTTTGTGGGTTTGAGTCAAGATCTTACTTGTAGCTTAGGATATCCCCAAACTTGTAATTCTCTAGCTTCTGCCTCTGAGTGTTCATATTATAGGCTTGCCCCATCAGATGTCACTAAACACATAACGTGTTTTATGTTACTTCTTACAAGCAATTTGAAGTAGGAATACAATTTTATATTTGTACATGTGGATATTGAGCATTGCAAGTATCATTTGATGAAAAGACTGTTCTATCAATGAATATTTTGAGTCGAATGCAAAATTCAAGTGCCTGCAACTTGTTTTTTTTTTTTCTTTTTCTTCTTTCTTTTCTTCAATACAAGACAGGAAGTTAAGTCCAGGGTCTTGCACTTGCTAGATCTATGACTGAGTTGCACTGTCAGCCCTATGAGAGACATACACTGTACAAAATGCCCATCCTCATTCTTAGCATCTTCCTGTTTTATTCATTGTAGCTAGTAAGTAATTTTTGGAGTGAAGCATAAATCCTCAGGCTTTATTACCATTTTTAGTTTTTGTTTCATGATTTAAATTTACTTATTTGCTTTTAGCTATTTCTGATTATTTGAGTTTGGTTATTCATTCCAGGGTCAGCTTTACAGTTTCTTTGAAGAAGTCATCTGAGATTGCCGTGATTCTGTGGACCAATTTTAGAATTGTCATGTTAACCATTGGAAGTTTTCTGACATCGTACGTATTTCTGTTTGAGTAAGCACACAACATATCTACTATTAACTGATCCCAAAGGCAGATTCCCACTGTGCAGAGGGTAACAGAAGGCAGGCTGATGCTGCCCACTAGGGAGAAGGTTCTAAAAACATTCTACCTTCTGCATCGGAGCTTTAGTGTTACTTGGGCCTGTGTCTGATGAGTTAGAACTTACAAAAAAACTGAACTGATGTGGCGAGTTTATTATTTATAGCCAGGTGACATGGGACGCAAAGGGTTAGAATTCATTATGAACTGCCTCTCCTCCATCAAGGAGTCTGCCCAGCATAGATAGAATTTCTAGTGCATAGTAAAGATCCCGAAAGGCAAGCCTGCCCTGGATTGTGTATCTCATGGTTAATATAATGCACTGCAAAAGCTTTGAAGACATCCTTATTTTAGGGAACAGAGAATAAGAGGTTGTGCTCTCTTAGCTGTCGCTGCTGACTACCAGAAGATGCTAAATCCTAGAAAGCACAGGTAGACAAGTTATCTATCTCTGGCAGTGGCAGTCCTGCGTCAGCCCACCACCCCCTGCTGCTCAGCACACTCTACCTCTAGTATATCCTACTGTTCTTTAGAGCTAGAAGCAAGACAGTTGCTCTAAGGTCAGTGGGAGAATTGTCCTGACCTACAATTAAATTGGCCTACTTTAATTTCTTTAATTACTTAAAGATTGAAATTAATGGAAGAAGCCTAAAACGTATACTTAGAAAATGTGTGTTCTATTACTCTGCTGTTAATTTTTATTACTCAGACACATATTTCCCCTCAACGATATTGAGTAGTTTGGAGAATTTGAAGAATAAAATTTCAAACTTTATACTTCTTTCATTAAATTCATTAGCTAAACACTTTTGATGCTATTATAAACGGTGCTGCTTTCCAAACTTTTTTTTTGATGGCTCAGTTTTTATTGTTCCGATTGCTTGTGTTTTTCCACTCTTACAGTTTACGAGTTTTGATTGGAAAGTTACCGTTTAATATCATTTTCTCATGACATGGGGTTGTATTCCTTTGTATCCCCTTGTTTTCATTCATGGAACCTTTCATGTATTTTACACCCAATCGCTTGATTGTGTGACTTTTTAAAAATATAATTTCCTTTAAAACTACTTAAGAGAATGAAATGACATAGGCATCAATACTTTTACTAAAAATTATATGTCCTAAATGGCCTTTTCCTTCACCATCTGGTCACATTATGTTTTTCCCCCAAATGTCTCATAATGTTCTTTTAAAAGCTAGACATTTAATGCAACTTATTGTTTGTCTCCCTGTGTAGATGCTTGGCTAAACTCTATTAGTGAATCCATTTTGCCACAGTGTGAAATCCTCTCAGTAATTAGTGTATGCACATCTGCTAGTTGCAAATTTTCTGTTTTCATTTTGAAACGCCTTAACTTTTGTCTATTTTTTTAAAAAACTTTTTTATTGGTTATTTTATTTATTTACATTACAAATGCTATCGTCCCTTCCCAGTTTCCTTTCTGCAAACCCCCATCTCATCCTCCCTCCCCCTGCTTCTACGAGGGTGCTCCCCCACAACACACCAACTCTTGCCTCCCCACCTTAGCATTCCCCTACACTAGGGTATCTCTAGCCTTCATAGAATCAAGGGCCTTCCCTCCCATTAATGCCAGATAAGGCCATCCATTGCTACATATGCAGCTGGAGCCATTGGTCCCTCCATGTGTTTTCTTTGGTTGGTGGTATAGTCCCTGGGAGCTATGGGGGCTCTGGTTGGTTGATATTGTTGTTCTTCCTATGGGGTTGCAAACTCCCTCAGCTCCTTTAGTCCTTTCTCTAACTTCTCCATTGGGGTCCCTGTGCTCAGTCTGATGGTTGGCTGCAAGCATCCGCATCTGGCATCTGTATGGGTAAGGATCCTGTCAGCAAGCACTTCTTGGCATCAGTAATAATGATTGGGTTTGGTGTCTGCATATGAGATGGATCCCCAGATGGCCTTTCCTTCAGTCTCTTCTCCACTCTTTGACCCTGTATTTCCTTTAGACAAGAACAATTCTGGGTTAAAATTTTTGGGAAGGGTGAATGACCCCATCCTTCAACCAGGGGCCATGACTAACCTCTGGATATCATCTCTATAGGTTCTCCCTCCCCTTTGTTGCATATATCAGTTAATGCCATCCCCGTTTGGTCCTGGGAGCCTATTGTTTTCCTGGCATCTGGGACTATTTATTTTTTCAGATGATAATATAATTACATCGCCTCCTCTCCTTCCTTTCTTTTAAATCCTCTCGGTACATCCTTACTCTCTTCCAAATGCCTGCCTTCTTTTCTTTGATTGTTGTTACACACACACACACACACACTACTGCTCTACTTCAAATGGAAATATCCCCAAAGGCCAGTGTGTTGATGACTAGGTCACAGGCTTTGATGTCATCGGGATGTGATATAGGAGGTGGAGTTAGTGGGAATTTTAAGCCCTTGAGGGGGTGGAGGATGGGCAGCATGCCTCGGAGAGATCTTAGTTGTTTCCATATATATATATATATATCAGAGAAAGCCAAGTAAACCAACTTACCTCATAGATGGCTTAGTTGACTTGCTTTGCTTTCTCTGTTATACCCTTCTGCTATGACGTATTGGCCCATTCCCAGCTCCCAAACGACTGAGTTAACCAACTATGTACTTGAACATCCAAAACCATAAGCCCAAGTACAGCTTTCTCTTTTTAAGCTAATTATCTCAGATACTTTGTTTCTGCCAGGAGGAGCTAACCCTTATGCTTTACCTCTTTCATTAGTTCATATATATAGTTTGCCTTTTTTGGTTACTGGGGGAAAGATTCAGCAACTAAATAAGAACTTAACCTTTTCTGTTGACAATATATCGTGACTGTGAGCTAGGAATGTTAGCAAATCATTATAAGGGTAGCACTTGAGAGGTCAAGGCGGGAGAATCAGAGAAGTTCAAGGTCATCTATATCCATAGATGGATCTAGATTTTTGTGAGTTTTAGGTCAGGCTTGTTTAAATGAAATCCCATTATTAAAAAAAAAAAAAAACGTTGAGGGTGTCCTGCAACTAGTTAATAGTATTTTCCTGTAATAGTAGGTATGCTTTGGTATTAAAACTTTAATAGTTTGGATCATCTAAAATAAATTTTTAACATACTTCCTAAGATGTATAGGATTCAGTCATGTGTCTCATGAAACTTCAAGTTATATTTTTTACTAAATGTTTTTATTACATTATTTTAATAAAATCCAATTTAGTACCAGATTTATGATTCTACTATATGAATTATTAAATTTATTTATAATAACATGATAATTCTAATTTCCAATACAAATTTTGCCATTTAATATATTATAAAATTCACTTTTACTTTTCACCCAAACCAGAAAGTTATGAGAAGTATTAAGAAAATATTCCTTTTTCTAAAATATCCTTGAGCCCTAAGCACATATACATTAAAAATACCATGCTTTATGAAAAGAGAAAATTTAGTCAATTTGCTTCTGTTGGATCTCAAAAAAAAAAAAAAGATTACTTTTTGAATGTACTTTTGGCTACAATTCACTGAAAAGGAAAAATTTAAACCATATGTTAATGAATAGGAATAAAGATCACAGGGAGGTCACTGTTCACAAATGAAAATTTGTGGCCATATTTACTACTCTTTATTTGTTTGCTAAGCAGTCATAGGACTCCAAATTTGTTTTAATTGCTTCATATGTTTCGCTAGAGAAGACGACTCAAGGGGAAAATAATGCTACGGTACATGATGACAAGAGAATGTGATGTCTATTTGAGCCGTTTGTGTCTTGTGGACGGCCTGAGTTACTCCTCATTACAGTGAGAGAATTACATAACAATAATTATACATTTAAATGGATCAGGTACTGACCATGTGACTTAGAACTGCTTGTATTATTTGAATCCTAGTTTTATCATTGGTGACATCTACCTACATGGCAAGTGTAATGTGTGGACATATAGGAAACATGACACAGTTTTTTTTTTTTAATATATTCAAGAAGAACTAAATAATTTAACATCTCTTCTCTTTCCATGTAACTAAAAAAAAAAAACCTGTTTATAAAATAGAACTTGTTTAAAACAATTGTAAAGATCTTTTTTAAAATTTTTTTTGTATATCAAATGGTTGTAGCCGAGTATGGTGGTGTACACCTGCATTCTCAGCTATTTGGAAGGCTAAAGATCATTTAAACTCACTAAGTCACATAGTAGGTAGCCTGGAAGGCACAGTGATACACCATGCAGAAAGCTAAAAATGTAGACAGCTTTCAGAGCTAGTAGTTATATTTCAATTTTGACAAATAAAATTTTTATATACATATTTTGGATTTAATATTAGCCTAGGGTATTGTCCACTAGAAAGTTGGGGTAGATAAAATATCAACAGATGTGTGTCAAGATGCAGGATTTTCATTCATTTGCATTTCTCCCACGAACACTAACTGACTACATGCAGTATGCTAATACACAACTGAGAAATCACTAAATATGGCCTATATTTGGGCATTTTATTGTTGCTATGAAAAAAAAAACACCATAACAGAGGCAACTTATAACAGAAATCACTTAATTGGTTGCAGAAACTTAATTAGTTTCAGAGGAGCAAAGACATGAAGGCAAGAACAGCTGAGAGCTTCCATCTTTAACTGCAAGTAGGAGGCAGAGAAAACTAGGCTAGCTCTAAAAGGTTTTGAAACTTCAAAACCAACCCCTAGTGACACCCCAGTGACATACTTCTACTGGTGAAAGACACACCTCCTAATCCTCTTCAAATCGCCACTGACTAGGAACTAAGTATCAAATGCCAAGACTTATGGGAGCTATCTCATTCAAAGAACCACATGACCCTCTCTTCAATAGAACTTGGCAGTGAAAGATTCTAAGCACAACAGTATCCAATTAAATATATCACACCTCCGAGGAAAGCTATGCAATCAACTGATCCAAGTGTGTATAGTGGAAGGTTACAACCTTAGAAGGATGTGACAAATTAGAAATTAACAAATGACCTGATAAATTATAAGCCAGCAGCAACTATCAGATAAACGGAGGTATAAGTGGAATTTTACCAGGGGCAACAACAGTCATAGTCCTTACTGTGAGAGTCTGGGGAACACACAAATAGAACCTAAAACACATTAGTGTTGCTGCAGTAGAACATGGAAAGGCAAGATGGTGAAGCTTTTGAAGTCATTGTCCATGTAGGTCAAGGTAAAAGTATTTATCCTCATTGTAGAAACATCAGGAAGGCATTGTACCATCTGAAATAAAACAAGGGAGAGAATCCTGCGAGGATAAATGACCATCAAATTAGAATTCTTTAAAAGTCAGATCACTCTGGAAGAATAAATATGTATATATATATTTTTTTTTCAAAAATCAGTAAGATGCTCATTTTTATTTATTAGAATGAGGTTGGAGTATTAGGGATGATGATGAATTTGGTCAGTTATGGTGGAGATGGGGAGTCATGGGGTTAAACCTGGTGAATCATTGTGAACTTTGCGATGAGGGAAAGTGAGGAGTCAAAGATTACATTTAAGTTCTTTCTTTGAAGTTAATGACTATCATTCATTATACCAGCTACTCTTACTTAAAGCGAATCTGCCTTCTTGTATCACATTAAATTTTGAGAAATTTATGGATTCCTGTTAAGTTATGAGATTGTTGTGTTAGTGATATATAAGAAATTTTAAAAACTTACATATTTAGTAGTGTGTGTTGGGGCAGTGCATGTGTGGTCAGAAGACAGTAACTGCTTTTATCCATACACCTGTCCTGCTGGTCCTGAAATTTATCATTAGGTGACTGATTAGAATACTATTCACCTTAAGTTGCTTATGTATAAGTTCTGCTACTTTCAGTTTATTTCTTTTTGGTAAAACTACATAATTGCTAAACTAATTTTAATTCTTATGGTCTGTGAAATTGCAACTTAGAAATATACTTAGCAAAATAAAATGTAATTAATGTTTACTATGAAGTCCTTTTTTAAAAAAAAATCAAATATAATTACAAACCACCAACCATATTCAGTGTTGAAATCTGCTTTACCCTGATCTTTAAAACTCTACCCTTCTAGATAAAGGGTGAAACACTGCTTGCATAAATGTTCAGGTCATTTTGTGTAAATAACTGATAATTTTTGATAGAGTGATTTTTACAATACAGGCCAGGAACATTTACTGTGGTCTCTGTTGACTTTGTACTGTTGAAAATTTCTATGTTATTATATGTTATAGAATGAAGTGCTTTTAAAAAATTCTTTGAAACTTTCATAGAAGTACACAGTATATTACAATCATATTCCTCACCCTAACCTCTCATCCACTTCCTTCTGGACTTCTCTCTAAAATATTTCCTTTTCCTTTTCCATTTCAATCTCTCTCTCTCTCTCTCTCTCTCTCTCTCTCTCTCTCTCTCTCTCTCTCTCTCTCTCTCTGAAGGCCATGGAGAAGAGCTGTAGAAATGATTCTTACCAGCATCTTGGAATCTTCTAGAGTCTTGAGTGTGAATGATCATCAGGAGCAAGCAGTTAAGTTACAATAATAGAAGCATCAAATTGAAGAGAACACGAAGACAAAAATCAACTAACCAACCAACCAACCAACCAACCAACCATCAAGTCAACATGATAAGTAAGACTTTGAATCTCTCAGAAAAAAATTGTTTCATTGATTTTCAATTTCTATTTTTAGGGGCTTCAGTTAATTTAATTTCAGTTAATGTGATTTAATTTCAGTTAATGTGATTTAATTTCAGTTAATGTGACAATGAATCTCTATATAAAGAAATCTCTCTGAGTCAATGATACCTTTGATCTTCAAACAACATTGAAGCAGATTTTGTGCATCAGAAGTCCTTCTTCATCTCCTATCTGAGTTTCAATGGGATCCTATAATTTGTACATATATATACCCTTTGTTGGACAATTTCAGTGATCTGGGCCATTCTCACCAGCACATTGTCAATTTGTCTTTCATTAGAGTTTCAGCAAATAATCTGTATGTGGCAGGAAGTACATAGAGATTGTATGCTAGCTCATGACAAATACATAAAAATAATTTATTAATTATTACTTTTTTCTCTCACAGAACTAGAAAAATCACATTACATATTGGGTTGGGAGATTTGATGATAGCGTACCTTATTTTTAAATGACTAGTAATTGCATATGCTTCCTTTAAAGGTGGCATTAGTTCTTCCAAGCATAGAGTGCTATAGTCACAAAGCTTTCGATATTACCTTTCACTCTAATCTGAATTTCCCATGAGGCATTACATAGCACGTTCCTGTTACATGACTTGCAAAAGTGGAGAATTGTGAACTGCACTGAAGCAAGAGCAAAAATTTGGTTAAGAGAATTCTATAATTAAGCCCTGCATCCTAACACTCCATGAATTTATAGGGGCTATTGTGTAATTAGTTTACAAAAGAAAGAGCATTGGGGTTATTTATGACAGATGTTCATCTAACTTAAAACAGGAAGAGTATATTTACTTCTATGTAGTTATTACAATGTAATTAAAACCATAAAACCACCTTATCTGAATTTCAAAGCTGGGGCATGTTTTTTTCCCCCTTGGCCTTATTGACTGCAGTTCTCCTTGCTAATTATGCAGGGAACATAGAAGAGAGCCGCAGGTTGAACACTGTGGGTGCCAGATAATTTAGAAAGGTTTTATTTATTTATTTATTTATTTATTATTTTGCCCCAGTGTTAAGAAGAGCAATGCAAGCATCTCTCTCAACTACTATTTTGACAAAAAGAAAAAAAATCCTTCAATATGTGACAGATGACTAAAGTCATTTTGTGACTACTTTCTGGGAGTTATTGGGGACCAAAAATGTTTAGTCAACAGGTGCTTCAAAATATCCCAAGTTTTGGTACACACTGTCATTTTCCAGATATGAAGAAACAGGAATGGACTTGTACATTATTAATCTTCAGTTTACTTTTAAATATATTCAGTGTTATTGAGTTACAGTGTGACATCTACCATATGCCACTGCCAAGTGGGATGGCTTTGTGCTGCCTGTTTTCAGCAGCAAGTCTGCTGTAAGGGAAAGTTCTTGCAGGAAATAATAGTTGGATTTTCAGAAAACATGAACCATCTCTGTAGTCAAGGCAGGGGGAAGTACGCCCAGATGTCAAATGTCGACTCCAATCAGCTCAGCTCATTCCACCCATAATCATTTGCTTGTTATGGGAGATTTCCGACTTTTCATAACGGCTCACTTGGATCAGGGAAACATTGTTCAGGGATTTGACAACATGTGCAAACTCTTTTTGAATTAATTTTCAAAGCCTTTTGTGAGTGGTGTCAATTTGACAACAGTGTTCTTTCATATCTGTAGGCTCAAGGTCTAGAGTTTGGGGTTGTTAATGGCAAGAATTTCCTCTCAGACAATTTCCTTTCACCTTTCAGAGGGATAGGGGTGCTCTGAGCATCAAGAATATTAGAGTCAAAGTACCGAGAAAGATGTGAGTTTAGGGTCATGAGGTTGACTTTTTTTAACTCTGAGAAGATCTTTTAAAAACAACACAAGTTGAAAATAAGACTACAGGTTAGACTTGGCTTTATCCAAGGCCTCTAAAGGCCCATGAAAGAATAGGCAACTTTTTATATATGAATGAGGCACTATTAAAGAACATATCAGCTGAACTATTAAAACCCATCACAGAGATGCATTTTTCAAGAAAAGTGACTGAGTTAAAAAAAAAAAATGGAGACAAACTATTAGCTTTAAAAATCCTTTAAAAAAATAATTCATGTATGAAAATTGAATAAACAGACAAAAAAAATTTACTTAGTGTCATCCTGAAGAACTTTAGAAGGGTTTTCATTTCAACAATACAACTTTATACACTGTATAAAGACAGGTAAAGATACGCCACACTTTCCTTTCCAAAATCTTTGGTTGTAGCTAGTCGCTTTGCACAGCTTTGTAGCCCAGATCTCCAAAAAGTCTCCTTTTGGATGTGGTAACTAGCACCTTGTAGAGCAGAAGTCGGCAGGGCAGTGTTTTAGGGAGTCCACATTTATTTTCTAGATTCTCTCCTTTGTCACCTACCAAAGCAATAATATGATGTATAATAAAAATCCACACTTTTTAGTTTTTGACTTTGTTTGTTTTGCCTTTAATATAAAGTAGCAAACTTTTTTGCTTCCATTTTTTTATGTTGGTGATAATTACCTTCAGTTTTACATTTACAAGGAATTACATCATAGGCTCCTCTTATCGAAAACAGAAGTAACCACTGTCAATGACAGTAAATGTAGCATTATTGAACATTCCCTTACATTCTCCAACACAGGTTCTTCTTACACATTTCAGCTAGGTGCCTTAGGTATACATACACGAACAAATGAGTTTGAGCAGTGGAACTTCCCTTCTCAAACTCCCTGCTTAAAAAGATCGAAAGCTTTTGATTAGTTGTGGTGGCCATTGAAATACTATTTGCTATTATGTTGTTTATAAAAAGCAAACCATTCACAATGGGCTTTTGCCAAAACCTTTGTCTATAATCATGTAGATTTTATTGCAGTGTCCTAATAGTTTTTCATTTTCTTTGACAAAGATGCAAGGCCAAAAATGGCTCTATAAAATTAGATTTTATTATCACCATGTTTGTTGAGTCAAAATTCCATTCCTTAATATTGCTCAAAAAATAATTAGGTTTTGAGGTTTAAATTCCTTTCTTTAATGGAACGGTTTATAGGTTTTATTTTTCCAAATAAAAGATACAGCAATTGTGGTGATCCACACCAAAAACATCAAAATTAATTATATATTTTTGTAATCACCTCCAACATCTTTAAGGGTAAACCTGCATTGTAGTTGGAAATTTGGTTTGCAAACTATTTGCTACATTAAATACATTGGAAAGCCCCTCCCTGTCTTTGTGTAGTTTATTAGACCAAGACTAAGCCTTTTAGAAGTAAAACAAAACAAAACAATAAAACTGGTTGGTAACACCAACAATGAAAAGAAATATGTAGAATGTGGAAAAAACCAAAAAGATAATACAAATGGATGGTTTCAGAAATAAATCGATGAACACAGCCTCACTACTCACCAGGAAGCAGCTTGCAATTGGTAGCAACTGGGAATGGATTGATTCTGGGTCTCTCATCCACACTCTAAGGCAGGTCCCACACTCAGGAGTAGTTGGCAACCACACATCAGACTTTATGGGTTTTATGTATATTTTATGTCTGTGTTGTCTTTAAGAGGAGAAATGGCACAGTGTTGGGTAGGTGGGTAGGAGGGGGAACATCTGAGGAGGAGGTGGGTGAAGAGAGATAATACCATCAAAATATGTTGTATACCATTTTCAAAACATAAGGATTTCTTTTTTTTTTTTTTAAATCAGAATCTAGGAGAAATCTTACTTTTCTTATTGCTCTTATTTTCTATTTTCCCATCATAGTTTGTTTCTAGTCTTTATTTTATCTTAGAACAAAATGAAAATGTATTTCATCTACAGTGACTTTGCACAAGAGAGATTTTGGTGAGTATAAAGCTTTCTTTCATTTTTTGAGATGATGGGGGAGATATCAAGATGGTGTACTCAGGACTGGATAGATGCATCAGTGGTTAACAGATTTTGCTATTCTTTCAAAGGATGAACATTTGGTTCTCGGGAGTCATTAGCTGAGTATTAGGTAGCCCACGACTGTCTACAACTCCAGCACCAAAAGATACGGACCCTCTTCAAGCATCTGAGCACTAGCACACATGTGCCATTCACTCACATGTGCACACATAAACACATATAAAATAACCAATCTTTTAAAAAAATCATTAAAAAATCTTTAAAATTACACCAAAGCTACATAACTTGATTTTTAACATTTTTAAAATAAAATGAGGAATGGTTGTTATCCAGAAATTAGGAAGAAATTGGCAAAACAAGCTTATAGTAACCATAGGTTTTAAGAAAAAAAAAGAGAAGTTTGCTATAATACAGTGTTCTGGTTAAAAATAAAAATACAAGCTAAGCTGGAAGAAAATACTAAAATAAGATTTCCTTTACATGGTATATGTCTTCATATCCAGCAGCAGTAAGTAGATTTCAAGGAAGTCATTCAGTTGTTCTGGTAAACCAAGATATTCACAAATAGAAGACTCCTGTACTGAACTGTCTGATATTAACTTGGCAGTGATTTTATTTCAGAGTTCAGCAATCTACAATGAAATTCTGTTACCTACAATTAGAGTACCGAATAGCATACACAAATACTAACAGTATTAAAATGAGTTAATAAAACCAGAAAATTTGGATGAAACTATTTAATAGTGTTCTGTATGCAAATATTCTTGGATAATTTCTGTTAGTAATACTTGTGTTTAGAAGATGATGTCCCAATCATAGGCTTTAATGTAATGTAGTACTATAAACCAAGAATATTCGAAAAATAAGTTATTTGGCTATATTTGCCTACATTTTTCACAATGGATAGTCTAGTAGACTCATGTGCTTGATACGCGATGATATTTCAGTATACGTTAGATTGCAAACATGACGGTGGTCTTATAAGAACATAATGTACCTGAAAGAGTATCATTATCTAGTAATGGCATATCCAACATAACTTTGTAGCACAGCCCAGTGCATGTTTGCGGTGATATGGTATAAATACATCTACAATACCAGCAGCTGTACAAAAGTACTGCGTATACAACTATGTTCTCCCCACAAATCTCTATAGTGGTAGTGAATGACCATGCTATTTGCTTACATACTTTTTTTTTTTTTTTTGAAAAAATTTTATTAGGTATTTTCTTTATTTACATTTCAAGTGTTATCCCCTTTCCTGGTTTCCCCTCAAGAAACCCCCTATCCCATTCTTATCCCCCTGCCTCTATGAGGGTGCTCCCCCACCCACCCACCTACTCCTGCTTCCATGTCCCGGCATTCCCCTACGCTGGGGTATCAAGTATTCACAGAACCAAGGGCCTTTCCTCCAACTGATGCCCAACAAGGCCATCCTCTGCTACATATGTGGCTGGAGCCATGGGTCTCTCCATGTGTGCTCCTTGGTTGGTGATTTAGTCCCTGGGAGCTCAGGAGGGCAGGGGGGTCTGGTTAATTGATATTGTAGTTCCTCCTATGGGGTTGCAACCACCTTCAACTCCTTCATTTCTTTAACTCCTCCATTGGGAACTCTATGTTCAGTCCAAGGGTTGGCTGCAAACACCTTCCTCTGTACTTGTCAGGCTCTGGCAGAACCTCTCAGGAGACAGCTGTGTCAGACTCCTGTCAGCAAGCACTTCCTGCATCCACGATAGTGTCTGGGTTTCGTATATGGGATGGATCCCCAGGTGGGGTTTATATACTTATAGAGCATAGTTTGGATTGTTCTTTTAGAGAATACACTTTATTAAAAACTGTTGTGAAATGGCGTGCACTGTGAGAGCGGGAACCAAGCTCGCGTATCTCTGTTTATTCAGGCTCTTGGTGACATTAAGATGCCATGTTGTATCACTGACCTACAGCATCCACCACTGTGTATGTACACTCTGTGGTGTTACCACAGAAAGGAAGTCTTAGACGAAGATGATGATGATGGATTTCTTAGAAGATGAGGTAAACAACCTTTTATTCTGAACTAATGAAAACTGGACACAAGAATAGTTTTACAATGTAGTCCAGACGTATACAAGAAAGCAATGAGCCCAAGAAATTCTGAAAGAGTGGTAGAATTCTATGGAGACTTTAAAATTCATTGTTTGGAAAGGGACTCTATCTTGCTTGCTTTTGTCAACTTGACACAAATCTAAGTATAGCTGGGAAAAGAGGATCAATGTCTCCATCAAATTGCCTTTTAGTCAACTTTTTAGAGCATTTTATTGATTAGTGATTGATGTGGGAGGCCCTAATCTGAGCTGTCACAGCTGGACAGATGGCCTTGGGTGGTGTAAGAAAGCAGGTTGAACACATCATGGTGATAGATTAAGCAGTAGACAGCTTTTCTCTAGGACCTCAGCTTCATCTCCTACCTCCAGGTTCCTGCCTTTAGTTCCTGTCCTGACTTCCCTCAGCGAGGGAATTTTAAGCTGAAATAAACCCTTTACTTTTCGAGTTGCTTTTGGTCGTTCTGTGTTATCAAAGCAATAGAAACCCAATTAGAAAATACACAGGTCCCAAATCTAATTCCTGGGTGTGAATACATGTGAGTAGAGTAACTTTTGAGTACCAGAAATTAGGTGTTTGGTATATGAGTGGTTGTGACCATGGTCAACTAGAACAAACATCATATCCAAGGGATAAGCTAGTCCACTTTGGCAAGGATGCAGACATACTATTGCTTGATCAAGATACAGAAATTAAGGATTTAAATGTGAAAGTCCCTGAACTCCAAGTTTAAACTACTTAAAAACTGCACTGAAAAGTGGGAATGATAAACCTGTCAGAGTGACACAGTTCAGGATTTCTGTTTTAAGAAAATATTCAATTCTTTAGTTCTATGGTCCGTACGTTTCCTATGATCTCCAAAGTTTAAAAAGCTAACTAAAAGTAGCTGTTTCCATAGGCGATATCTCTAATGTTAGGAATAAGGTAAACATGTCTGATTTACTCCACAATTATTCCAAAGATTCTAGATAAAACTACACCCACAAAAGAAGCAACAACTGTGTGTAAACACAAACAACAGCGGAACACGAAATATAAGAAAGTAAATGTTAGCATCGTATTTATAGAGGTGGTTACAAGAAAAACAAGGTAGTGTTTGATAGTGGACTCATATCACAAAAGTATATACCCAAAGGCATTAATCACATTATCTTAAACTAGAAAAATAAAGATATTCATTCAAATGCTGATATTTACATTTACTAATTCCTTATTCATCCTACACTTATAATAAGGTGTTGATGTGTCTGCATGTAATTTAACAAGAATAAATCCCACATATGCATGAGAACAATCTGAAGCTTTGAATCCACTACCTGTATGGCGGGACTTATTTTTTTCTACTTTTATTTCCAGATTTATTTTTCATACAGTTTTGGAACCGTTTTGATAAATTATTTGTATACTGAATTGAAATCTTGTTCACTGAGCTTTGCATTCTGCTTTGGAGCTCAAAAATTCTCTCACTTGGAAAGTAGCAACTAGGTTTACCAAGATGGATTCAGTTTCACGAAGGATCCAGTCTCCCACCTATTTCTAAGCCAGTCAGGTAATCGGTAAATCAAATCCTTGAGCAACTTTTTTCTTTCTTTCTTTTTTTCTTTCTTTTTTAAAGGAAGGAGTGTGCGAGAGTGTCAGATAACCCAAAGAAGTCAGGGAAGATAAGTACTGAGGAGTGTTTGTGGGGCTTGGTAATTAGGAGGTCATTCCTTGTGACCCTACTACTCCACAGTTCGATGGAGGAAAGCTTGTTTTGTCCCTAAAATCAAAGAGGATCGTTTTCCCTTGTCTAAAGCAATTTGTTCAATTTTTACATTGCTCAATAATGTGAAGGAAGGGCAGTAGGAACTGCTTTGCTCCCTCCATCTACAGGAACGACAGCAAGCATCTAACCAGACTTGGGAGAAAAAAATTACTTGAACAAGTCATGTCATAGGCGGCAAACGAGGAATAAATCAACAGCTAAAAGGCAGAGTAAGACAAAATTCCTCAAATAGTTCATCAGGACATTCTTTTGTTTGTTTAACAAATCTTACACGTCTCGCACGCGCTGGACATCATTCTGGGGGTTCTGAGATTTCATCTTAGAACAAAAAAGTCGACATATACTTACTTCTGGAATTTGTATTCTAGTTTGCAAAAGAGGGACGCGGTAAATAAAAACTGTAAAATAAAGTTGAGCAAATGGCGAACCTGATATGAGGAAAGTCAGGCTCTTGAGGGGTGGCGACTGGTTGGAGCATTAAAACAACATGTTCTATACAGCACGGGAAGGGAAGTTTTGAGATGGCAGCGCAGCTAGCCTTTGATATGTGCAAGATATTACTGGAATAGAACAAGGGCCAGCAGGAGCCTGGCGCTTTTGAGACGTTGGTGACTATCCCTGTGAAAGGCACGGGAGAAGTTAAAGAGAGGAAGGAACACATGAGGGGCATTGCAGATCTCTGAGAAGAAACAAGTCTCCCCTTAATGTGATGTGAAGTCATTGGAGCTAGAGCAGAAGAAGGCAGACAGCACCCCCTTTTACAGGGGCACTGAGGTTGGACTTTAAAGGAGGATCCATTGAGGGCATCCCCCCACCCACCCACCCTCCGGCAAGATCATGTCTTCATGTCTTTCTTGCTCTCTGCTCTGTGTATTTTATACCTGGAGCTGCACGGCTGTCTGGGGCTGCCTTGTTTCCTGCTTCCAAATGGGTTTGTAAAATGACTAGTGATTATCATGTGAGGCAGATAGAAGAAAATTTGAGGGTATTTCTCTTCCTCTTTCTACCAAAGGCTGCTTTGGCAATATCTGTAGTCTTAGCTGTATCCCATGCCATTTAAAATTTTAAGCAAGTAACACAGATTTCTAAAGACTTAATGATGTTTGCTTTTATTTAGGTTCGGTTCCCATGGCTATCATTTAATCAAAATACCCTGTTAAAAAGCTATCCTTCAACTCATTTCCATTTTTCCCCCTTTGTACGACAATAGCTGTGTGACAGATCCTGTTTCCGCTGCAGTTCCCTAGGGATTGACAGACCTCTCTTGATCCCATACCCGGTGGTGGTTGGAGAAAGGCCGTGCTTTTGCCATGGTCATTTTGGGAGGTCCGTATGGCAGCGTACCATGGCACTTTGCCCGTGTTTTTTTTTTTTTTACCCATAATAAAAATCTATGCAAATAATAAGGACCAGCTGCTACTTTCCAGTACTGCCCCAGCACAGCTTTTAGACTGCAACTCCTGGTTGTGAACTTTCTGTTCCACACAAAAGTTGGGGGGAAACCCCTGCTAGAGGGTCTCTTTGCTTTTTTACTACACTGGGGTGGGAGGCGCACAGTATTTTCCCCATTTGAGCAAGTTTCTCTGCGGCTTAAATTTACTGGAGGCCTTAGTTAAATAAGACCGGTTCCACAGTTAACCTTTTTTCCCCTCATCTGGGCTCAGTTATCATTCAGGTTCCCGTTTTCTCCCCCTCCACTTGGTTTTCCCTTTCTTAGTCTGTGGCTGACTCTCCTCTGGGAGGCTGGCAATACCGCCCAGTAACTGGAGTGAGTGCTTGATTAAAGATTGCAGCTAATGACATTTGGGATGGACACGATGCTCTTATGCTTTCAAGTCTTGCTCTTTTTTTCTTCTAATACTTTCTTATTAGTTAAAACCTTAAGTAATGCATGCAGATTTCTTGGAAATGTTAAAACATTTCTTTTTATCTGCTCTACTTTAATGCCAGATTGTGTGTAGATTAGTGACCCAGAAAAGTCATTTACCGATATATGGTGTGTAATTTAGCCAAACTGGTTTGATTACATTGCTGGGTATGATTTAGACCCATAGAAGAGTCAACTAGCAATTTGATTGAAGCCACACTCTGCCTTGTCATCCAAAGACCAGAACAGAAGCCTTAATTAGACTGGTTGATTAAGCAAAAAGCCAATTTTAGTCAGTTACCAGGAAGACTGTAACACAAGAATTAATGTGAACTGGAACACGATATTTTTAAAGGTACAACAGGAAAATAACCATATTTCCTCTTCTATCTTCAAAAAGTTTTGTAATGACACATACAAAAAAAACCTTTCTCAACCCAATTATGGTGACACACTACATCACTTTTAGGATTAGGATGGATAGGCCCTTGAGTCAGGGGTTTGGGATTTCTATTATTATTATTATTATTATTATTATTATTATTATTATTATTTTGGCTCTTGTGGCATTAAGTGTTGAAGACAGCTCCAGAGATTATGGTTGCTGTCTTTGGGAGAATAACATTTTCTGATGATATTTATTTTCAAAAGACATGAATGATGGTATAGATTATTAAAACACTTTTTGTTGACATAAAATAATCTGAGCCAAAATACAGATCTTCCAGTGAGAGGAGATGGAGCAGACAACTGTTCAAAATAGTTACTCCTCCTTGGGTGATTATTTTTTCCTACTCATATGAGTTTAACTTTATTATTGGGATCTCTTTAGGAATACCCTTTACCAACTTGATAATGATAAGTTTTAAAATTTATCCCCTTTAATTTTTTTTGAGAGACATGGTAAAATATGACCTGGTTGGTGGTTATTAAGAAAATAGCCAGTTTAATAAAGTTGCACCTGGTATCAAAAGAAAACTGGGTGAGCTGTTACCTTTTCATTGTCGTTAATTCTGGAGTGTTAACTCTAGCTTGATTTTTCAGTTTATTTTCTTATTCAGGAAGCTGTGTATGTATGTCAGTGTAAAAACCTTAACTCAATGGTAGTAAATAACAATAGTCCCAGTATTCAGAAGCAAAAGTGAGAGATTTTGCAAGTTCAGAGTCAGCTTGGGCTCTAGTAAGACCCTGTACTTACACAATCTCATCGTGTGGCATAGTCTAACTTTGATCTTACTATATTGCTGAGGTTGGTCTTTCATCCTCCTGTCTCCACCTGAGCTCTACAGTTATGATGTCTATGTCCGAACTCAGCTTTAGACTAGTCACTCAGGAAAACTGTTTACTTATTTAACACGTATAATTTAGCCAAACTGAGGAGGCTGTGAGGGTGGGTGGGCAATGATTATTGTGTTAGTTTTGTCCTGAGACTGCCTATCATCTATCTGTCCATCTGTCCATCTGTCTACCCACCACCCACACGTATTTCTGTCCATCCATCCATCCATCCATCCATCCATCCATCCATCCATCCATCCATCCATCCATCCAATCTACTTATCTATCCTTCCATCTATTTTGTTTATTTGTTTGTTTTGAGACAGGGTTTCCCTGTGTAGCCCTGGCAGAACTCACTGTGTCAGAATTGATGCTATCCTGTGCTTGAATGGTTATCCTCTGAGAGGCTCTACCAGCAGCAAACTAAGGAGGATGCAGATACTTAGAGTTAACCATTGAACTGAGGTTGGTGACCCCTATGGAAGAGTCAGGAGTGCTTTTGCACATTCCACCACACTGCTACTTTTCCCCAAGGGCCTCAAAATTTGCTCTCTTTCCTAACTCTAAGAGCACGGTTATTAATATGATGATTTTAAAAATCCACAATAAAATAATTATGGGAAATGTAATTATGGGAAATGAGCCATAATAAAAATTTTAATATGATTGCCTCACGAAGGTGAGTGAATAGAGGGTGGAGCTAAATGCTATTTACCATAATCCAGTTTGATATGTAATCAAGATTAAACAGAAATCAAAAGGAGAAAATGAGAATTTAGTCTTCATCAAAAGAAAATATTTCAGAAAGACAAGAGAATACTTGAAAGGAAATGGGCTGCAGAGGCAGGGTAAGGGGGTGGTAGAGGTGAAGACAGATGCAAAGGGCAGAATTCTAGCAAATCAATGTCTACTTTTTCTTGCAGGGGTCTATTTGTTCCCTAATGTGAAGTCAAGCTTCAAGTAGAAAAATATTAAATCATAACACGTGAAAATGTTTGGGTACTTTTTCATGTGGGACATTGTGTGGGACAAGATGACAATAAAAGAAAATACACATTTTAGATGAGTTCTAAACTACTTTTCTCATCACAGTCTTGAATATTGAACAATTCGAAGTTCAGTTTGTATACAATTTGCTTTAATGGGCAATAGATAACTTGATAGTCAGCTGTGATATCGAGTATGATTTTAGTGTTATTTATGACTGTGGCAGACTTTCTAAAAAACACACTATAATAAAGGACCTCCTAAATCCCATAACTTGGTACTTTATCATTTCTACAGATAGGAATATTGAAATAATTTTATATTAAGCACCTATATTCTCACCACAGACTCATCATTTTACGACACTTGGTTATGTGTTTACCATCTCCCTAGAATCTATGTGTCTATTAATCGTCATTTTTATGTATTTGGAGATAAGTTGTAGATATAACTATGTTCTCCCTAAATATTTTAGGCTATTTGATTTCAATAGTATTTTTTTCTGATTTATCATAAATTTATATGTGGCAGACCTTTGAAAATGCAAATATCTATTTTAATCAAAGCCTGTTCCAAACTCTGAGCACTCCCAATGGCTAGAAAGTTTCCTTGTGACTGGAAACTTTCACTCATTCTCTTAGGGGCGACCATGGCTTTTCATTCTGCTATTACAGTTTTCTATTCTAGAATTTCATAAAAATGGAATCACTCAGAACCCTCTTTCCTGTGTGTATGTAAACTTACACCTTTCAATCCATAAAACTACTTCATTTCATGGCTCAGACTTACTTATTTTTTTCATAGTTTATTCTGTTATTGGTGGGCTTTGTCCATTTCTTGGTTCTGTACATTATCCATCAAGTCCTTAGGTTCAAATATTTTGGTAAACTTGTGATTTTATTTCCTTTGGGCAATATTCAGGAAAGGAATGGCTATCCACAGAATGAAATAGATGTGTGTTTAATTCTGTAAGGAATGAAAGCATTTCCCAAAAATATTTGCACCATTTTGTGATGCTATTGCAAGTATAAAGGAAAATTACACTCTAACGATATATGATCTCCTCGGATCTTTTAATTTTAGCCATTCTGGTGGCTACATCATTGTAGTTTGATTCAACTCTCATTTTCCTGATCATTTGTGAAAACTGTCTCTGTAGTTGCGTTCCATAGTCTTTGAAATTATTTTTGAATTGTGTCTGTGTTATTTTCATTGGGAATAATCATGTTTACAATAGACACAGCTTGTTTGTCAGCTTGGAGATAGAGAATCCCCCCTTTTAAATTGTTCAGTAATTGTGGTACATGATAGAATGTATATAGTATAGAAATAAACCCACAAGTATAAAGTTCATGATAAGAAGGCAAGAGATATTAATTGGGAGAAAATATAACAGGAATAACATGCTCTGTTTATTGACCTGGTAGAAGGTATATGGGTATATTCACTTAGTGTGAAGATATTTGTCATTGCACTCTGTCCTATGCACTGTATTTTCCCTGGTAGAAGGTATATGGGTATGTTCATTTAGTGTGAAAATATTTGTCATTGCACTCTGTCCCATGCACTGTATATGAAAAAAGTTTTGAAAATGAAAGAGATAAACACTTAAAGGTAGATTTATTTGTATAAGTTTAAACTCTACTCTATTTTTGAATAAAAAGACTCACTAAAGATGTGACTTAACTGCTTTGGCCCATTCCTGTTGTTATAACAAAACACCTTAGATTGGATTATTTATAAAATATGAAAATTATTTGTCCCAATTTTAGAAACTGGGAAATCTAAGATCTCCAAAATCTGGGCACTAAGAGGTTGTGTGTCTAGCAAGGGCTTGCTCTTGGCTTCAAATAACATTTTGTTCTTTCTTAGTTAGACAAAAGTCATTCTCTTTCAATCCCTTGATTTTTTTTTTATCAGAGCATCAATTAATGAAAGTAGAGCTGTTGTGGCTTAAGCATCGCTCACAGGACCCAGTTCTCAACATCGCCGGAACATGGTTATGTTCTTTAGAAGAGTTCAGCTGCAGGGCCTTGGTCATCTGCTAGTGAGGTTATTTGGGAGGTTCTCACAATCCTAATGGACCTAAATGGAAGAACTAGTTCATCAAGGAATTGCCTGTCTGTCTGTCTGTCTATGTGTCCCTCTCTCTTTCTGCTTCTGATCATCCAGGAAGTGAGCAATCGTCTCTGCCACATATTCATACAGTCATGATGTTCTACCCAACTACCTGGGGTCCAGCAACCGTGGACTGAAACCTCTAAACTTACAGGTCTAAATAGATCTTTTCTTCTTTGCCTCTGTCAGAGTTTTTAAAATCACAACTTGTTATACTATACTTCCATCTTTTTTTCCCCTTCTTTAACGATACACTGTGCTTCTTGAACATTTATTACCTCCTTGCAGTTATAACTTTCAAGTACCTGTGACCCAGCGCACATTAAAATATGTGTACATGTGAATGTGCGTTGTGAGTGTGTGTATGAATTTGTGTGTGTGTGTGTGTGTGTGTGTGTGTGTATTAAAAGAAGTTAAGCCTAAGCTGATTGGATTGACAATGGTTCTAAAAAAGTTTCATAGAGTAAGTAACAAAATCCCCCAAACCAGGCAGGAGAAAACTTTTGGTCAGGGTAGTCCAAGTGACTTCCAGAACAATATAGTCTATTAATGAAGCCTCAAAGCCTGAAGGTGGGCTCTTATTACTGACAACATCTCACACTTAGGATATTAGTCTTTGATGATTCAAGCTGAATCTGACCTGTAAAATTGCCTGTAATCTAGCCTCCGTGGCACCAGAAAATACTGCCTAAGCAGCTAAGGAAGTGATGTAATAAACACTTTTATATAGCTACAAACCTATAAACAATGATGGTGACCACCACGGCACAGTATCTGTACGGATTCAATAAATGGCACTCACATGTTGATAATAACCAACAGCTATCTAAGTCGACTTAAGGACCACTCATCAGGAAGGAATTTATGCCTGGTACTGAATACCTAGCCAGATTCCTGGGACTTGTGATGTCAGTTAGACCAGCATAATCCACTACTACATTCTAAATCTTATTCTGTATCAACAGATAAGAGTAGCTACCACTCCTCATCAAACAATCCTCTCTTAACAAAAAACAGAGACCATCACGGAAAACCACAACTGGACTTAATGCAGAGATCAACATTTGTGGGAAGCCCTGTCTCAACAGATACATTTCTATAGCTCCTGCATTTATGGCTCAGGAATATCATAGAAAAGGGGGGCAAGAATCAGAGTATAAGGGAGTTTGCAGTAAAACATTCTCTCCTAGAAATGGCTGCATAAAGAAAACCTGAACAATGGCAATATTGATGGACATTTTAATATGGAAAGAAGAAAGCTTCAGAAGATCCTGCCCCCTAGACAAAGAACTAAAGGTAACCGATGACTGCTGGGAGAAGAGGAATTAGCTTCTCCCAGGGATGCGCCCTCTTACCTGTTGCCCAATGCAGAGTGGCCAGCCCTGGAACCATATAAACAAGCAACTAAAGCAGATTTGGCAGATATACACATATATACACATACATATATAATTATAATTCAATATATAAATATATAAAATTAATATAATATAAAATTAATATGATCTTATATACTTAATATATAATATATTTGTTTAATATATATTCAACAAATTCAGAAGCTATCAAATTGAGAGTGTGGGAGTATTAGAGGGTATGATGGCTATTTCTAGGGGTCAACTTGACTACATCTTGAATGAACTACAATCCAGAAATGGAGGGCACAGCTATGAAACAGATCTTGAGGCTGGAAGACACAGGCTTTTGATCTGGATCTTGAGGCATTGAAACCATAAGAATTTTAGGCCCTGACAAGGTGGTACATGCCTTTATTGCCAGGAGGCACAGGCAAGCAGATCTCTGAGTTCAAGGCCAGCCTGGGACATAGCGAATTCTAAGTAAAGAACAGATTAGGTCCAGGCGTGGTGGTACACACATTTAATCCGGGACATATTTTCTGCTGAAGACATACATAAGGACAATAGAAGAATGAAGGCTTCCTTTTTCTTTACTTTGCAGCACATCTATCCACTTCTTCAGGATGCCAGCTTATACAGAGGAACATCTGAAACACCCAGGCTGGTGGGATTGAGCAACGATTGGATTCTTAGACTTCCCATTCACAACTGCCCATTGTTGGGTTAGTTGGAGTGCAGACTGCAAGTCATTCCAATAATTTCCCTTAATATAGAGAGATATTCCATAAGTTCTGTGACTCTAGAGGATCCTGACTAATGCAGTGGGGCTGATATAGTTCCATTTTAGTTAAAAACATGTGTTTAAAAGATAAATGCTTACATATCCACAAACCTTTATTGAAATTGTATTGTATTAGACTCTATAGATAAGGGAGACCATGCCCCATGCTATGGTTGTTTCAACACAGCAGTGTCTATTGGGATAAACATACAGTTGCAATATGCATGGGGAAGAAGTGACAAAACGTGTAAGGAATTGATAGGTCTCATGTGAAGAATAATCAATACTATTCTGAAGTTACAAGTCTCCTTATAAGTGATGGCAAACTTTGGAACAGAAGAAAAAAATAGAAAGTTTTGCATGTCCAAAGAGAGAAAAGCATGAATCCTGCCCAAAAGTCTTACTGCAAAAAAGTTAATTAAATGAATGTGTACAACTCTAGCAAAAGGGTCAGACTACCTACTACTCTTATATAGAAGGTGTGTGTGTGGGGGGGCAATGTCTTCTGTAATTCATATGAGTGTTATGGAATATTTCATAGATAAAGCATTTGGATTGTGTTATTTCATAGTTTGAGGTTTGTTTGTATCTTCATTTAACAATTACTCGAGTATACAAAGTTTCACCTGAAATCTATTTAGCAGCTAACATCAATTTTCTACCCTCAGTACTGGTGAATGCAGGAGGAAGTAATTATATCTTCCTTACAGTATTCATATTGCTAATGGCAGTTTTTTTTAAAAAAAAACTATTTCTGCATTATTTTGTACATGTATTTAATAGATTCTGATTATTCATCCATCCACCTCTCCCACTCCTGATCTCCAATGCCTTTTCTTACCAAGTTTCCACCACACTGCCCTGTCTTTTGGCTTTGGTTTAGTGTTTGATTTGTGAATCACGGTGTTTAACCACGCTCATGTGGACATGAATATCCAGTTATGTACTGGACCTTGAGTAAGTCACCAGTAGCTATATCACTGGAAAAAAATTACTTCTTCTCTTCCACTTGCTTTTTACCATTGTTACTGTCCTTGGTGGGTTGATCCCTGTAAGCCTCTCTTATCTATGGCTGAACCTTGACTGGAATGCTCTTGTGCATATTCTGCACTGAGAATTGAAGCTGTTGTGAGTTCATTAAACTCATGACCTTGTCATGTTCATAAAGCAACACTGCAGGGCCTTCCTTCCCCCATCTAGCCCTTCCCACAATGCTCCCTGAACACTGGAAGGGGTCTGTCTTAGTCAGGGTTTCTATTCCTGCCCAACATCATGACCAAGAAGCAAGTTGGGGAGGAAAGGNTTTATTCGGCTTACATTTCCATACTGCTGTTGATCACCAAAGGATGCAAGACTGGAACTCAAGCAGGTCAGAAAGCAGGAGCTGATGCAGAAGCCATTGGAGGTATGTTCTTTACTGGCTTGCTTCCCCTGGCTTGCTCAGCTTGCTCCCTTATAGAACCCAAGATTACCAGCCCAGAGATGGTCCCACCCACAAAGGGCCTTTCCCCCTTGATCACTAATTGAGAAAATACTTTACAGCTGGATCTCATGTAGGCATTTCCTCAACTAAAGCTCCTTTCTCTGTGATAACTCCAGCTGTGTCAAGTTGACACACAACTAGCCAGTACAGGGTCTTTTATCTTTTGAGAACTCAGTGCTTTCCAGTCACCGGTTCTTAGTACCTTGACCAGCCATGAGTCTCTACCCAAACCACCACTCTCCACAATGAGATGGTTTTGATCACTTCCAAGAAGAGCATCAGTCTATCGACATAAACAGAAATATCTGTCATCAGTTTGATGACAACATGCCCATTAAAAATGGTTTTAGTATTCTCACAATGGGTTGACTTTGACACAAAACGAACTAAATGTGTAGAATAGTTATAATCATTATGGAAAGATGTATATGCGTTTAACATTTACACTGAAGAATAACATTTCGATAATATGTGCACATAAAAAAGTTCTAAGCTATAGGGAAGGGATATACAGAGTAAAAAACAATGAATGTAGACAGCAAAAACTCAGGAGGTATTTAGGAACTAAAAATAATTTACTTTGACTAAGACTAGGTATAAAATAAGACTAGGCCTCGGTGATGTTTGAGAGATTGATTGGCTGGCTATTGCAGATGGAGGGCTTTGGAAAGAAGCTAAGTATCTGGGTTTATGAGGTTATGACAGGAACCGTTCTTAGGTTTCTAATGGATATTTAGAAGAACACATCCTAAGTAAAAACCTGTGTTTACAGGATGTTAGGGACCAGGTCAACAGAGATATGGAAGCAGTGTTACAGCTGGAACTAGAATCCAAAGGAACCAGTAAGTAATCTGGAAATCTTCAATGCCACTGAGAAGCTGAGAAAATGGAAAATAAAACAATGTTACACTTGGCAGTTTGTCTTTCCTTTAATGACTGTTGAAAGAAGGGTTTCTGCTGAGTGACAAAGACTGAAGTCAGATTTTTAAGGGATTAACAACGGTTTGGGAGTGGAAACTGAACACCACAAATACCGTTTACTTGGAAGAAGCTGGCTGGAAAACTAAGAGTGAGGAGGGAAGAGCGACAATGGTTGCAAGGATAGCTGCATTGGGGTTAGAATCAAAACTTTTTAGCGATGGTGATGTTTGAGAACTGTGGAGACAGAGAGGGAGGCAGCAATTCCAGTGAAGGAGTAGCATTTTTTGAGGAAAAAAAAATGTCTTCATGGATATTGCAAAAAGGAGAAAAAAGACTTTAGTTACCCATTGGGGAGATATTTTATCCTCCATGCCATTAAAAAGAAATGAAAACAAATAATGTATCAACCTGTGACAGGGACATGATTTGAAGAAGCTTATAGAATAAAAAGTTCTTCATAAGTCAGTGGGAAGGCCTTTGGACAGCTGAAAGCAAACAGAACTCAGGGTTGGAGAAGTAAGAATTATTTTAAAAATAATCCTGAAGTAAACATGTTAGGGAAGTTTATTAGATTTTCATTGCTGTGTGGCAATTCATACAAATTTAGTGGACCAAACTGACCCAATTTACTCTCTTGTAATCTATATGAGGCAGGAATGCAAGTCAGTTCATATGGGTCTTCTGTTCTGGGCCCTATAGGGCTACCATCAGGCTGCCTTTTTAACTGGAGTCTATCTTGTCTGCATAAAAGAGAGAACATGATCAACTCATAGGGAGAAGGAGAAGACTCACAATGAAACCACTGATCTAAAAGCCCATAGCAGCAGGTGAAAAGCTTCAAGGACAGATCACCCACCCCAAACATCTGGCCTCAGATGCCATCATTTCCAGATGCCAAATTTCTGCACAGGCCACTGTAAGCTGCTTTTAAGAACTCACATCATGTACTTCCTACCATTGCTTGCTTATCCTGCCTGTCTAGAATTTTTCTACCCACAGTACTTTCATTTTTATACTTTCCTTATTTCAAACACTTGGCTCCCCCTACATTTGGATAAAGCAAGTGTGCTATTGATAAAATATTAGAAACATGGAGATGAACACTAGTGTCAGTGACCTGCCCCTATCTGGGGTGGTGGCTTCTGCAGCTCTACTTCCAGCTTAAAATTGGAAGAGGTAATCTCAATTAAAAAGCTATCCCCCATCAGATTGGTCTGTGGGCAAGCCACATACATTTTCTTGATTAATAAGTGATCTGAGAGGGACAGGATCAATTGGGTGGTGCCATCCCTGGGCTGGTGGCCCTGAGTTCTATAAGAAAGCAGGCAGAGCAAGCCATGAAGAGCGAGCCAGTTAACAGCATCCTCGATGACCACTCATCTGCCTCCAGGTTTCTTCCCTGTTCGAGTCCCTGTCACAGTTGCCTTTGATGATGAACTGTTATATGAATTATAGGCAAAATAAATGTTTCCCTCCTCTCTCCGAAATGTAACCTTGGGATCCCCCAAATAGAAAACCTACAAGTGGTCAACACGTGGAGAGTCAGAGACTATGGAGTGCTCAGTTCTAAATGTGGCATCTATATCACAGTCCATAAGGCTCAGGGACCATCCTGGAAGAGGAGGGTAGATAAATTGTAAGAGCGGGAGGCAGTGTATGTCTACAGTGCATGGTCTTTGCTGAATAGATAGGGCTGTTGCACATGTGAATTCACAATGGCTGTGACTATGTGAATAAAACATGCAGAAGATCAGCCTGAATCCTAGCATGGGTCCGGGAGGGGCTCATGAAGTTCCAGTGTTAGCTGAGGGGGGTTGCTGAGGTAGGGAGAGTTAGTTTTCTTTAGGGATGAGGTGCTTGCAGGGCTACTCCATGCTCCAGTAGATGGTCCTACACCTATACACATGAGTTTAAAAGAAGAACACGTGAAGGTAGGAGAAGAAACTGGTGAGAGGCCGGGCAGTGGTGGCGCATGCCTTTAATCCCAGCACTTGGGAGGCAGAGGCAGGTGGATTTCTAAGTGTGAGGCCAGCCTAGTCTACAGAGTTCCAGGACAGCCAGAGATACACAGAGAAACCCTGTCTTGAAAAAAAAACCAAAACAAAAGAAAGAAAGAAAGAAAGAAAGAAAGAAAGAAAGAAAGAAAGAAAGAAAGAAAGAAAGAAAGAAAGGAAAGAAAGAAACTGGTGAGAGGAGACTACTGGATTAAGTGAAGGAGAGGCTAAGAGATTAATTTGGTCAAAACACAATATATGCCTATATGAAATTCTCAATAAAAAAATGCCAAACAAAAATGCTTTTCAATCCCAAATTTGTCCTCCCTACAAGACTAGCAGGGATAAAGATGGAGAAGAGACTGATGGAACAACCACAGACTGCCCCAGCCAATGACTGTTACAAATTGAGACCCATCCTATGTGAGCAAGACAACCCCTGGCACAATTAATGACACTCTGCAGACAGGAGCCTAGCATAACTGTCTCCTGAGAGACTTCACCCAGCAGCTGATGGATACAGATGCAGAGACCCACAGTCAAACATCAGGCAGAGCTTGAGGAATATCGGGGAAGACTCAGGGATAGAATTAAGCCAACCAGAGGGGTCAAGAAGATTCAGAGTCCACTAACCTGGGTCCAGGGGAGCTCACAGAGACTGAACCACCAACCAAAGAATGTGCAGGGACTGAAGCTAGGCATCCTCCCTGATGTGCAGCTTGGTCTTCAACTGGGTCCCCTAACAATTGGAGAGGGGACTGTCTCTGACTCTGTTTCATGCCCTTGGAACCCCTTCCCCTACCTGGATTACCTGGTTGGGCCTCAGTGAAAGAGGAAATGCCTTGTCTTGCTGGGACTAGATGTCCCAGTGTGGGGTGGTACCCAAAGGGAGCTTGGGGTGGAACTGGGAGAAGAGGAAGGAGGGGGGGCTGCAATTGGGATGTAAAGTGAATAAAAACAATAAATTACTGAAAACAAATCTTGAAAGAGTGGCCCTGAGATGTCTCTGGGAAACTTACATAGAACAATAAAGGGCTGTAGGTAGTGGGTTAAACTACATTTAGTGGTTTTCATTGTGTGGGGAGGAGGTTTACTAGCCAAATGAAAATAGATGGAGGCAGAGACAGAGAGGTAGCTTGGTACTTAAGAGGGTTTCCTGCTCTGTCAGAGACCTGGGTTTGGTTGTAGTAACAATGTTAGGTAACTCACAGTTTCCTGTACCTCCTGCTCCAGGGGAACTGAAACCCTGGTCAGACTGTACACCTGTGGCATATGCTCACACAGAAACATACACATGTACATAAATAATAAAATGAGAATAATAATTGTATGTAGGCATACTTACATATAAAATAGACCTCATGGGAACTTTTTATTAGGTGTAAGGAATACCATAATATAACAGTTAAAGATAATATTCACAAGGAATGTAGAGGAATTTCGAAGGTATACATGACTAAAAAAAGCCTATAAACTATAACAGGGCAATATTTCTTTTATTCTTGTATTAATGGTAAACAAATATACCGCCTTATATGCTTTGCAATTGGTTGCAACACTGAACTAAACCCACAGTCTCAAGAAAATAGAATTCTAATGAGAAGTTTCCCAAATAGAGTATTCAGTGTCTGGTAGATAAAATGACAAAAGCCATAAATTTATAGGATAATTTGAACTACACAATTGGTTAGTCTTAAATAATGACCACTTGTAGACACTAGAGTTTTCAAGTTTACATATTAACATTTTCAATACATATAAAACTTTATGGAACTTGATCTTTTCTGTGCTGCAAAGCTAACTGGGTAAGCACAAACAAACATGATGCTAATCATGTTTTATGTTAGTTCTGTATGAAATGTATCAGTGACACCAATTTGCACATACACAGATATAATATAACAAAAAAATTAGTATTTTCATAATAGGTCATGATAGACATCTAGAAGCAGATAACACTATCAACTAATACAGGATACAAACGAATGTCTAACAAGTAATTTAACAGGTCATGCAGAGCCTTGAAAGGGTATATGCCAAAAAGAAGATCTTTAACTTTTAAAACCTGTTTGCAAACTCAGTAATTAATGAATGTTCAAGTAGATAATTTTGGTATTAGCAAAATAAGAAATAGTAAATTTGAATAATAAATTTCTTGAAAAAGTCAACCATCTTTTTAATTACTTATTTTTATTTATTTACATCCAAAATGTTCCCCACTCCCGGAGTTCTTCACCCCATCTCTCATCCCCTTCACCTCTGAGAGGATGCTGACCTTAGCTGAAAAGTCAACTATTTTAAAAAGTTGAAAAGGGAGAGAGAGCTCTTCAAATCTACTGAAGGCAAACAGGCAAGCGCGTCTGCTCTTGCCTCACACCCTTAATCCCATGACGTGGGAGGCTGAGTCAGAAGGATTGCAGTGAGTTTGAGAGCATGGGTTGCATGGTGAATCCTACTCTAGTTTATACTACAGAATGAAACCCATGTCCCTAATCAAATTAAGTAAACAAACATTGCTAGAAATAAAAGGTAATGATCTACAGACCCAAAGAGACTGAATAATAAGTGTTACTAAAGATTTAGCCAGTGTTTTGATGTAAAGCAGAGTTCTCTTGACAACTGTAATGTATCCACAGCCTCGCTGCAATAGTACAATCAGGAATTAAAAACAACAAAACAACAACAACAACAACAAACCATTATCACAAGGCCTACAGAAATCCAAGACATTTAAATCTCAGTGTAGAGAAGGAGAGGTGGGCCCAATGCCCCACCCCTAACCCAGAAACTCCTTGAAACTGATAACTAGGAAAGGAAAACTCAGTATTCAGCAATGGAGTGACACTGGGTATGATAACCACATTACACCATTCACAGTGGACCTCATGCTCAGAAGCAGGTTATCAACATAAAAAATTTCATGTGCGTTGTGGTTGTTATGGTTTGGATTTTTTGTTTTATTTTTATTTATTTGTTTATCCTAAAGAGAAACAACCTGAAAGTAGGTGGGCAGGAAAGTGGGGAGGCTCTGAGAAAACTTGGAGGAGTCAAGGAACATGATCAAAATATATTCTACAAAATTTATTTTTAAAGTAACTAAAAATGTTACAAAAAAGATTAAACTAAAAATAGAAGCGTTTTATCATGAAAATTAAATGTAAAAGTCTCATGGTCAGGAGCTAGAGAGTTGGCTCAGTGGTTAAGAGCATTCATTCTTCTCGAGGACTCGGATTCAGTTGCCAGCACCCACATGGTAGCTAGCAACCATCTCTCGAACTCCAGTGCCCCAGAATCCCATGACCTCTTCTGATCTCCGTGGGCACTGCATGCATGTAGTACCCTAGCATGCATGTAAGCGAAACAACCACACACATGAAATAAAAGCAAATAAAATCTTAAAGGTGTAATTACCAGAGAGCATCAGGAATACATGTGGGTCAGATGATTCCTACTTCCTTCAGATATTTCAGATACTTAGAAGAGAAGAAACTTCTCAGATCATTTTCCATAAGGAAATTGTGAGAGGGGCTTGGGGCCACACTGACTTCATGTCCTTGCGAGATTCCCTCTCCTTTCCCCTCTCATATACCTATGGATTATTTTCCTTTATATTTAAATTTTATGTTATGATTGTGTGACTTGATGTTCTTGTGAAATTCCTAAAAATGTAAAGTGGGAGTGTCTCTGACTCTTTTGCCTGCTCTTGAGACCCCTCTCTTCGTGGGTTGTCTCTTCCAGCCTTGATATGAGGGGAGGTGCCTAGTATTATTGTAACTTCTTATGCAGCTATCCCTGGGAGGCCTGCTCTTTTCTGAAGAGAAAAATATTGGGAGTGGATCCAGGGGAGAATGGAAGTGGTGGAGAGACACTGAGAGGAGTGAACAGAGGGACACCACAGTAGGGATGTTATTGTATGAGAGAAGAGTACAATAAATTTTTGATTACAGTTTACTCTGCCTCTGCTACCCCCCAGTTCCTACCCTCCTTTACCTACCATCCTGATCCACCCTCTTAATATCTTTCATCAGGAAAAAAAAAAAACAGGCTTCTAAGTGATAATAATAATAAAGTAAAATCAAAGCTAACACATCTGAACAGGACAAAATAAAGAGGAGAGAATCCAAGAAAAGGCACAAGAAATAGAAATAGACATAGAGACCCATTCATTTACACACAGAGGAAACCCATAAAAACACTAAACAGGAACCCATACTATGTACCAAAAGGACCCATGCTGGCCCTGTGCATTCTGCCTCAGCCCCCGTGAGCTCACTGGGCTGCAACCTGAGTGATTTAGATGGCTATGTTTCCTCGGTGTCCTCCAACCTTTTGGCTCCTACACTCCCTCTTTCTGCCTCCTCTTTCAAACAGTTCACTGAGCCCTGGGTGAAGGGATTTGATGAAGACACCCATTTAGGGCTGAGTGTCCCAAGGTCTTTCACTCTCTGTATAATGTCTGGCTGTGGGTCTCTGTATTGTTCCCCTTCTGTTGTACAAAGAAGCTTCTCTGATGATGGCTGAGCAAGGCACCGATCTATGAGTTTAGAAGAATGTCGTTAGGAATCATTTTAGTAGAAGGGTAGCATCTGGATTTACCCCAGGTCCCTGGTTATCTGGTCAGTGACAGGGATGGAATCCATCTTATGGAGTGAGTTTTCAGTCACATAAAATACTGGTTGGTTAGTCCTACAAGCTTTGTACCATTATGGCATTGGCGTGTTTTTCCAGGCAGGACACCATTGTAGCTCAAAGTTTTTTTGTTTTTGTTTGTTTGTTTTTTGTTTTTGCTGAGATGGTGTTTGTGTTTCTTCTATTTGTATTATGCAGAATACCTTCATGTACCAAAGATGCTAGCATGTAGGTGTGAGGGCTTTATGTAGATACCAGCTCAACTTCTCTGTGTTCACTCAATGGTGCAGATGTTGTCTTAAGCAATAGAGCTTTTCCTTCAGTTTATGGAGCGCAACCTATAGTATTGTCAGCAGACTGGGTTGTTTGGGGGTTCCCGTGGGACCCCTCTGGCTAACATCTCAATTAGATGTAACGCAATCCTGGTGCTGGAAACTTCTTTTTCTCTGTGGCACTAGGTTATCTCATTCAGATGAGGCTTTTGCCTTGTCTCATTTATTTACTTGTGCATTTCATGATTTCATTTTGTGAACAGTTGATTTATTATTCCATTGTGAAAATGTACCACAGTTTCTTTACCAATCCCTATGTTGAGGGACATCTAGGTTGTTTCCAATTTCTAGCTATTATGAATAGAGCGGCAGTGAAGATGCTTGAGCAAGTGTGTCATCATTTTTCTGGTAGGAAATATGACATCCTTTGGCTATAAGCCCCGTTTGTTATAGATGAACCATGAAGTAGATTGATTCCCATTGTTCTGAGGGGCTGCTAGACTTATTTCTACAGCAAGTACACATTTGTATTTCCGCACAAGTTTGACTAACACCATCAATGGATGATGCACCCCTTATTTCACACCATTTACAGCCTGAGCTCTCATTGGTTTTATTGGTCTTAGCTACTCTGACAGGTATAAGATGAATCAGGTTTTGATCTTGATTATCCTGATGGCTTAAGGGTGTTGAAGATTTCTAGAAAATGTTTCTTAGCCATTTGAGTTTCCTTCTTTGGGCATTCTCTGTTTAGATGAGTACCTCATTTTTAATTCGGTTACTTGACTTGGGTTTTCTTTTCTTTTCTTTTTTTTTAGTTCTTTCTTTATTTTTTGTATTAGTCCTTTATCTAATGCGTAGTTGGCAAAATATTTTCCCATTACGTGGGCTGCTCTTTTGTTTGAGAGATGTCATCCTATGCTTTTCAGTTTCATGAAGTCCCCTTTATTAGTTGTTGATCTTAGTGCCTGTGCTAATGGTATCCTGTTCAGAAAGTCCTTTCCTGTGTCAAGGAGATCAAGGCTATACCCCCACATTTTCTTCTATCAGGTTCATTGTATATGGCTATTGTTGGGGTCTTCGATCTATTTGAAGTGGAGTTTTGTGCAATGACTCAAGTATGGATCTGTTTGAATTCTTCTACATGTACCCATCCAGTTAAACCAGCACCATTTGGGAGCTGTGATAAAGTGGTGTGTGTGTGTGTGTGTGTGTGTGTGTGTGTGTGTGTGTGTATTTGCCCATTGGCATTGAAGGGGAGGATCTGTGTGATGCTCTAGAGATAGGGAAGAAGGATTGGAGGACAAATATGCAGTAGGTGGACTGCTACAGAGTCTGGTGTAAGACTGGGGACGTGGATTTGGAACAAAGGAGGGAGAGCTGTAAAACTCCACTTAGCCTACCTGTTTTCCTGCCTGGAGTTTCCTGCTGCCTATAGATTCTATATAGTAAGGTGAATTTGAAATCTTTTCATTTCACTTCAGTGGTGTTTATTGAATAGTTAGTATAGTTCAGGACATCTGTGGAGGGACAGTGATGTCCACAAACATCTACTGATGCATTGAATTCTCAGATGAAGACAAGTTGGGTAACTTACAGATCCCTACATCATTAGCTCTTGTGCATTTCCCTGCATCTTGCCTTCTCCAAAATAGTTTTCACTTTTGTAGATTTTGTTTAAATAGAAAACAAATGACAGAGACCCAGGCCAAGAGATAACAGCGGCAAACTAACTACAGCTGTTTAATATAAAACCGCACAGTTCTGAGGAAAGAGCATCATTGAAGGTTGAATTATGGCCGCTGCTGCCGCCATTGTGCCAGCCCCATGGGTCTCAGTGAGGTGGGTGACTCTCAGGATGGGAGACAAGCCAATTTGGGAGCAGATTGAATCCAGCTTTATTCAGCATTACTATCAGTTATTTGATAATGACAGAACCCAGCTAGGCACAATTTACATTGATGCAGCATGCTTTACATGGGAAGGACAGCAGGCCCAGGGGAAAGCTGCCATTGAGGAGGAGTTATCTAGCCTTCTGTTCCAGAAAATTCAGCATAGCATCATGGCGCAGGACCACCAGCCTACACCAGAGAGCTGCATCATCAACATGGTGGTAAGGCAGCTCAAGGTAGCAGTGCCACTGTGTTTCAGGGCTGGAGTAGGCGGGCAAAGCAGAGCCCCAGGTTCCTGTGCCTTCCCTCTGGGTGTAACCTGCTAATTGATGGGGAGGGCAGCCAAAGTGAGTTGTCAAAACAAAACAAAACCCATCAAAGTGGCTACCTAGACCTGTATTGTTTAAGGTTACAGCCATGAACCACTGCAGCTGACCCTCCTTACCTTCCCCTCCCTTCTTTCCTTGGTGCTAGATATTGAGTACACGCTCAACAGATGCTTTCTTACACTGAGCCTCTCCCTTGGCCTCGAAATTATTTCTAAGTATTTACTTTTGAGGTCAGGTCTCGCTGAGTATCCCTCGCTGGCCTAGAGCTTGCTCTGTAGATCCAGACTGGCTCCACACAATTTTAACTTGTGCTCATTAAACTAAAACGTACTTCCTTAATTGTATAGTCACATTTCAAATGCTTGTGGTCAGTGGCTGTAGTTGCAGAAAGTTCTAGTGACAAGAACTGGTCTAGAGCCATTATGGAAAGAGGACAAGCTGAGTAGGATCAGAGTCAAGCTGTACTGCCAGACTCTTGGGCTCCTGTGTCATCCTGAGGTACAGATAGACCTGCTGACTGGGCACTTAGAGGTAATCCTCGAATAGCCCTCGATGCTACCACCCAAGCTGGTCCTCTCACATTCTCTCTTTGAGACAAGGTCTTGCTAGGTAGACCAAACCATCTAATTCACAGAGATCCTTCTGTCTCTGCTTAGAAAGTGCTGAGGTGAACAGTGTGCACCACCCTGACTGGCCCAAGCTGGCTCTTCACACGCCAAGCAAAGCAAACGAAAACCCACGTTGTTTATTTGCTTTTTCCTGTAAGAAAAAGAAAATGAAAAAATAATTGTATGTGCACATGTGTGCATGATGGGTGTATTATGTCATAGTACGTGTATGGAGCTTAGAGGACAACTTGTCTCCTTACATTTTTACCTGGGTTCCAGGGATCCAACTCAGGTCACCAGGGTTGTAGGGCACGAGTCTTTAACCATTTAAGGTGTGTGTTATTGTGCCTGTCTCCTTTACCCCTCTTAAAACCCATCATCCTTATAGTCAGACACTTTCTGAAAGCCTCTTCCCAAAGCAGGACAGATTGCCTGACCCACTGGTCAGATTTCAGCTCTCTGGGACTATGTCGTGGTAGGGTTCAGCGCATACCCATGTGCATTCCCACGTAGATCACATGGATAGTGCTATATCCAATATGGGTGTAGAAAGAGTGTCCCGTGGCTCTGAATCAGACCTAGAGGGACTACCTACAAGTCCGGTCTTACTGTTCTATCAGTCCTCTTGCCTTTTCAGAATGCTCTGCCCAGAACCTGCAACCAAGTAGGCCCTTAGGGTTGCTGGGGGGCATTTCCTGTGAGCTCATCCGCTGCTTTCTTAGGCTGGAGTAATAAGCAGTACCACTTCACACCTAGTTTCAGATTCCTTCTGGTGTTAGTGTCCCAGCTGGAGGTTCAAATGACCGATCCTTGTTAACCCTAATTCTTAGAAAAAGAGGTGAAGCTGGAACACGTGTGTGCATGCACTAGGCCTTCTCGTTTGTTTGTTTGTTTGTTTGTTTTTCTGAACTCCGGTTAGAGGTTTGGGGGCCTGCCTTTCTCTGTTGCGGTGTTAAGTTGGTCATCCCTCCCCCCCATCCTAATCCAACCCCTTAGAAAATTGTGATCCTCTTGTGTACAAAAGAAAGTAAGTTGAATTATGAGGTTCATGGAAGAAGTATTGCTGCCGAGCTTTAAATGAACTTCCCTGTGCTGTGACGCGAATGGGACCGAGTGTCATCTTTCTTGTTAATCTTCTTTCCAATTTTTATTAGGTATTTACTTCATTTACATTTTAAATGCTATCCCCCAAATCCCCTATAACCCCCCCCCCGCTCACCTACCCACCCACTCCCACTTCTTGGCCCTGGTGTTCCCCTTTACTGGGGCAGAAATATGTGTGATCAGTTAAATAACAGACCTGAAACCTCTTTGAAGAAAATAGTGCAAATAAAGTGGAGTTACTGTTCTTTTCATGGCTGTTGTCAATATGTAGTATGTATACTACCTTGAATAAAAGAGATTTCTGTTTTAAAGAGTTTTTGAGTTACACCTTGGAAGTAAGATGGGCAAAATACCTAAGAGAGTGAATACTATTATTTTCAGAAAAAAAAAAAAATAGATCTTTTCTAGCTTGGGTTTCCCATAATATGCAATGTCTTAATGGTATGGTTTTGTTTTGTTTTGTTTTTTGTAAAGACATGACTGCAACATAAGACACATACTTATTATATATCATACTTACTTATCATATACATTGCAACTTGATAGAACACATGCATAGCTGTATAACATATGAAAATCAAGGCCTCACAAAACAGCATTTACCTTTCAGTAGGTGAGGTCTGGCTCTTTTATTATACNTTGCAGTAGCTCACATATTTCTAATTTATTTCCTTTAAATATTGTAATTTTTTATGACTCCAGTTTGCATAGTGTATATGCACATGTGCATACACACATATACATACATATTTCATATCCATATTTTGACAGAGACAAACCACTGAAAACAAGCTATTAAATTTCACAGAATGGCCAAATCAGAAATCAAATCTGTTGAATTTCAGAACAAAAAAACTCTACAAAGATACATTCTGCAGTTGAAAAGCCTTTCAAAGCTGTGATAGACCTGGTTAAAATAAAACACACAATGTTCCAGATCCCTGTTCCCACCCCCAGTGACCTTCAGTAGGAATAAGAACTGAAAGGAATTTATATGGGTGAGCTCACAAGAAAGATGGGAGGAGGTTCTGTCTTGGTTAAAGTTTTTAATGTGGACTTATTGAACCCAGATGAATTTTTTGGATTGTCATTTCTGTCTTTTTTAAAAGAAGAAATTAGCAACAATATAATATATTTTATTATATCATATTATTTATTATATAAAGCTTGAAATGCAACCTTTTCCCAATTATTCTTTTTTTTTAAAGATTTATTTATTTATTATATGTAAGTACACTGTAGCTGTCTTCAGACATTCCAGAAGAAGGAGTCAGATCTTGTTACGGATGGTTGTGAGCCACCATGTGGTTGGTGGGATTTGAACTCTGGACCTTCGGAAGAGCAGTCGGGTGCTCTTACCCACTGAGCCATCTCACCAGCCCTTTCCCAATTATTCTAACTTTAGTGTATTCAAAGAATCAATTATAGTTCATAGTATCACAAATGTATTTGCTGATATTTAATTGTTTTCATTTATATATTGAATTTTAATATATCTTGAGCCCAAAAGTAAGAGAATCCACTTTTAAAATCTTAATCAATCATAATACAAGTATACATTTACATTTAGATACAGGAAATAATAAAATTATAAGACGATTGAATTGAGAGGTATTTATTTCAATTATTACCGAACATCTATTGAAAAAGAAAGCACTAGTTCATTCACTAGAATTCTCCAGGGAAACAGGCCATTAGGACAGAAAAAGAGACTCAGTGTAGAGTTGGCTCAGAGGTGGGGAAACTGAGATGTGATATGTCATCAAGAACCTGAAAAGCTATAGATGTAACTAAATCCATACTCACTGGTTTGAGGTACAGGGCAAGTGGTATAACTCTCTGTCTGAATATAAATTGCCCAAATCCAAAAATTCCAGTGTCTTTAGACAGGAAGCAACAGGCTGCCCCGCTCTCCAGACTGAACTCTCTCTTCCATGTTCACATAGATGAAGGTAGATGTTTACTGATGCAATAACTGAATGCCAACTACATCATAAACAGCTTCAATGTCATTTGTAAAAATCATTATCAATTTTATGTTAATCCCTCTGTTAAGAAAAAATTTGTTTTGAGCATCCTTGAAAGATGATAATGTGCTATGTAATTTTATATACTATTTTTCACATCTCTTTTTGGATCTTAGGGGAGGAAACCCAAGGGATAGAAGATAAAATGCAGAAACTATGACGCTTTCATAATTAAGCAGAGAAAACTACAAGACTGAAATTTTGGTCTGAACTTTTACCTTCAAGGAATAGTTTTCAAAAACCCCAGTGGTAGGGTTGCCAAATATGGCAGTTATAGAAGAATTCACTTTATTATAGGTTCTTTATGGAAGCCAACACAGATTTAGCATATGTTCCAAAGTAAATAGTTCCTCCCCTTAACTCTGTATTACATCATGGACTCTTTTACAAAAGATTCTGGGTTACTCATTTTTATATCTCCAGGGCTCAACATAATAAATGGCACATGAAAAAGAAAAACAAATACATTAAATTACACACTAGAATGCAGCTCAGAGCTTAGGAACAAACTTCTTCAGTATATTAAAGGTTAGTGATTGGCTGAAAAGTCAATTAACTTTACAATTGTATATGATGTATTTATATGAGTTTGGAACACAGACTCACGTGTTCCTGTAGGGATGGATGGCAACCCTACAGGAAGATCAACAATGTCAACTAACCTGGACCCTGGGGAGCTCTGCTCCTAGAGACTAGGCCACTAACCAAAGTGCATACACAGGCTGGTCTGAGGCTACCATTTTGTATAGCCCCAGTGGGAGAGGATGCACCTAATCCTGTAGAGACTTGATGCCCTAGAGAAGGCGGAAGCTCAGAGAGGGGGCACCCTCTCAGGGGAAAATGGAAAGGAGAAAGGGGTAAAGAACTCTGGGAGGGGGGAACCGGGACGGGGCCAACATTTGGAATGTAAATATATAAAATATTTAATAAAGATAAAATAAAATTAGAGACTCGTGATTATTTACTTCATGTTGAGAAATCACAAAGAACAGTTATAAAAGTCAAAGAAAATAAGAACATTGGGTATTCCCTTCAGCTTCCTTCCCTTCTTTAGAAGGTACGATGCAGCAGGAAAACAACAGGAGCCAGAGATCCAAAGATGTGAGCTCACGTAGCTTAGCAAAGTTCTCAAGGTGAGAAGAAAAGCAGACCTATCTGATGTTTTGAGCCTATGATAGGGTTTGTGTGGAAAAAAATCCATAAGATATTGTTTTATAAGCTATACAGTTCTAATGAATATAAAATTGATAACCCCTAAGATAACCCTGCATAGAGCCTACCTAATGCCCATCAAGAGTACAGCGTCATCTGAATCAGGGTCAACAGTGTTGGGAGCAGGTGTACTTGGCTTTCCAGCGCTTAATATAATTTATGGGTGAACACATGTTCCATTAATGTTTCCAACAAATTTACCAAAAGAGTATTGGTCTAAAGTGTTTACTATTAATTAGACAAATGAGAATCAAGCCAGATTTACAAAAATACTTGGGTTTATTTTTCATAATTGAGTCTTAGAAATTTCAACTATTCTAAAAAATTTATAATATTGAAGAAACCATCAATTCTTGATAGAGAGTATTTAAGGCTTAACAAATTTTAAGAAAGTCATATAAGTTTATTCTATAGAATTATTTATCTCCCTCTAATTTTTTAATCTCTTTTATTTAAAATTATTTTAACATATTAATTTAACTTATTAATATCACTGTATTCTAAAACATTGGAGGGATTGTCTTGGATTATACTTCATATTTTGAATGAAGAATTATTTTCATCTAAAAGTTGTGAGAGTATGTGTCAGGCTTTCCAGATACTTCCAAACCTACCTTGGACATCCCACTGTTATTATATCAAATGACCCATCACTTAAAGTGGCATAAAAGGTAATCTGAGCAGTGTTATGGTGGGGAATGTCTGAGGGGATTATATGACACCTGTCGGGTGAGAGGAGAATATTCTAGTTACAATGCCAAGATTAGAAAACTTTGAGTCAAAAGAAGTGATCACAGTCACATGGGGTATCTGAACTTGGACACATCTTGTACAAAAATTACATGTATGTCTTCAAGAAATCCCTGGTAATAAATTGTATGTTCTTATGACTGTAAACATCACATGATAATGTATATTCTGTAAACATGGGGGGAAAGTTGAACAATTTATTCCCTTTTGTATTAGAGAATTGTTGAAGCAGTCTTGTGTAATACAATGGTCTAAAGAAGACAACTGATGATTTAAATTAGGCAATTTTGAAATATGAATTGTTTCTTGAGAAGATATAAGCCCATGTAAATGTGAAATTTAAGATTGTGTATTTTGTTCTATGTGACTTCAGTTATCCCTCATATTCATGGTTTCACTTTCTATGGCTATAGTTACGTATGACTGATAGTGGCCTAGGTAAGTTAAATCAGAATTTCCTATTAAACTATTCCAAATTATCACACACCTTTCTGAGCATCAGGTTGACATCCTGTGAAGTCACATTCCATCCTACCTAGAAAATGAGTCATTCTTTTTTGTTGTTGTTGTTGTATCTGTGAGACACACCTGCTGACAACTTATGAGCTGTATTGATGATCAGACCAACTGCCACACTACTGATCAGTACACTGAACCCACGAACAGTGCTTATACTCAAATAACACTATTTTTTTTTACTAAGTTCTATAGCTTTATTATATCACAAGTTATTGCTGCTAATCTATTAATGCAGCAGTTAATAAAGTATATAAAGAAATGAAGTATATAAATAAAAAGGCCTAGTAATACTGGTTTCAGTACCATCTATAAGTTTAAATATTTAATGGGAAGTTTAGAATGTATCCTGAACAGATATACATTCAACTTTCTATATCTATGCTTATACCATGGAAAAGTTAATTTCTTTGATAGGAAATTGTTTGTATTTATAGTAAGCTTAATGATTATTTTGAGTTGTTTGCAATAAGTGCCATGTCATTTAGCAAAATCTATAAGTAAAAAAAAAAACCAAGAAATTAGTAATCAAAATTATTATAGTATGAAATAATAGTAGAATATGTTTTAATGCAGTCAATAATATGGCTACATATGAAAATTTGTTAAAATTCTTCATCTTGTGTATAGTCTCTTTTTATTATATTTATATTTTTGGTATAGCATTATATATATATATGTGTGTGTGTATATATAGATATGGATATATGATATATATGTGTGTGTGTATCATATATCCATATCTATATATGTATATATAGATATATCGTATATCCATATCTATATATATCTTACCTGTTGATTTAATTTAATACTAGAGTATTTGAGTTGCTGATAATAAAATATCCTGGAGTCAAACATCATTCTTTTGTTTTTGTTTTTGTTTTTTTTTTTTAATAAAGAAGCTGTCTTAAGCGTATTTAAAATTCATGGCAGTTTTCTGGAGTCCGCTTTCTGACATGCTGTAAAGTGGAAAGATACCAAGTGATTCATTCAGAGAACTATGCTTTCCAAGTGGAGCTAAGTGTTCAGAGTTCTCAGCATCAGAGGGGTTTTGCACTGAGATAGGAATCTACTTACTAGCTGAGCAAGAGTGGCTGCTTACCCTGGATTCACTGTGTGCTCTTGAGCGAGTCACCTCACATTCTTGAACCTCAGTCAACCCATTTGGAGAATTAGGTGAAAGCTAAGCCTTAGTGAGAAACAGATGCTGCATCTGAGATGAGTTTTCTTGTATAAACAAGTAATTCCAGAGTTTAACTCCAAAGAAAGTTGCCGTGTGGATATGCGGCTTACATGAGGTAGACCACTGCATTAAGGCTTCAGGATGAATGCTTTTTGCAAAAGAAATTAGGGCATGATGACATTACATCTGTGTTCTTCCAAACTATTTTATCTAATTTTAATTCTATCCTAGCCTCTTATTGGATATATACTGTTGTGATTTTTTTGTACCATGCAGTCAAGCTGTTGGAGGATGTTGTGATTTTTCTACGCTAATTTAAGCTTTTAACAGGTCGGTTAGGTTTCAAGGTAGGAGGAAATATAATTCCAAAATCTATTTATCTCCTAGTGGAAGTTAAGACTTTTGGGGGGGATAAATGTTAACAATCGGGAGATTTAAAGACATGTGGTTTTAGAGACAGCAGCTAAGTTTGCATTTTGGTTTAATTCCCAGTAGATTGCTTGTCACTTTGGTAAATCCTTACATTCTAAAACACTTTATACTAAAGAGATAGATAATTTAATAAATGGAAAAGAATTCCTCAAAGGAAAGAAAACTCCTCTTGAGAAATCTCTAAGATGTCTGATTGCTTTCTCTGCTTTATAGTGGCTGCTCGGCTGATTGAAATAGCTACGAGCATCAAAGTCAGATCTGTGGTTCCAAAAACCCTCCGAGCTTGCCATAGCTCTAAACTTATATTTCCTGTGTGGACTCCATGTATGGCTATTACCAGTGCACATTTCAAAGCTTCAGGTTAAATTCGCTGTGGTTTTTTCCATTGCACAACTTATTTTTCTTTTGTATTTTAAAGTAAGGAATAAGAAACACACGAATCAGAAAGCTGGTGGATCCTGTTGAGAATTCTCTCTCAGCTAGTTCAAGATCCTCAGATTTGTGTTTTGGCAGCTTCGGTGCTTCTGCCTTTGACATTGGCCAAAGAAGCAGTAGCTTGGCCTTTGAGTGGAAAAAAAAAATCTAGGAATTTCAGAGGGAGGAACTAAGTAACAGAAGGCCTGGAGCCATTCTCTTCTGAAAAGAGATGAAAGCTCTCCTATCTGCGCTTTCCTCGGCTGCCTCCACAGAACTCTTGACTTCATGTGAGAACATCTGTGGGAGAATTTGGCTCTGGGTTTCTCTAGAAATGAAGCAACATGCAGTGGCGTAAGATACGAACTAACTGTTGGCCAGAAGACGATTACCCTAGGAAGACCAAGAATGTAGTGGGCAGAAGTTGAAGATCTTGGGGTGGAGAGGATCAGGGAAGCCTAAATTTAGACGAACTGGAGAAAATATCTGATGGAAGTAACCAGTTCATTGAACATACTGAGAAACGGGCTACATGCATGAGTGTAGAAGGCATATTATTTATTTAGGTTGTGTTTGTTATTTTTCAAGTCAGGGTATCTCTGGGTGTTCTGTAGACCAGACTGGCCTCAAACCTCAAGAGATCTGCCTGCCTCTGCCTCCTGAGTGCTGGGATTAAAGGTGTGCACCACCACCACCCTGCTTAAAGCATATTATTTTAGATTCAAATTATTTTAAGTGATTTTCACTTAAAGACGCTTGACCCCTGTCTCATATGAAACAGTTGGATATCTCTCTAAAAGTTTTATGTGACTGGTATAAACTCTAAACAAAAGTAATAAATCTTTATATTTAGATTGATAAATGTAAATCACATATAAGTTATTAACATATATTGCTCACATCTATGTATTACAAGGACTATATAGAAAACCATTAAATGTGTTTCCAGGGTCTTTTACATAATATTATTTTGACTGTTAAAAAGCAAAAGAGACCAGTACCTGCTCCAGTGTGATGAAGTCACTCATTGCCTGCTGACCTTGTTATTCCTGTTGCTGAACTCAAAGGACATGGTTGTGTGTGCTTTTATCAAATGGAGTACTATGGCTATAGCTGGTTCTGTTTTCACCTGCCATAAGTTTGGATTCTGTGTTACTTTGTGATATACACATATTTAAATGAAGAGAAAGTTATGGCAGTAGGGAAATTGCGGAGAGATAAATTAATGAACTAACCTTGGTCCTGAAAGATTCCAAGAGAGGAATGGATGATATTTAAAGGCCATGTTCCTTCTCTTCAGTTTCTGAAGGTAAGTAAAATTTATTCCTAGCAAATGAAGTGTTTCTCTCTTTTTAAAAATTTTACATAAAATATATTTTGATTATGTATTCCCCTACTCTAGTATCTTTCAGACAGTCTCCTCTTCCCTACTTACTAAACTATATCTTTGTTCTTTCTTAAAAAAATAAAAACCAAACCAAAAAAAGAAGAAACATGCACACAAAGACAGACAGACAGAGAGAGAGAGAGAGAGAGAGAGAGAGAGAGAGAGAGAGAGAAGGGAGAGGGAGAGCCTTCACAGAAACAAATCAAATAAATAAACAAACAG
>NC_034600.1:48779147-48805295 GCF_900095145.1 Mus pahari | reverse complement strand
ATATATATATACACATATATATAAAATGTTTGTATTTATTTGAAACTTAGAGATTCACGTATCATTTCTTTCAATTAATAATTTCTCTCTCTCTACTGAATTGAGATAGTTTCTTCCATTTCTATTCAATGATTCAGTGGTTTTCCTCTTTTGTTTTCACCTTACGAAAGCTGGAGTCATTTTGAAACAGGGAACCTCTATTGAGAAAATGCCTCCACGGGCTTGCTTGTGGGTAATTCTGTAGGACAATTTCTTGATGAGTGATTGATGAGGGAGGGTCCAGTCCACAGTGGGTGATGCCACCTTTGGGTAGATGGCCTTGGTCTGTAGAATCAAATATGCTGATCAAGCTATGCGAATCAAGCTAATAAGCAGCATTTCTCCATGGCTTCAGCTTCAGTTCCTGCCCTGAGTTCTTTCAGTAAAAGAGTGTTACCTGAGAATTGTAAGCTGAAATAAATCCTTTATTCTACAGGTTGCTTTTGGATACAGTGTTTTATCACAGTCATAGGATCCCTAATTAAGACAATGATAGTTCCTGCACCTTATAGAGGGGCTAAGAAGATGGGGGGGGGGGGTGATTGGTAGTCTAAACTAGATATCTTTGTGATTATTACAGTCTCTCTTCTACTGTTTAAAACAGATTTTATGGTATTTTCATTATATATATTGGTGAAGTTAATAAAGACATTTCATATTAATAAATCCTGTACTTTGTCCATATTCACCACTGTCTTCTCTCACATCACTATATGCCTTATTACTATAGGCATCCTCACTTCTTCCATCTCATATGTATGTATTATTTTATAATCCATAGAACCCACATATTAGAGAAATATGTGATATTTGTCTTTTTGATTATGACTTATTTTGATTTAGACTCCAATATCCAGTTGCACCTATTTTTCTATAAACAAAATATTTTATTCATTTTTAAAGTTGTTTTTAAAATTATCCTTCTTTGTACCTGAATATACTGTATTTTCTTTATCCACTCATCTGCTGAGGGACACCAGGTCTGACTCTGTCACATGTTTGTATGAGTAGTGCTGTAAAACTTTATAGATGTGCAGGTGTCCCTGTGGCTATGCCGATTTAGAGTCACTGGGTAATTCTCTTTTCAGTTGTGTGAAGAACATCTATACTGATTTCCATAACATCTGAGCACATATGTGAAGACAACCCCCATCACTTATTTATTTTTAAGTCTTGAAAAAAAATTCAAGTGGTTGTAGCTGCATGGTTTTATTTCTGGATTCTCTGTTCTAATCCATTGATGCATTTCACTGTTTTTGTTCTGGTGTGACACTGAATTTGTTGCTATGTCTTGGTATACAAATTGAAATAAAATATTTTGACACTTCCAACATATTTGGTTTTGCTTAGGATTATTTTAGTGTTTCTCTCTCTCTCTCTCTCTCTCTCTCTCTCTCTCTCTCTCTCTCTCTCTCTCTCTCATGTTTGTTTTACTGCTTACACATGAGTTTTTGGATTCTCTGTGAAAAGTAACATTGAAATATTGACAGTGTCTTCTTCATGTCTTTCATGATTGTCTTAAAATTCTCATTATAGAAACTTCTAGGGCATGGGTTCATTCCAGTTTGGGCTGGAGCCTTGAGCAGACCTTGGGCACAAATTCTGCAGCCAATCCCACAACACCCAGAGGAAGCTCTACTCCCAGGAGCTCTAACACACCCAGGATCATAGCACCAGAGTGAGGAGGAAAGACCATCTGTCCCAACACCATCTGGAGTAACTGGGGCCAGGGGTATCCAGGGAGGCAGGAAACCCAACCGACCAGTGGCACAGGTTCCTTCCTGTCTGGGCCTGTGCCCTGAGCAGAACTTGGGCCAGAACTCTGCAGTCAGTCCCAAAANACCCAGAGGAAGCTCCACTCCCAGGTGTTCTAATATGCTTAGGATCTCAGGATCTCAGGGTCCCAGGATCCCAGGATCCCAGGATTCCCGGAGCTTGGTCACGTCAGAATCTAAGGATCCTAAAGGCAGATTTCCTCCCAGGAGCTCTGACATACCCAGGATCTCAGGATCACAGGATCCCAGACTCACAGGATCACAAAGACAGCTGGACTCTGAGGAGTTCTGATACAACCAGGATCACAGGAAGGACAGGCTCCAGTCAGTTATAGTAAGGGCAGGTAGCACTAGAGATAATCAGATGGCAGGATGTAAGCGTAAGAACATAAGCAACAGAAACCAAGGTTACTTGATCATCAGAACCCAATTCTCCAAACATAGCAAGTCCTGAATACACCATCACACCTGAAAAGCAAGATTCAGATCTAAAATCACTTTTCATGATGATGATAGAGGATGTTAAGAAGAACATAAATAACTCCCTTAAAGAAATGTAGGAGAACACAGGTAAACAGGTAGAAGCCATTAAAGAGGAAACACAAAAATCCCTTAAAGAATTACAGGAAAACACAGTTAAACAGATGAAGGAAATGAACAAAACAACCCAAGATCTAAAAATGGAAATAGAAGCAATAAAGAAATCACACAGGGAGACAGCTCTGGAGTTAGAAAACCTAAGAAAGAGATCAGGAGTCATCACCAACAGAATACAAGAGATAGAAGAGAGAATCTCAGGTGCAGAAGATACCATAGAAAACATTTACACAAAAGTCAAAGAAAATGCAAAAGGCAAAAAGCTCCTAACTTAAAACATCCAGGAAATCCAGGACACAATGAGAAGACCAAAACTAAGGATAATAGGTATAGAAGAGAGCCAAGATTCCCAACTTGAAGGGTCAGTAAATATCTTCAACAAAATTATAGAAGAAAACTTCCCTAACATAAAGAAAGAGATGCCCATGAACATACAAGGGGCCCATAGAACTCCAAATAGACTGGACCAGAAAAGAAATTCTTCCTGTCACATAATAATCAAAACACCAAATGCACTAAAGAAAGAAAGAATATTAAAAGCAGTAAGGGACAAAGGTCAAGTAATATATAAAGGCAGACCTATGATAATTATACCAGATACTTCTAACCAGAGACTATGAAAGCTAAAAGATCCTGGGTAGATGTCATACAGACCCTAAGACAATACAAATGCCAACCTAGGCTACTATACCCAGCAAAACTCTCATTTACCATAGAGGGAGAAAACAAGATATTCCATAACAAAACCAAATTTACACAGTATCTTTCCACAAATCCAGCCCCCAGAAGGATAATAGATGGAAAACTCCAACACAAGGAGGGAAACTACACCCTAGAAAAAGCAAAAAACAAACCTCAAAGAAGATAGCCACATAAACATAATTCCAACTCTAACAACAAAAATAACAGGGAGTAACAATCACATTTCCTTAATATCTCTTAACATCAATGGACTTAACTCCCCAATAAGAAGACATAGACTAACAAACTGGATATGTAAACAGGACCCAGCATTTTGCTGCATACAGGAAATGCACCTCAGTGTCAAAGACAGACAGTACCTCAGAGTAAAAGGTTGGAAAACAATTTTCCAAGCAAATGGTCCCAAGAAACAAGTTGGAGTAGCCATTCTAATATCAAACAAAGTCGACTTTCAACTAAAATAACACACATAACTATGATTTATGTGAGAAGAAACTTTGATTTAGCAAGAGATGCATGGTTATAACAAATAAATATGTTTAAGAAGAAACCAAGGAGGATGGGATGCACATGAACACAGTACCAGTAACATAGGCAACCTGAAGAAATGAGAACAGAACCAAATACTCCAGATATTCACCTCAACATGTCAAATGACCCCTTCACTAAATGGTGTTCAAATGGAAAAGACATGTTATCAATCTGTATTTAGGCACAGCAGGTTCTAGTCAGAACATTCCAGGTCTCAAGTAATTTCAGAAGCCTGAATATATAATGTCCTCCAAGACTTTTTCAGTCCTGGAATGGAACGAAGGCAGTCTTTAAGTTATCCATGCTTCCCAAACTAATTTGGAATATCTATGATATCTATCCTGGAATTGACTGAAGTAAACACATCGGAGCTTCTTTGCTGGATGCTAAAACTCTAAAGAAGAAAACCAAATAGCAACATCATGTAACAATGTATAGTTATCAAATTACACCAGATTTTCAAAGCACTCATAAAGATTGCATTTGTTTCTCCTCCAATTCCTTCACCCTTTCTAAGACAATCATATACCACCAATATCCATTCTATGGTTGAGTACATTAAGACTCGAAGCATTTAAGAATGAGTTCTGAGATTCCTAACTGTAGAAGAAGAGGACAAATGGGTACAATGGAGGATTGAAAGCATGACTGACTTAAAAGTCAATGATACAATAGAAACAGATGTATAAAGGCTGAGGTCTTAGACAGATGCACTTAGCACTTAAAACCAACAGAATGCATAGAAACAAACACTTATCTATGATTAATTGGCTATTCTGGGACTTTTGTTATTCCACATCAGTTTGAGGGTTTTCTTTCTATTTATGTGAAGAATGAGATGAGGATGTTGACTGTGATTTCATTGAATAAGTGAATTTTATTGGTAGGAAGGTCTTTTTTCACAATGTTAATTCTACCAAGCTATATGCTTGGGAGGTGTTGCAGATAGCCCTAGGTCTAATTATATTTGATGTTAATTCCATTCTCCTGTGAGGGGTTGTGAACAAGGAATGAGTCAACACTCAAGTGATTTCCTGTAAACCTTCTTCCCACCTTAATTTATAAAGTAAAGGCTAGAGCCACCGGTGATTGGGCAGAGAAAGAGGGAAAGGTGGAGCTGAAGGTTTGGGGGGAGAAAGAGAGAGAGAGAGGTCAAGGGAGGAGGAGCAGGAAGAAGGAAAGTGGTGCAGAAGCACCTGGCCTGGAGAAACTGCACGTTATTAGGGGTCTCATATATGGACAAGATTGTAATGTAGTGGTAGATCTGCCCAATCTAGGCTCATTCATTGGTCTCTCAAGCAGTCCTCAATTAGATCCTCCTTCAGGAAATGCTTTGAAGGCTCTGTGACCCCCAGCATTTACATAGAGACAGTCCCACCCATCCTGCTACAGTGTTAGAGATTGGATATAAAACCTTATACATGCTGGTCAAATGCTTGACCACTGAGCTGTATGCCCAGTAGATTCTTTCTTTTATTTACCTTTCTGTTTTCTTTCTTTTCTCTATCATTTTCTTTCATTCCTGCCTTGTTCCTATTCTCTNCTTCCTTCCTTCCTTCCTTCCTTCCTTCCTTCCTTCCTTCCTTCCTTCCTTCCTTCCTTCCCTCCTCCCTTTCTTCCTTCCCTCTCCCTTCCTTTCTTCCCATCTCCCTTCCTTTCAGCTCTCTTCTTTAGCATATTTGGAAAGAAGACTTAAGATCTATTAATAGTCTATTAATGACTGTTATTAATAATATTAATAACAGTCATTCCTATTCCCTCACCTGCAGCAGCTTCTCTATCAAAGAGATAGACTGTCGGATAAAACTGTTGTATCACAGCTGTTCTGTGAATCTGTTGTTTCTGCCATGTCTGTCCTCTCTTCATTTCCTTGTCATCACACTCATGTTCCCAGAGGCAAGCTCTGCAAGGATGCAGCAAAAGGCATTTGACAATATGCCTGACTTCTGAAGCACACCTCAAAGTATTAAAGGCTATGTACAGTGAACACATAGCCAATGTTATATTAAATTCACACAAACTGAAAGCATCTTTTAAAAATCAAGAACAAGGGCTGGAGAGATGACTCAGCGGTTAAGAGCACAGACTGCTCTTCCAAAGGTCCTGAGTTCAATTTCCAGCAACCACATGGTGGCTCACAACCATCTGTAATGGGATCTGATGCCCTCTTCTGGAGTGTCTGAAGAGAGCAGTGGTGTACTCATATACATAAAACAAATAAATCTTTAAAACAAATTCAAGAACAAAACAAGTATGTCCATCCCCCCCTCTCTTGCATAATATAGTGTTCAAAACCTTACCTATATTGATTAGGCAAGGGAAAGACAGAAAAGGAATAAGAGTGGGAAAGGAACAAGTCAAACTATACCAACTTGAAGATGACATAATTCTTTAACTGGAAGACCCTATAGAATCTTCGAGAAAACCTTTGGGCTTAGTAAGTATTTAGAGTAAATTTTTATATTAAAAAAATCAATATTAAGAGTATTTCCTATATAGTTACTGAAAGTGTTCTCTCAAAGAAATAAATTAGGAAAAATTTCAATTCAAATGAAAATTGACAAAGCCCTATTTTGCCTGGTACACACATAGCCCTGGGAACTTGGGTGTACCATGTAAAGCATGGCTCCTGTCGCATCCAGGATAAGCAGCATCTATGACTGTTATTCTTGCCCAGTGCCTCCAGGAAGGTTATTTTATCCTTCCCAGTGTAGTCCAATATTTTATTAAGTGGGGAGAATTCTAAACTCTACCTCATTTGATTTAAAAGTTGTAGATTATAGGACACGATGCTGACAGTTATGCCCAGAAAAAAGTACGGTGTTTAATAATGCCAGTAATTGTCTAATTATGCTTTGTCTTACTTGAATAGGACCTCTTTGAGGCCAGGGGCTAGGTGCTACTGTGCCTTCTGCATTCTGCACTCTGGGTATAAATTGAATATGTAGTTCCATTTGCTGTCTCAGAAAGCACTGATCATCAAGAACAGTGCTCAAGGAGGGGACTTCTTGAGACCTGGGTCTCAGCAACTTTATTACCTCCTCCCTCCACTCTCAATTCTGCTGAGGAAACACAGCTCTCTCGACAGGAAAGACGGCAGTGAAGGGTGCCTGTCAAGTTTATAAAGCAGTTGAAATTAAAAGAAACTTAACATATATCAAGAGACTAGTTTCTCAGAAGTATAATAAAGATAAAATAAAAGGATCGGACTAAGCATAGCCCTGCCGTTCTCATGATATTCTTCTTTTGTCTGAAGACCGTTAAAATGTACAAATCACTATGGCATGTCAGACTAGCCTTTACTGACTTCCTAAACAAATGTTTTATTTTAGATAAAAGGCAGGGTTTTCTTAAATAAAATTTCAGGCATTAGCTGTTTTTTTTTTTAATTTATTTATTTTTAAGAGCTGCATTATGCCCAATACTGTCGGATTATTTCCATTAGAAATCCCTTCTTTACAAGAGGCTGTAACTGACCTAATAAAGAATGGCTTTGGGCAAACACTAGAAGCATTTGCTCTCAGCTCAAGAGGACTTTTGTTTTTCCAGGTCTTGGAAATACGAATCTATTAAAACCTTTTGAAATTATAGAAGTGCTGAAGTACAACAAAGGGAGGGGGCCTGGTATGAAGTACTGTTTTCTTACCTGAATTCTGTTTTTAAAGGATTTCTGTGGGCCTTTCTATTTGGTTAGAAGATCTTGTATTATCTGAATCAATTTAACGTCATTCATCATATTTAAAATGTATTTTAGAGAGTCTTTGGATATTTAGGAGAGGCTTTGAACTTTAAGAAACACTTTGGATGCTTTAATGAGACTTACATTTTTGAAGTGTTGAAAATTATACTGTGGGACTTTTAAAACTTGGAGAATTTTATTTTATGATATACTGTAATATTAATATGAGATATTGAATATGAACAAGAAAGGAAAGGTTATAGTTTATTAGTGATGTGTTTTGCACCAGGTGGACAAAGAGTCAATTGTGCTGGCTGGTTTTATGTCAACCTGATACAAAATAGAGTTATTTTGGAAAAGGAAACATCTATTGCAAAAATAGCCCCATTATATGGCCTGTGGGCAAAACTGTGACATTTTTTGTGTGTGAAGATTGATATGAAAGGGCCAGATCACTGTGGGTAATGTCACACATGAACTGGTGATTATTGGTACTATGAGAAGGCAGACCGAGAAATTAATAAGCAACATTCCTCTGTGGTTTCTACATCAGTATCTGCCTTCATGTTCCTATCTGGAATTCCTTCCCTGACTTCCATTGATAATGGATTATAATCTGTAATGTAAAATAAGCCCCATCCTCTCCCAAGTTGCTTTTGTTCATGGTGTTTAGTCACAGCAATAGAAACACTAAGACAGCTACACATATGACATAGCATTAAAATCAGGGATATATAAAGAACTCAAAAAACAGTCAAGGAAACAAATGACCCAATGAAAAATTAGGCTAGTGGAGTTATAGATAGAGGAAGTAAAAATGGCAAAGAAAGAAGCTGAGGAAGAGGGTGACCCTCTAGGGAGACAAGCAGTCTCAACTAACCTGGACCCCCAAGATCATTCAGACACTGAGCCACCAACCAGGCAGTATACACCAGCTGATATGAGGCTCCCAACACATATACAGCAGAGGACTGCAGGGTCTTGACTCAGTGAGAGAAGATGCACCTAACCCTCAAGAGACTGGAGGACCCAGGGAGTGGGATGGTGGGGTGGTGGTGGTGGTGGTGGTGGTGGTGGTGGTGGTGTGTGTGTGTGTGTGTGTGTGTGTGTGTGTATACATCCTTTTGGAGATGGGAGTGGGGGAGGAGGTATGATATGTGGAGCAGTCAGAGGATGCACCTGGAGGGGGATAAACACTGTACTGTAAAAAATAAATAAATAAGTAAATGAAGGAAGGAAGGAAGGAAGGAAGGAAAGAAAGAAAGAAAGAAAGAAAGAAAGAAAGAAAGAAAGAAAGAAAGAAAGAAAGAAAGAAAGAACTCAAAAACTGTTTACCATTCTTAAGGAGTAGGAGAATTCAAATGAAAATAACTGAGTTTCATGGGTCTCTAGTCAGAGCTAAGATCAAAAGCACCTGACAGCTGGGCGTGGTGGTGCATGCCTTTAATCCTAGCACTCAGGAGGCAGAGGCAGGTAGATTTCTGTGTTCGAGGCCAGCCTGGTCTACAGAGTGAGTTCCAGGACAGCCAAGACTACACAGAGAAACTCTGTCTCGAAAAAACAAAAACAAAAAACAAAAGCACCTGACAACAAATGATAGGGAGTCTGTGGGCAACAAAGACCCCCTCATTCACTGTTGGTGGGCATGCAAACTGGCACAGCTACTCTGGAAGACAATATGTAGAATCCCCAAGAAACATACCAAAAACTCAACCGTGTGACTCAGCTGTGTCACTCCTTAGCATGTTCCCCATGGACTTCATATTCTAGTCCACAGGTACCTGCTCAGCAATGCTCACTCCTCATTGCCACTCTATGCACACTAGCCAGGTAACAGAGGGAAAAGAAGCCCTTAGATGTTCTTCTACACATGAGTATATAACAAAAATGCTTACAAACAATGGAATACTGCTCTGCTATAAATAAAAAATCATGTAACTTTTCTGGTTAAAAAAAAAAAAACAAAAAAGGTGGATCTAGAAAAGACTTGTGTGAAGTCAGCAGATCCAGAAAGATAAATGGAACATGTTCTTTCTCATCTGTGGTTGCTATCTCCAAGTCTTCAGATGTACATGTACAAAAGCAGTAACCAGGGAAGCCAGAGAAGTATAAGGAGACCATGCTGGGTATGAGGTAGAGAAGTTGAGAGAAACATCAGGATAAAGGTGATATATAAAGCAGGAAATAAAAAGATCATGGAGGAGGCAGTCAATACTGATGACGAAAGAAAGAACAAAGGAGGGATAAATAACAAGATGGTTTTATAAAGCCTCAAGGGATCATATTTTATATTTACCTAAAATTACATACAATACAAGCACCTCCCCCCCCCCCTCTCTCTCTCTCTCTGTGTGTGTGTGTGTGTGTGTGTGTATGTTAAAGAACTTTAAGACACTTTGACTGAGAGTCCCTAGTCAAACTTTTATAGCAGGTACAATGATAGGTCTTTACAATGGTTAGTCAGCATAACCCAAGAGACACCCTAAACAATTTTTGCTCTTGATGGCCTGCCATAAGTTCAAGGTAAGCTTCTATTGCTGAAGACACTTCACATTTATGACACAGAATTCTGAATATTTTGATCAAGCTATATCTAACCTGAAAACATCCTTTTTGTGGTCTAGCTCCCATGGTACCAGAAAATACTGTGCAATCTGCCCAGGAAAGGAAGCACTTAATAGTGCAACCCAACTTCAATGCCTATGCATCACAACAATGACTGTCATGGCAAGATATCTGTAAAAGTACAGTAAATGCCATTCACAAATTGGTGTTAAACACCAGCTATTTAATTAAGGCCTATTCAACTTGAGGAAAATCATGCATGGTACTAGAAATCTAGCTAACTTGCTAGAACTAGTGAGGTTGTGGATCTTAGAAATTAATCTAGTACCATCATCTCCTAGACTAGTATAATTCCTAACTATATTCTAAACCTTACCCTTATAATGAGAAATAAGTATAGTTACCACACTTCATTGAAGAAACCTCTCTTTACAGAGAATGGAGATGATCACAGAAAACCATAACTATATTCACATAGATCCATCTAAGTCACAATAGATACATCTATATCACAGGGTTTATATCCATGGCCTAGAAAATATTGCCAAAGAGGGGTTGAATGATTATAAAAGCCAGACTACTAGGAAGTCTGCTTTGAAGCAGTCATTCTCGGAAATGCTGCTTAAACAGGACCTGAACAATGGCAAGACTGATAGACATTCTAACCTGGCAGGTGGAAAATATGAAGGTCACACTCCTAGATAAAGAACTACGGGCCACTAATGACTATTGAAAGAAGGAGGATTGGCTATAACTAGGGATGAGCCCTTTAATTACGTAATACATAGTGGTCAGCTCTGAAGCCACACACACACACACACACACACACACACACACAGAGAGAGAGAGAGAGAAAGAGAGAGAGAGAGAGAGAGAACAAAACCAGACTCCATGGATTGTGTTTATGCGTGTACCTGCTTATACATGTATACACATATATGTGTGTAACAATCATAGTGTAGTGACAGCAAGAGGCCATCAGTTTGAGAACATGGGAGTGGGAACACTGACTGTCAGAGAGAGGAGACTGGAGACTGGCTGGAGGGATAAAAGGGGAGGGTGAAAGCAATGTTATTATATTTTAATTAATGCATAAAACGATAAAGTAAAATAAATAGTAAAAATGTATTAAGAAAAGAAAAATAAACATGAAGTCTCAGGTTTGGAGGGACGGTTCAGTGGTTTGAATAAAAAAAAGTCCCAGTAGGATAACTGGGTTCTGTAAGAGACTGTGTCTCAAGTCAGTCAGTCGGAGAGTTATAGAACAGGACACTAAGCTCCTCTCCTGGCTTCCCCATGCACATAAACCTACATGCACATAAGAGGAAAACAGACACTTAGACACACACAGAGACAAAACACACACACACACACACACACACACACACACACACACACACACGAACACAGAACTTGTGGTCTCAGAGGCACCATGGCTGCCCTGCGCTGAGGACGCCAGTTGTCCTGCCTCCAGCCCAGCAGTATCCATTAATTCATCTCATGTGTTTTGAAATCTCCCATATGCCAGGCACTGCGCCAACATTGAGAATGCATGATGAAAAGGTTTCAATCCTGCTCTTCTTCAAACATTTAACAGTCAGTAGGTCAGACTGAGAAGTAAAGAAGCAATCAGGATGCAATGTATTGCATATTATGGTAATTTATTTAATTAATACTCTCCATCATGAATCAAATTAAGTGCAGAAATGATACTATTTTCCACTAGATAAAGTTAAACTTTTAGTAAACTTAGTAAACCCAAATGTTTTAATTTAGAAAAGCCAACTATGAAATATATATGTTATATATACATACCTATTATATATTATATATAAACTTATACTTTTTTGCTTTACTATTGGAAACAGTAATTCCCAAACCATAATTGTCTAATTCTCTCCTGTCCTGTGTATGCATCCTCCTTGCAACCAAAGATAATTATCCCTGAGTACATGAAGCTAAAATTTGGATTCCAATGGTCTAAAACCACTGTGGAAGTGCTGAAACCACAAAACAAGAAGAAATGAGTAGCAGTGGAGGCTGTTTAACATAAGCATCTAGGTCCAACAGAAACAGCAGGAATGGGTAGCTAAGTACATGATTTGCTGTAACTCTCTTACAAACAGGCAAACCTGTTTCATTGTATCGTTTCAAAGAACAGTTTGAAGTTTCTATCTTTAAAGCTAGGCGTAGACAATGGAGAATAAAAGATACATCAGCTGGGAATATCTGGGAAGCCTGTTAGCTGAGCCTATAGCTACTTTTACCTACATCTACTTCACCAAAATACATAAAAGTTCAAGATAAAAATAAAAGGGTGGCTTGAAACTCTTTGTTTTTTACCTAGTCATGGAAAAAGGAAAGGCAAATCTGCCTCACTGGGAGTAAAGACAGTAGCTTTGAAGCATTCTGTGACTTGCCCAAGATCACACAGCTACATAGACACAGAGTGAGGAACATGCTCTCCTGGGATTGAAGATTTGCCTAGCGATAGCCATGCCAAGAAATCTGAGATCAGAGATAGGGCTGTAGACCCTTCACAGCTTAGTATCAATTAGACCCAGGGCATATAAACAAAATAAACAAAGTGCAGTTAAATCGAGCAAATTTATTATAGAAAATCATCTGCAGTAAAGAGCTTGAAATTCCAATCTAGGGTAGCTGCTCCCCCTGCTCCAACAACGGAAGTCGGAGGACGTCTCACGACCCTCATGAAGAGAGTGGGGATGGGAGGGGAAGCAGAGAGGGCACTATACTGAAATGGAAGCCTTGCCGGAAGGCTCTTTCAATGGAGCTGTAAAGGGAACAGAGTCCAGGAGGCTCAGTGAGTGGGCAGGGCGGGCTGGATTTATCCATGCAGTGACTGCAAGATGTGCCATGGGACAGCCAACTTGCAAGACATCCTAAGGAGCAGGGAGCCTGTAGCTCTTGGAAAAAGTAGGGGATTCACAGGACACATAAAGGTCTGGTGTCAACCTAAGGCTTGCGGATGGAATAGCCCTATTTAATCTCTGATTGAGTCTTTGTGATGTTTCAGTTACAGAAGGGATTCAAGAACTCAACAAGCTTTGAAGTGAATACATATTTAGATACATATTACTACATCTTGATAGTGTTGTCTACAAATGATGCTCTTCCATTTTTGAAGCCCAAGCTCGATTATTCTGGTCTTTTTTTTTTTTTTTTTTTTTTTTGGATATTATAATATAGCCACATAATTTTTCCTTCCCTTTCCTCCCTTCAAAGCCTCACATATCCATATCTTGCTCCTTCAACTTAATGTTCCTTTTCACATTTTTACACACACACACACACACTATCGCTCGATCTGCATAATGCAATTTGGGAGCCAAGTCTCGATAGATACATCTATAAAACTTCTCCTGCACCTAAGGTTCAGGAAACATTGCAGAACTGGTGGTAAAAATGTTGTAAGAACAGGAGGATCGGAGAGTTTGCTGTGGCATTGTATCTCCTAGTAACATTAGAAACTATGCCCATAAGGTCTCACCCATATGACTGCCTAAGCACACAATCAAGAAGGACAACATACATGTAAAGTACAGAGGGAAAGCCATGAGGGTACAGCTATACTCAAGGACCTACAGACAACTGAGGCTGTTGAGAGTGGGAAATACAGTCTTCCCCAAGGAAGAACACATCAATTTATTAATACAATATTAAAATGAAGATATCAAATATCACAATAATTAAGAGACTTCTCTCAAATAATAAGTAGCTACCGTATTCATCAGCAGGGTCTAGAAGTTTGAGTACTGGACTTCAAGTTTTGGAGTTAGAATCATGGTTCATCATAGTTCATAAATTGGCACAAAAGTCCAATATATTTTGTCCAGAACTATATACTACCAAAAGTTTCAACATAGCATGCTACTTTTCACTGAAAAGTATTTTTCATTGCATTTTTTATCTATCTATCTATCTATCTATCTATCTATCTATCTATCTATCTATCTATCTATCTATTCCCAGGTGCTGGGGATTGAACCTAGGTCCTCAGTCAAGCTGGCTGAGCACCTCACCATTGAGCTGTATCCTAAAGCCCCATTACATTATGTATCTATGGTGGGTGGTTTTATGGTAAAAGCAGAAGTATTTAGGTATTTGTCTCACCCATTTACAATTTAGAGTACTACTGTGCTCAACAGGCAGTAAATTGTGAGGCTTTAAGTTACATTAAATTATACAAGTAATTGGAAATAGGCGCTTAATGAGTGTGATTGCTAGGTATCTTTTTTTTTTTTTTTTAAATTGGTCCAGGAGATATTCTGAAAAAAGTTACCACGACTCTAAGAACATCATAAACAGGAAAACAAGATACAATTCTCTGTTGTGAGAATATTGTCTTGCTTGTATTAAAGGGATTAACATGAGAATGATGAACTTGGGTTAAGCCAGTGGAGAGAGAAGAACTCCCAGTCCCTTAAGTTTCTCCACCTTCTAGCCACCCTCTTTGCTTTTCATCTGCAGACTGCATAAAGGCTACGTTGGAGATGAAACGATATCTAGTTCAGCAGCGTGGAAGCCTGGGTCCTCCTTAGGGGAGCAAAACAGAAAGACAAAGAAGAGTCTTGTTGGGTGTGGTTCAGCGTGTGTCCGAGTTAGTTTATTTGTTCGAGTGTTGATAATAACCATCTTGTAATTTTCAGTTATTAAAAGTATAGCTGGTGTTAATAGTCTCTGGGGAAAAAAAGAAAAGAAGGGGGCATCATTACTGTTCTCAATCTATTCCTCAGGTCAGGAAGTAGAAAATCCAGGAGATAATTTGCTGGATTATCAACCTCTTGCAGACCACTGCAAGATCAGCATGGCCCGGCATCCCTAACGCCTTCTGTCAATGCTGTTATCTTAGCTCTCTCCAAGTATTCACTGGGAAGCTTAAGTCTGGGATGAGGTTGCTGTCTCCTTAGCCGTCATTCTGGTGTTTAAGTTTTTTGCTTCTTTCAAAGTCTAATTCCTGAAACAATTTTTATATCTTGAACACTTGCCCTTATCTCTGGGTGGACGTTTAAAAGGTGTCTGTTAAAGAAAACTACACCTGACAATAAATTCTTTAAGAAACGTAGCTATCTAGGAAGATCAAAGACAATAGGGGCTGAAATTTGTAAGTGAGGTTATTTTAAACAAATATGGGTGCAACTGATATCCTGTGACATTATGGAGTGCTATGATATTTTATACTTTAGGAACAAGAGAAGAAAAAGTCTGAAGATCAAAAGATGAAGGACAGAAATCTGAAAGAGATTTCAATACTGTTTAAACAGTTCTCTTATTGTAAGTTGGGGTGGAACTAAAGCCAATGTAAATTCAATGAAAAACTCACCTTGACTTTTTAAAAACTTACATTATAGGCTGCTTTCTGCCATTAATTTGCTTATCCACTTTACACCTCAAACATTATTCTAAATGACTGGTACGCAAGTGTCCAGATCTATGAGAGACAGATGTCTATCTGGGGAGACAAGCCACATCTATGATAACTATCTGTAACTCCCACAAGTCTTGTGTCTTCTTCGGGGCTGTTTCTCTGAAGAAACAGACATTTCTATCTCACAGTCTAGGAAAACTGCTTCAAAGGTTGGAGATGGATTTGGGGAAATATATGGAAGTATTTTTGAAAGATCAAAAATGCCCTGTTTATGAAAACTTCCCTTCTAATGTGGTCAGATTGGAAGAGCTTCTTAGCTCTCAGCATGTTCCACCTCTACATTTCGAACCACATCCTTGATTGCTGTCTATTAACCTCTCACACATTCACAACCATTTACCTTCTGCCCAGAGGTAGCACCAAACTGCTTTTTTTCTTGTAACTTTTAAATTGCAGGAAAGCAAGGAATACAAATAAGAAGACAACTTAGAATCCACAGAGGACCCAGCAGTACATTACACATGCAAGCAGAACTTCATATTTGGATCTTTTGGGGTTGCAACAGACATGATCTCATGGCTCCCATATTTTGCATCATCTTGGCTCATTGATAAACGGTTCATGTTTTCCCAATTAGCCAGTGATCTGATGATAAGCTGGTCTGTGCTGCCCAGGTGAGTTTGGTAACAGAGCTTCGCCATTGATATATGAAAAACAATCAAAATTTCAAGGTTATGATCTTCATAGCTCCCCTGCATTGTCTTCTTCCATTGCCTTAACTCTATTGCTAACACTTGATATGATTCTCTCCTTCCTTGTTTGTTATATTTTATTCCAGCTTCCCTTGTACCTCCCAATTTCTCCTACCCCAATGCCTACAAAATACCCTTCTGAAAAGGCCCATCACATCTGATAAAATACTGTCCTCATTTCAGGCTCTGTCTCCCACTTCTGACTCCTAGGCCAGCTGTAAGCCTAAGGATCTGTCCCTGCTTCTTCTGTGATGTCCGTTGTGTAGAGGAGAATGTGTCTGCATGCATTGAGTACTCTGTCACATGCTTCTCAGCATTCTGCTATGCTTAGTAAAAAAAAAAAAAAAAATCACTGTCACTCGTTTGCTTGTTTTGTTTCTTTTTCTCTACTTTTTGTTTTCTTTCTTCTCACACATCACAATGTAATACATTGAGTGCTTGTTATATCTTGCTGTATCCTCTCACACCATCAGCTCATTCTCTTCTCAGTCCTTCATATTTAGTTTCCATTTTGAAAATTCATTGGCTTAAATCCATTTTGCCTCCTTAATGTGAGTCTGTATTTAAAGTAAGGCTGAACAAGGGAAGGCCTGGGCCAAGTAGTGGGAGTGGGTGGGTAGGGGAGCAGGGGCGGGAGGTATAGGGAACTTTCAGGATAGCATTTGAAATGTAAATAAAGAAAATAATAATAATAAAAAAATAAATGAAAAAAAAGAATAAAGTAAGGCTGTGTATTCCCTTGCCATCTGTCACTAAGAGTAGGCCTTAGAAAATAAAATATTTGGCCTCACTGTGATTCATCCGGTTCTTAACTTTATGTCCTATATGCTGGAGAATGTTGTTAAATTTAATGGAGAGTCATTGACATTCGGGACTCTTGATAATTTTTTTGTTCAAAAATAAGTCGGAAAATCAATCAATCAATCAATCAATGGATCAATCAATCATTTAGTAGGATTTTGGGAAATTATAAAACTATTGTTTGCTTACATCTCTTTATATTATCTCTATTACATGCAATGTGTATAGTCGGTACCTGTGTACAAGGTTTCATTTCTATAGAACTAAACTCAGATTATAGAATATAGTTCTACTCGTGAGTAGCACCCAATGTTGGCTTAAAGGTTAAATGATAGGAACTTAATATTTGTGTCACATCAACTCTTTGTGTGTTTGATGTCTATACCTATACATCCCATATATGTGGGCATATTTGAGTGTATGCAGGTGTGTGGACACCAAGAGTTGTATCAGGTATATTTAGTGGTCCTACTCCATTTGAATTACTGAGTCAGAATCTCATCAAACACGGAGTTGTTGGTTAGTTTTAACTAGTTCAGATAGCCATCTACCCCTCGTAACTGAGGTCAATTCTGACTAGTTCAGATAGCCAGCTACCCCTAGTGATTGATCCTTTTTTCTGCTCCTGTGTGCAGGGATTATAGGTTGCCAGCTATGCCCGCCAGGATTCTATGTCTGTTCTGGGGATTTGAACTTAGATCTTCACACTTGTGTGGTGAGCCCTTTATTCACTGAGCCATGTCGTCTCCTTTTAATTTTCAAACAATTTACTGTGTGTAAAATGATTTTGTGTGTGTGTGTGTGTGTGTGTGTGTGTGTGTGTATGCACGCGCACTGCTGGGATGCTAAGCCTGTACTGTTATACTCAGCTCCTTTATCTGAGTACTGAAGGTCAGAATCCAGTCCTCACGCTTGTGCAACAAGCACTTTACACTGTGATGACTGCACCACAATCCCAGGGCCCAGTTTAATTTAATTTCTGTGAAAAATTGCACAATACTCATTTCGCATAATGTTATATTTGTCATGTTTACAGGGAAACTTAATAATTAATAATGATGAAGAATCTGTTATTGAAAGAAACCTAAGAGAAATTAACTGTAATAAACTACACGCAGACAAGTAGATGTCTTTGGATCACACATGAGTATCATCATTTGCCTTTGGGCTTCTTTTTTAAAGTAAGAGTAGTGGATTGTTTTTATGGACTGTGATTTGAGGGAGAAATTATTTGTTCTGGCTCAACTTTACAAGTGTCAGTCCACTGGGGAGGAGTGACATGACAGACAAGAGTTCAGGAGTGTTAGGAGGCCTGGACAAAGCAAGGTACAAGGATAAGCCAGTATGTTTTGTCCTCAAAGGCCTTCTTGGAGTAATCTACTCCTTCCAGCTGGAAGCTGGGTCTACTTCTTCACGATGCCATCATTCTCTTAAGCCATTAAAGTACCAACTCACTCAGTAGTTGGAGATCCTAGGCTCTGGTCACAGGTACCCTAGAGGCGTATTTCCTCCCACCTCCTTGGTGGTCTTAAATACAACCAAGATGATAAATTGTGCTTGGCTTTTCTGCGCAACATTTTTCAACAATTTTTCAACATGAACAGTGGTGCTGACTAGTCCTGCTCTAAAGTTCAATTATCAGTGACCTCGTCCTTTCTGTCAGAATTCTTTCTGCTCTTCTAGGTCTTCCTTTTCATCTTTAGACTAGACTACTGAAGATCACCTCGGTGATCTCTTTGCTTGTACATATTGATACTGGCATAGTTCCCTCCCATTCAGAAAAGTGCTCAGCCATCACTGGGAAGAAAGGCCCCTTGGTCTTGCAAACTTTGCAAGCACAAGGGAAGGCCTGGGCCAAGTAGTGGGAGTGGGTGGGTAGGGGAGCAGGGGCGGGGGGAGGCGGTATAGGGAACTTTTGGGATAGCATTTGAAATGTAAATAAAGAAAATAATAATAAAAAAGAAAAGAAAAAAAAAAGAAAACAAAAGTGGTAACTAGTGTGACCTGTGGACTATTGTGGAGTTAATGGAATGTGGTTTCAGAAACTGGTGATCCACATCATGGTAGCTTCCTTTTCCTAAGCATTGGACTTAGGGAAAGCCAGTTGTCATATTGTAAAGACAAAAGGCTGTGTGGAGAGGTTCGTGTGGCAAGAACACACACACACACACACACACACACCAACAAAACAAAATAGCATAAGCAAAAATCAAACAAAAATCCTACATCACTGGCTGGATTTTTGATGTCCATCCTGTGAGAAGACTTGAGGCAGAACCATTTAACAAAGCTCTCCATGAACTCCTACCCCAAAGAATCTGAGACAATAACTCTGTTCTCTTCAGCAGGTATGTTAGACTATTTATACATAGCTAATGCACTGATACTCTACCACCAATGAGCACCTCTTAGACATGAGTCATATTAAGCAAATAGAAGTCCTAAGTTGAACAACTAGGAAAATTAGGTTTACCCATGTTTAAGTTATTTTGTATGTCTCAGATAGAATCATCTTTCCTTTATTTTGCATTTGAAAACAGCTTAAGTATTTTAAAGATAAATCTATAAATGGAAGAGAGAATTTCAGTCACACATAGTACATGGATTATCATTTGAGTATCTTTAATAGCCAGAGAAATAGCTATTTTATCTCTCAATAAGAATGTCTAATAGTAATCTCTACTTAGGTTGTCGATTTTCAAGTTGTAGAAAGGAAACCAAGATAACAGCATTTTACATGCCACTTGTTGATATTTTCCAGTTCTGTGTAAACTTAACTAAATGCATAAAACATATTTTCTCCTGCTGTTTATTTTTTATTGTTCTGAGACTGTAGTAAACATGAGACTATTGTGCTTAAGGCTATAATTTTGTTGCAGGAAACCACAGTTTGGTCTGGGAATAATTGCCACAAGGACTATGATTGAAAGATAAAGTTAGTGAAACTCCTGTGACATTCCTATTAAAATCTATCCTCTGTAAAAAAAGTCTAATTATTTCTTCAACAATGAACTCAATATTGGAGGAAATGCTATAGATTTCATTTTGTAGCATAACCAAACATCATTCTTACCTTCGTATCTATGCCCACCTCATGCAGAAAAAAATAGTTGTAGATCTTTTATTTGAGTCAGACTATTTGGCTTAAGAACAAAGCAATTCTATCTACAATAGAGAAACTTTAAAATGTTCTTTGCTTTGGCTCCAACTATCTCTATTATGTTTCCCATCCCCACCCACAATATCAATCATTTTATGATTGATTCATTTTCATTTATTAAATTATAAAAAGTAAACTATAATTGTGACAAATTATATATGCTTTATTACTGTGGAAGTAGTCTAGTGGTTTCCCAGGTTACCATACAGAGGCTCCGAAAGCACTTTTGGGATGGTTTACCTCACCGTTTGTAAGTTGAAATTCTTACATTATTATTTTTGTGATTTCGAAACTTAATATGAGTACTGTCTTAGTTATGGTTTTACTGCTGTGAACAGACACCATGACCAAGGCAACTCTTATAAGAACAACATTTAGTTAGGGTTGGCTTACTAGTTCAGAGGTTCCGTCCATCATCATCCAGTTAGGAACATGGCATCATCCTCATAGACATGGTACAGGAGGAGGTAAGAACTCTACATCTTCTGAGGGCTGCTAGGATTAGGGTATTAAGGCCCCTGCCCACAGTGGCACATCTACTCCAACAAGGCCACACCTATTCCAATAAGGTCACACCTCCAAATAGTGCCTCTCCCTGGACCAAGGATGTACAAACCATCATGAGCACCTTTTCTCCCATCTACACCTTTATCCCAGTGCTATTCCTAAGTTAAAGTGGAGGGATGTGCTTTGCCTTCCCTGTTTCTGAGAGCTTGCTTCTCATCATGCATCAAATCTGGCATTTCAGTTGTTTACAATACCATATGTGCTTTTACCAGGAGATGTTAGTGAGGTGAACTCATGGAACTTAGACTTAGAAATGGCTACAGTGATAGCCACTCCCCTGTCAGGAGTGTCTAAGGAATATAGCAAAACTTACTGAAAAAAAAAAAAAAAGAAAGAAAAGAAAAGACAAAAGAAACCCATAGACATGGGAACCTTGATTTCTTGCAGATGTTAATTATAACATTATAGATATATACTAATCCATTTCACCTTTTATTTATACTGCTTTTGAAATGGTGCCTTATATGATTCTTTAATCCTCTGTGAAGCTGAAAATGACTTTGGACTTCTGGTTCTCCTAATTCGGCCTTTTGAGTGCTGGGGTCAAAACTAAACACATCCATAGCCATTTTTATGGGAAGCTATAGATCATATCCAGGGATCTGTGAATCCTAAGCGTACACTCTACCAATCGAACTACACTCATAGCCATAGATTTATTTTTAAGCAGATGTTTTAAGTACCTGAATTCTATAGATATATACAATAAATAGGAAAGCAGGATGATAAGAGATATTTTTGTTTATTTTTCTAAAGAAAACTTTAGATTCTATTGTCATATGTTATTAATAATCCAATTCAATGACTAGTCTCAAAACTGATAGAAGGAATTAATTTATGCTGATTTCAACATATAAATCTTTAGTTATTTCAGCGAGACTGGAATTAAATGCCGATTTGTCCAGCAATTTGGAAATGTACTTTCTTTTCGGCATTTGGGTATAAGAACATCAGTATTAAACAGAAAACTGGTGAACAGTAACCTCAGACGGTCCAAGTCCAAAGCTCTGCTTTCCACAGACACATAAAATTAGTTGCAAGTAGCCAATATTCTAGACTGTAGTGAGGTCTGGATGTGCTTCCCCAGCCTCTGTTACTACATCCCGTCTGCAAACCAGGTGCGCACAGAGTTGCAAGGAAGTAAAGTCTGGTCACCCATAATTAACGGGGTTGTTTAGAGAATGAAAGTCAAAGGGGTAGCAATATATTCTCCTGGAGAGTGTTAGAAAAGGTTTCCTGAAGCTAAAACAAAGACTTGCAAAGGGAAACTTATAATTCCAATGAACAAGAGCAGTTTTTACACTCATTAAACCTCAAGTTTAACCATCAACTCCTACTTAAAGAATGGAGGGGGAATATATATATATATATATATATATATATATATATATATATATATATATATATATATTACAGAGTGGATAAAATGTTCCTTATAAAGAAAGCAAGGCCAAGCTAGTCATGTTGATAAACTGTGAAAATAACAGTCCACTAAACATCTTCCTGTGCTTAACTGCTAAACATAAGACTACATTACATCCTTACACATGGAATATGTGTCCTGTGAATAAATTCAGCTTATCATTGTGTGGGGGAATCTATATCTTCTGCTTTGAGGTATTTGAAATAATTTTATCTAAGTACAACTATGTTTGAATCACAGTAATGATGAAGATGTGAGCACTTATTTGGCAAAACAAAGAAAAGAAGGAAGGAAGGAAGGAAGAAAGAAGGAAAGAAAGAACACAGAAAGCTCTTCAATCAATTGCTTACAGATTACCTGACACATATGCTGACTATATCTTTTCATATTTTACATAACTTTCTGTTATAATGAATGTTGAAGGGTAATCTCATTAATTCAAACAGTTTTAGTTAGTTCCCAACTCAAATAGCATTTTAATCAAAATAGGTTTTTTTTTTTATACAGCATATGCTGATAACCAACTCAAATTATTAAGTAAAAACTTAGGGGAAAAGGAAAACACCAGCCCTTCTCAGCTTTAGGCTTTGCAAGCTAAAATATTGACTTGCCAGACAAGATGTGTCTTTAGGTAACAGTGGTGTAGATGTTATGGGTTATGATTGGACGTGCGGTCTACTATACAGCAAGGAGTTCATAGCCAGTTCTTGCCTTTGACCATGGATCCATGACTGGGGAGGTCACAAGAAGTAGAAGTAAACCTATTTATTAATTTGTCAGTCAACCTTCTAACAAGTGGCTATCGATACTGATGGGAAATTTTCATTGATTTTTTCCCTAACATTTTGCTTTTGTTAATAAGTTGAATTTTGCTCCAATTTATCTTATCTTTAAATACATTTTTAATAAAAATAGAATGGCATTACTTTATCCCTTCCCTTTCCTCTCTCCAGCTCTTCCCAGGAACACTCTATTTAATTTCTCACCTATTCCCCTACTCTCAAATTTATAACCTCTTTTTCTGATTACTCTCATTACGTACACATACACACGCATACGTATATACATGTAAAAACACAATTTTTCAGAGCATCACCTGGGCCACTTGTAAATGCGGGTGGATGTGTTAAGGTGCTACAACTTATTATAAAACAACTTCTGGTTTTTGCTCTGGAGGAAGTTTTCATGAAGAGGTAAAACTCCCAAATGAAATATCTGAGTCCTTCCTTAGTGGGAACAGTGAGATGTATAACAATCCTAAGAGTTTACATAATTACAAAGATGAAATTGTAACAATTGATGACACAGTTTTCTTCTGACTGTATATCTTATTTATTTATTTTTCACATTAAAACAAATAAATAAGCTGACTATTAACACTCACTTAAACAAGACATGTTACATGGCTTGCTTAAGACAGTTTATGCTTAATGTTTTCTTGGCGGTAGCTTGCTGTCAGAGGTTCAGCCCATTCTCATCTTGGCAGGAAGCATGGCAGTGTTCAGACAGACATAGTGTTGGAGAAGGAGCTGAGAATACTGCATCTTGATCCAAAGGCAGTCAGGAAGAAGAGTGTCTTCAGGCAGCTAGGAGGAGAATGTCAAAGCTCACCCCCACAGTGACATACTTCCTCCAGTAAGGCCACACCTACTCCAGCAAAGCCACACCTCCTAATCGTGCCACTCCATGGTCCAAGCATATTCAAACCACCACACTCTCTTGTGAATGTTATCAAATATTTTTTTCAAAATACATATTAAAATGATCATATTGTACATTTAAAAAATAACAATAAAACCATACTAAATTATGTCACAATTATATAATACAAGTTGTAGAAGATTGCTATTAATTATACTTTGATGAAAAAGATGGTTGAGAGAGAATCAAAAGAAAGTTGAGGGGAATATATTTACCCTGACTGCTAGAAGATTCAGGTAAGAAATGGCAATGATGTCACCATGAGATGTGGTCAAAGCATGAAGAATCATGGGAAACTCAGGGTCTGATAGGTGAAATTGTCTTTGATGGCTTGTTTTACTAGAGAATAATGGAACTGTATGCAGGTGGCCAAGCTAGAGAGAGACTAGGTGGTTGGATCTTTGATCAGGAGTGTGGTACAGTGCTGCAGGTGACCAAGCTAGAGAAAGACTAGGTGGTTGGATCTTTGATNAGGAGTGTGGTACAGTGCTGCAGGTGACCAAGCTAGAGAAAGACTAGGTGGTTGGATCTTTGATCAGGAGTGTGGTACAGTGCTGCAGGTGACCAAGCTAGAGAGAGACTAGGTGGTTGGATCTTTGATCAGGAATGTGGTACAGTGCTAGATTTGTGCCTTCATCCTGAGGCAGCACTTTCCCCATGTCACTTAAAGGCTCTGCCCGGTATAAAGGATGGGAAGAAACAGAAATTTGGTTATTTTTTCATTCCTTCTCACAAAGGATTATGTCATCCATTATAATAACAATTGGGCTTTATGAACAACACATGCATGCATAAGTCACAAACTGTTACATGTCACTAAACTAAAGGCTTTGTTTAAAGACCGGCATTGCTAGTTGAGCTCATTAATGTGGGGATATCATAGACCCTACACACATATTTAACTTCAAAGGGTAAATCACTTGTTATAACATGACCATGTTATAAAATGAGATATTTAATGATATGGCATATCATTGTAAAGTTAACCATTACTGTAAGTAGAAAGAATACAACATAAAATAAAAATTAAAAGTATATTATCATGGATTGAGAGATAACTTAGTGATTAAGAGCAATTGTTTATCCACCATGAAGGCCAGAGTTTGAATTCTAGTGGCTATATTAGATAGCTCATAAATGTCTAACTCTAGCTCTAAGGGATCCAATATTCTCTTTAAGGATCCATCTGATCTCCTTAGGCATTGAAATACATGTGCTTATCAACTTATGAACCTGGATAATAAAAATATATCTTTAAAATTTATATTATGTTTGTATATGTTTTTAGTGTTGGTATTGGATAACTAAAGTCTATTTCTCCCCCTCTCAGAATTCCTTAAACTTGTAGTTCTTTGAGTAGGATTAAAGCCTTGTGAGCTTTCTATAATGCATGCTAGCATGTCTGTTGCTATCATCCTTGTTCAGGTAATGTTTAGGCACAACACAAATAAGCAAACAAAAACTAGCTATCGTGTTAAAGTAATTAGCATAACATATAATTATAAAACATCTGAATTGTCTCCTCCTAAGTGTGGGAGGGAAAAAGATTCACTCTTAGCCACTCTCTTAACATTAATCTTAGAGTCCTATTCAGAGCAATAATCAAATAAGTTAAAAAGACAGCCAGTTTTATTAATTCCCACAGATTGGAGAGAAAGGGAGTTGATTGTCTCTATGGATGAGTATAATTCCTAATTAATTATAAGGATTCTACAAAGAAAGATACTAGAAATGAATTCAGCAAAAATCACTGAAATAAAACAAATTATCAGAACAGTTATATTGCTGAATCCTAGAAACCTATAATTAATGTAATTATAGACTGTCTACTCATCAGTTCAAATAGATTAGTTTTTCTGTATTGGGATATGATATTTAAAAACTTGTTCAGAAATTCACTTGGATTTTCAATAATCTCTAAAGAAAATATCAACAGAATAAAAGTTTTATTAAGTTAGTTCAACTTTGTTCCAATCTCATTGAAAACTCACAATGCAATGAAAGTCCATCAGCTACTGTATGCTACACAAATTGATGAGAGCTCTTACTTTGAACAATGGCTTCAACTAGCTTTGTTGGACTTAAAATAATTTATGGGCAGAGACTATATCTGATTTGTATCATAGCATCTCATCACTCAATAGCACATAGCTAATGAGTTATAGGGAAGCAAAGAAAATTAAAGATGTTCTTAATAGACTTTTTACTGTGACAGTTAAAAAGACCTTCAGATCTCTTATCACCTAACATGTCAACATACATTTGACAAAAGTTCTGTCTTTATCAATTTTTCTTGAGGTAACTTACAAATAGGCAACAATGTATACACAAAGTATTAGTCTGGGTGTGATTCACCTTTTGTTTGCATTTAACTTACATGTATTTTTTTAATCTATCAACTTGAAACAGTTTATATATATATATATATATATATATATATATATATATATATATATATATATATATA
>NC_034600.1:48723461-48778872 GCF_900095145.1 Mus pahari | reverse complement strand
CTTTCTTCTTCTTCTTCTTCTTCTTCTTCTTCTTCTTCTTCTTCTTCTTCTTCTTCTTCTTCTTCTTCTTCTTCTTCTTCTTCTTCTTCTTCTTCTTCATCTGTGTCTATGCCTATCTCTGTATCATCTCACCTATCTATCTATCTATCTATCTATCTATCTATCTATCTATCTATCTATCTATCATCCATTTATGCATCTATTTAATCTTTGTTAGAGCTATTTGACATTGAAGTCGCTTCTAGGAACACACAAGTCCTTAAGGCCCTCAAAAAAGGAAGTAATTATTTTCAAATCACCACAATGAACTAAGTGAAAACATATGCTACTTCCATTCCCACTATTATAGTAGAAAAACAGTCACACTAAGGACTGGCTGCTGTTTAAGTGGTCATTTTATAGGACCAGTACTGTACAATGATATTATCTTTTTTTCTTTTAAGTTTCCCTATATACATTATGCTATTGATTTTCTCAAATACATGATGAATTTATATATTTCAAGCAATAAACCAAGATACATACATAACTAGGAGGGAAATGGTTTGAAAATTGCATTAAAATGTTTTTTGAGTAGTCAATGTAAAGAAACTAAAAGATTCAAAACCAGAGGCAGTGAAATACTTAGCAGTCTCAATCATTGATAGTTACCTTGTTCTTCTGCTCTCTGGTGGAGTACAGTGGGAAACCAATTGCTACATGCTCAAAACTATCACAGTTCTATTCTATGGCTTTGAATTTTATGCCTGATTTTAGTTCTTCATGGTTTCAGAGAAAAGTGACAATTCAAATTAAAGAAAAAAAAAGTGAAATATAAACTGATGCTAAGTAGGTTAAAAGGAACTGTAGCCCTTTGTTGCTTCTATCAAAATAGTTTGGAAATGTAGCTGAGATGGAAGAGACTGGATTTGCACATCATATGAGGTTCTTAGTTTCTCCCCTATAGAAGTTTTAGCTCAGAAACAGGAAGAAAAGGGGTTCAGTAGACAAAGCTTAATCAATTGTCAGCAATAGTTGATATTCATGTCCAGGAAATCTGTTTACCCCCACAGCCCTCCCCCACCAATACAGGGTGAAGTAACCCAGAAATATTTCTTGGGCAGCCTGTGTAGTTCAAAACCAGTTTGTTTGCTCTGGTGGCTAACTCTTTTTAAGCAGTATCCCCTGTTTTTCCAGCCACAGAAGCCACACCATTGTTCAGAGTACTATACTTTCAGTTTTATAATATTAATAAATAAGAGTGAATAGTTACCACAAATGTGGGAAAGAGAAGAAAAATAAAGAAAACAGGCACATTTCTTTTTATATGAATGATGCCACTGGAAAAAGAATTTCACAAAATTAAGGGCTAGACAGTACACATAAATCGCATCTATTAGGTTTTACAAGGTTGTTTTGAACTTACAGTTTGAGTTTCGGGATCTAGTTAGCAGAATACATTGTTAAAGGCCTTCTGTCCAGTGATCTCAACTCACATAAAGCCAACTGAAATACATGTGGGTCATTAATGGGATTTTAGACTTGAATTTAGATATTTAAACAATCCTAGTAGATGTGAAGAATAAAAAAAATCTCTTTGATATTGTTACTCAATAGTGAAGGCTCTTATGTGGCCAGCAGAGATCCATTTAAACTGCAAGTTTTTCATATCCAGTAAAAAGACTATTTGAATTAGCTTGAGTTGTGACCTATACCTTTCACTGTACAGTAGGAATTCTTTACTTGTTAAACACATGAGTTAATGATATAAGGTAGATTTGGTTAAATATATGAAAGTTTTGGGATGTTAGAAAAATAAAAACATCCATGTTGAAGTTTGGGGAATTATGTGTTTCTGATTCCCAGAAGTTGGAGGCAGAGGTTGAGCAAAACTGGTGACAGATTGGAGAGGACTTTGTTCCACAGTAAGTCTAATGGAGTTTGAGTTACAGAAATACATGTACTATAAGGTAATCAGATTTAGAACTGTAGAACCCTCCAGTATAAGTTCTTGCTTTGAGGGGACCTACTGCCTCTGTAAATAGAGTGTATAGGGTTAAAGTTGATAATTATAGAACCCCCCTTGCAAGAGATAGAGAGTGGTAATACATTGCTGGAGTCTCAGCCTGGACTGCAGTAGGTCCCAGATGTGATGTGTATAATGAAGTGTGGTCTTCGAAGACAAATGCATTGAAAGTTTGATTGGTTAATTTCTTAGTTTTGTTGGAGAAAGTTTAGTAGCAGGGGAGGGTGGGGATTAGTTAGTCTTTGGAAATACAGCTTCCTTGTCCTATTCTCTCTCTCTCTCTCTCTCTCTCTCTCTCTCTCTCTCTCTCTCTCTCTCTCTCTCTCTCTGTCACCTTTCTGATATGAGTAGAATTTTCACTGCTATAGCCTTCCACTTCCATGGTGTTTATTCATGGTGCCTTCGGCCAAAATCCTACAGACTCAACCCTCTTAAAACATGAGCCAAATAAGCTGTTCTTAAGTATTTTTATGTCAACCATGTTGTTCACAGTGATAAAAATTAACCAATAATCCCTCAAAACCATTTCTCTTTACTTATTATTTACCATGGCCATTATATTTCAAGCCCAGTAAACGTTGTAGTCATTGAGAAGTGAACTAGGAATCATTTATATTTCCATTTTCATCATCCTATCATGTAACATGTGATAACTGAATCCAAACTAACAAATGGAGTACCAATGTTGGTGTATAGGAAGACTGGGATGAGAAATATTTCATATCAATAGACAAGTTAAACATTATTTAAACATTAGTAGCATTACCACTTCAGTAGTGTTACTTGAGAAATAGGCGATAAGGTGAAAGGAAGATTTGAGTGCAAGCAATACCTTTGGAAAATAAACTGTCTCTTCATCATCAACAGAAAAGTTCCTTCATTTCAGAAGCTCTGAAAGAATCAGAGGTACTCTGACTCTGAGTACTGCTCATTCCTGGAAGTCCAGCTGATTCTTGGAGCCAAATGAGTGGTCTTTTTTTTAATGTGCTGTCATATGTACAATAATGGAATGATTGCTGTACGTGATCATGCAGGAGACACGGGCTTTATGTTGGAAACTCTCTCTCCTCTGCCCAAGGGAGAGAGCAGAATAGGACAAACTAGGTCTCAGTGTCTGTGGAGTTTAGATTGTAGTTGGCTTTCTAGTGCTAATAATCTGAGACCTGGTTGATACACAATTCTGTAGCTCTTCTGTATAAATGTTGTCTTCATGATTTTTCTTCCCATTAAGAGGAATGGTTACAGTAAATAAAAGAAATTGGGCTAGGGAGATGGCTCAGTGAGTTAAAGAATTTGCAGCAAAAAATAAGGACCTGAGATCAAATCTCCAGCACCCATGTAAAAGCTGGGAATGACCATGAGTGCGCATATCTACATCATTGGGAATATAGTTGAAGACAGGTGGGTCCCCAAGTTCTCTCTGGCCTGTCAAACTAACCAAAAAGCTGAGCTTCATCTTCAATTAGGGACCCTATATTAAATATATGAGGTACAGAGAGATAAAGGAAGACTTCTGATGTGTTCGAGAACCACACACAGACACACACATATAGACACACACAGACACACACACACACTGACACACACTGACACACACAGACACATATACAGACACACAGACACATATACAGAAACATATACAGATACACACAAAGACATACAAACACCAACATACATACCACATACATACATACATACATACATACATACATACATACATACATACACAGAGAGAGAGACACACAGAGAGAGAGAGAGAGACAGAGACAGAGACAGAGAGAGATAGAGACAAAGAGATAGAGACAAAGAGACAGAGGGACAGAGAACAGATAGAGACAGACAGAAACAGAGACAGACAGAAATAGAGAAAATTATCACATACTTCTTCCTTGAAATTATTCCTTGCTAATATTTACACAAATAAACAAACAGCTTAGTGCCCTAAATGAAAATACCGATTTTTCAGTTGGTGATTTGAGCCTTGCCACATTACTGTTAGCCCAAAGGACAATGATTTCAGGAAGTGGAAGTGGGTCAGATAGGCACACACCCCAATAGGAGTGGCTGGAGACACTCTCAAGGGAGAAGTAGGCTAGGATAAAGTAAGAATAAAACACAGTACCAGGTGCCCATAGATTACATCACTTTTATACACACCCGAATTTTTGTGTTTGCCACATTTTTGGTCATGCATGTCCCCACATACCACAATGTGAGAAAAATGACACCCTGGGCAGTAACTAGCTAGAGGAATGGGTGCAGTGAAATTTGAATGGCACAAGAGTCTTCATTCTTCCTCTAGCTAGTGAGAGGCAGCTGAATGCTTCAACCTCAGATGCATGGCTAAATATTATGGTAGGTTGATTTATACTTGAGAGAACTCAGATCCATTTACCAGGCTAACAGTGCCTGATAAATTACCCAAAATATATTTGCTAACTGGACAAGATTGTTGATCACTTAACACAATAAAATTGAAAAAAATTGCTTAACAGAATACAAAAACTAAAACAAAATATGAGAAAGTAATAAAACTCAGAGAAATAACTAAGACCATCTACAAACAAAACTTATTTAAAGGAAATCATATAGTTCAACATGAAGATGAGTTTTTTCTGAACAATAGTATTTATGAACAGTGATTTATATATCTAAGGGTCAAATGATGAAATAACAAATCATATTTTCTAGTATCTTGTACTAATAGAATGAAAATAAAGTGATAAAAATGCTTTTCTTATGCACTATGTATATTCTGTTTTTCCTTCTCAGTGAGATTCATGCATCCTCCCTTAAAATGATTCCTTAAAATTCCACAACGTCATTGGTTTTAATCCATTAATCAATCAATCATCAATCAATTCACTTTACATCCCAATCGAAGCCCTCCCATCTCCTCCCAGTGTCTCTTCACATAGCACCTCCTCCTATCCCTCCTCCCCTTCTCCTATGAGAAGAGGGAGGTCTCCTTTCAGTACCAAACCACCATGTCATATCAAGTCACTGTAGGTCTAGGCACAGCCTTTCCCACTGTGGCCATTGTTTTCAATAGCTACATAATACTCCATTGTGTAAATGTTTCATATTTTCTTTATCCATTTTTCAGTTGAGGGACATCTTGGTTGTTTCCAGTTTCTGGCTATTATGATCAAATCTATTATGAGTTGAGCAAATGTCCTTATTGTATGGTGGAGCACCTTTTGGGAATATGCCTGGGAGTGGTATAGTTGATTCTTCAGATTCATTGATTCTTAGTTTTCTGAGAAACTGCCAAATTGATTTCCAAATGGCTTGACAAGTTTGTTCTTCCACCAACAATGCGGAAGAGTTCCCCTTGCTCCATATCATTGCCCGTGGGAGCTATCACTTGAGTTTTTGATCTTAGTCATTCTAACAGTTGTAAGCTGGAGTCTCAGAGTAATTTTGATTTGCATTTCCCTAATGCCTAAGGATGTTGAACATTTCTTTAAGAGCTTTCCCACCATTAGAGATTTCTCGGTTGAGAATTCTGTGTTTAAATCTGTACCCCATTTTTAAGTTGGGTTATTTAGTTTGTTGATGCTTGGTTTCTCAGTTCCTTTATATATTTTGAATACCAAACCTCTGTCATATATGGAGTTGGTGAAGAATTTTTTCCCATTCTGTAGACTGTGGGGCTGTTGTTCCTGGATGGGGTAGGGGTTGGGGATGGGAAAGGAGGAATCCAGTTGGGGGACGATGGAGGAAAAGAGTATATAGAGAGGCATCTGGAATGGGAAGGGCATCTCTCAGACAAATTAGAAACCCAGGACAGTGGAAACTCCAAGGAATCTATGCGGGTGAGCCTAGCTAAGACTTTTAGCAATGGACATATAATACTTGAAATGGCCATCTCCTGTAATCAGGCATGACTCCCAATAGAGGAATTGGGACTGCACTCTCAAAACCTTTGTCTTACGATTTGTCCTGCCTACAAGATGTGCAGGAGTAAAAACAGAAGAAAGTGAAGGAATGGCCAACCAATGACTGGTCCAGCTTCAGACCCATGCCATGAGAGGGAGTCCACTCCTGACACTGAATGATATACTGCTGTACTTACAGACAGGAGCTTAGCATAACTGTCACCAGAGAGGCTTCACACAACAACTGATAGAAAGATATGCACAGGCCCAGAGGAAGTATTGTAGGAGCCAGAGGGTCAAAGGCATCAGAAGAATCTGTGGACAGTAGAAACTGTGGTCAGGATTTATTGTATTAGAGGAGTTATTTTTAAAAAGTGTCTTTTACTAAAGAATGCTAAAATTAGATTAAAACTGCTGCTTAACTAAAATAAACCCGAAGACAATTTCAGAGTATCATTTATTTTTCAGAGAGTAGAAGCATGATTGTCTTACAACACCTATCACTGTACCTCACATTGAGTTGTTTCTACTGACTTTTATGAAGAACAGGACCTAATTTCCCAAGAAGATTCCTTTGGCCTTAGAAAGGAAGAATAGTTTGTTTGTAAAGAGTGATGTTATCATACTTGGACTAATAAAAATATTGAATTTGGTGTTGTATAATTGTATTGACTTGAATTTTTGAATTTGTTTTTGAAAGTTACTGTGTACTTATACTACCTACATTGAAACAGTGCAATGAAACCTATTCTTCTCTTTGATATAGAATACATATATTTAGTGTTATATAAATGTTTATAAAATAGGCTTCCTTTTCAATACTAAAGCTACACTGGCAAGAATGAATCTTTCCACATGTTAAAGGTGTCAAGAACAAACAAAAGATTTGGATTACGCCACTATTGACCTGATTATAGTCTGTCTTTAGTAAGAGAACTATCCACTGGTGTCTTGGTTCTGAGACAATATTAAAATGTAAATAAAGGTCATGTTTAAATCTTAGTTTCAAATGAATTTTTTTCCTAAATTGTCTATTCAAAGAATAATTATGATTAGGTGACAAAATAAAACACGATTTGAGGGAGAAAGGGGAGGGAGGCAATTGTCGTTATATACTGTAGTTGTTTAATAACAATATTGAAGTTTTGATATGTAGCATCTACAAAACCAGAAGCCAAGCTATGAAAGTTATTTGTGTTGAGAAATCGATAGCAGATATTTCTGTAAAGACTTACAGACAACAAAGCACATTCCTTGAGGTAAGTTATGATGATGAATCTTGAATTAAATAAAATAAAATTTGAATGTATATTTGACTTAATAAAGCATTCATAGTATTTCTAAAGTGAACACAGAGTATGCAATTCCAATGAACATGCCACTGTGAATATTCCTGAAGATGCATACATCTTCAGGATCAGTAAATTTAATGTTATTTGTTCATTGAATAGTTTTAAATTTTTTGAAGGTAATACAATAATATTTCAGAGTAAGTCTAACTGAAAGCAAATATTTTATAAAGTTAGTTCAACTGATAAAAGAAAAATAAGTTTAAGAAATATGCAAGTACTTTGTTTCACTTAAACAAATTGTTAATAAATGTTTTTGTATCAGCGTAATTTTTATGTAAGTTGGGTTTTTATTTTTTTTATTTTATGGTGATTTTTATAATGAGTAGCCTCCATAGACTCATGCGTTTGAACATTTATTTTCCAATTGGTGCTGTTTGGAGAGATTATGGAATCCTGTGGGTAGGTTTTGAGGTTTTACAAATTAGACCCTCTTCACATTCTCTGTCTCTGCCTTCAGAATGAGGATGGAAATGTGATCAGCTATTTCTATGCCTCCCCACTATAATGTAATCTATCCTAGAAGTACCATAAGCTGAATGAATGCTTTCTTCTCTAAGGTGCTTTTTGTCAAGATATTTTATCACAACAAGTAAACTAGAAGATAAATTGGCACCAGGAGTGAGGTTCATGTGATAAAGTGACCACGTGTCTTTTGTTGTCATTGGAGTATTCTGTAGAAGAATTTGGAAGTCTAAGTGGAAAAGCCCTCAAATGTTGAAACAGGTTAATAGTCTTCTCTATGGAAACTTGGAAGATAAGAATGCTAAGAGAAATACAAACTGTAGAGGCCCAGATCACAAAACATCAGAGGAGAGTAAAAACTCTATCTGCAATTAGGCTAGAAGTGATTTATGAAAAATTTGGTTAAAAAAAGTCAGTATTCTGTCATTGTCCTAGGAATTTAAATGTGGCAGAATTTAAAAGTAATGAACTAATTTCTTTATGGAGAAAGTTTCAAGACAGCAAAACATTGAGTTTTAAAATAGTTATTAGTGATTACTCTTATGAAAGTCTACATTGAAAATTAGCAGCAAATGGACAGATAGAAAATTTAAAATGTGAAGTTTGAAGAGGAAATGAATATTTAAAGAGCTAGGATTATAGTTAAAGAGTCTATATTGAAAGGAGTGTATAGTTGCTTAAAGATAATAGGGTCATTAAATAGAAACATCTATTGGCACAGGAATAATAGGAAAAGTGTACTGAGGGCAAGTCCCCATACTGCTGAGTCTTGAATTCATGAAAGGAAAAGGTCTAAGTGGTTTTCTGCTCCTAGAGGAAAATATATATAGGGAATATTTGCACCAATTATCAGTGTGCAGAAGCTACTGTAACTATAGCTCATGGACACAAGCTTCATCTTAAGCCAGCAGTTAAACTATGTAGGATTATCCACATAATACTGGCTTCAGAGACAGAAACACTTAAGATTGAGGGGTCATGATCTTGTCCTCCATGTTTTCAGAGAACCACCAAGGCTAGGAAATATGTGACAAAGTTGAGGTACTTGCAAGGAGGCTCTGAGAGGCCCTGTGGGAAGCTATGATGGTGAAGCCTAGGATGTTCTAGAACCTCAAGATGTGGACGTTCCGAGAAATGGAGACATGCCAATGAATTTTGCATAAAGTGAACAGAATCAACCTAAAAGTTAAATGTATGTTTCAGGCAGCAATGATGGAGGGATTGGGCTATTTTCGCTCTTTGAAACTGAATTCCCAGGCAATGGACAGCAAGTTTCAGAATTTGGTGATTGCCTACTGAGCTTTGGCCTAATATTTTCTTACTGTATCTTCAAGTCTTTCTTCTTGAATACGATAATGTATTTTGTGTCATTGCATGATGGAGAAATATTATGTGTTTATTGATTTTACATGAAGTCGCGGTTAAAAAATTTGCCTTGAGTTTTCAAGTTACAGATTTTTGGACAGCTTTGAGACTGATTGATACTATGGTGACTTTTAAAGTTGTACTAAATGTGTTTTTTATCCTGAATTAGTCATGATCTTCGATGTGGGGTGCAGAATATACTAATTTGAATGAAAAATAGCTCCCAAAGTCCATGTATTTGAACACTTGATCTCCCATTGGTGGTCATTTGTAGAAATGATGAAATCATTAGGTGGTGAAACCTTGGTTACTGGCTCCTTAGTTACTGGGCGGATTTGTTGTTTATAGAATCTTCCCATTGTTATCTCTTTCAGCTTCCTGTGTTTTGATGTTACCACTATCAGCCACGTCCTTGTTCCTTCTACGATACCTCCCCTGCCTGTTTTCATTCCTTCCTCACCATGATGAAATATATCTTTCTAGAACCATGATCCATCAAGATGAACCTTTTCTTCCCTAATTGATACTTTTTATTTTTGAAATATGTATGATAAAATGTGACTGAATATCATGCTATCATATGTATGAAATCATGCCACTGAAATGATAGCTCATAAACTTTTGCAACCTCACAACCTCATCAATTCATTTAGAATATAGAAATTGTACCACCTCTTAAAAAATTACATTTCAACTCAAAGATATATATATATATATATATATATATATATATATATATATATATATCTTGTCCTAATGTGCTTTTTTACTGTAGAAAAACACTTTAATCTATATTTTCAAATAATGAACCAAATATAAAGTAAGGAACGTCTATGGAGCAAAGATATAGAGATGAAGTAATGGCAATTTAATAAAGCATGCATCATGGGCATACACATGTATACACAGGCGCTTGACAGTTGTAAATGTAACATCAAGTAATAATTTTGATTGCATTTTCCTTGCTCACCAATGATTTGATATGTTAGTAATATGGCCATTTTAGTGGGCATGCGTGGGAAATGGCTTAGTGCTTGCTTTAGAAGCATAGAGACTGGTTTTGGGTCACCAGTGATCAAGTAAAAAGCCAGATGCAGTAACACATATTTGAAATCCCGGGACTGGGGCAGCAGATGTGTGTGGATCCCAAACGTTCACTGGCCAGTTACCCTAGCCTAGTCGATGAGTTCTAGATTCAATGGTACACGCCCTCTTTGAAACACTTTACTTTTGAGATCATTCTGAAAATTCACTGGGAAGAAATAGTTTATCATTTTCAAGGATGTGTTTTCCTTGTCATGGTAGGTGGCTGAGGACTTGTTCTAGGAGCAGGAATGCCAGTCTCTCTTGTGTAGTTATTTGGTCTTGCTTCACTTAACTAATATCCTCATACCTGAATATTTATAAAAATAAACTTGCTCAACAATTGGGGTTAGTCTATCTGAAGTTAAACTAGATAATATAAACCTGTGAGTCTGCTAATTCCATTGTACATTAATATGAAACCAACAAGTGCAAAAGTCTATGCACCCATTTTCCTCTTGCTACAAAGCACCTCACCGTATGCTTCGTCATGGCTATCACACAGAGCCAATTTCCCCTGTCTGAGTGCTGTCAGGACAGACTGATTTCCTGTAGATTTGGTGAATGTCTGTTTTCTTGTTAATATGAGCAACAAATTTTTGATGCAGAATGTAATCTTTTGCTTTTGTGGAACCTCCTTTTTTGAGAACCCTTGAAACTGATCTAGTTATTGTCAAAGGACAACCAGAACATGAAGAATTTATAAAGCAATGTCAGTGTCCTTGTAAATGTATTACCCCCTCTTGGCTACTCTGGTCAAGTAAAGGATCACATGCTGTAGGCAATAAGTGGCATTTTATGCTGATGTAAAGAAAAATAAAATACATTAACATGGGCTTCAGTGGAAAGATAATTAAGAGTCCAGAACTTAAGAATACCAAACAGTGGGATTTCTCCAAATAGGACATCACTTTGTGTGTGTGTGTGTGTGTGTGTGTGTGTGTGTGTGTGTGTGTGTGATTTCTTATTTTAGCTCCATTTCTCCTTCCTTTACTTCTTAAGGCATAAAATAACTTTTAAAAATCCATAGATTTCAGTGGTTCTCTCAACACATGGATGAAATGTGTGCACAGAGACACGAGCTGCATAATCGGAGCAGCAAGAGCAGCAGTTTATAGAAGTAGAAATTCTGTTTTGATGGACTTTCAAGACAATCAGCAAACTGTGTCCACCTAGCTTTGAGTTTACATCAGGCAGTCTGTTGTATTGCTCCTAAATGAGTCATCTGGTCCAGTTGAACTCTTGGACCCTTTATACCTTGAATGTTATACAATGTATGTACTGCTGTAAATTTTAGGGAATAACCCAATTTTTCAGTATAATATAATTTTTAAATAGTTGTTCAGATATTTATTCTCACTCCAATGTGCTTTGCATCTATTGGGCATTTTCTTTATGCCAAAATTGTGATGGGAACATTATATATATAAAACGTTTCAAATGTTTGCAGACCCCCTTCAGGAACAAATAATAATTACAATCATAGAATTGTATCATGTCAACTGAACTCCAATTTAGCTGCAAAATGACAGAACCATATTTGAATGTAGAAATATATGACTCTAATATCTATAGTTTCTTCTAATAAGCCTGTGAAGTAAATTATGGAAATGTCCTTTACCCTTAACCAGGGTAAAAAAACACTAATTTCAAAAGGTAAAAGGTGTTTGTGATTTTTATTATTTTCTCAGACTCCTGGCCCAGGCCTTGTGACAATTCACATGTAAAACATTTCCTATAGGTCTTTGTGTTTTGTTTTCCTGGGTGTTTAAGACCCCTCTCTCTGTGTAAACCATCATGTACATTTACTCCCAAATCTGTCATTCTATCTAGGTGGCAATAAATCTGTTACATATTTCATGCTCAATTAAAAAGAAATCTTACAAGATTCCCATGTATTATGGAAAGATCGCCATCTGTCCCCTCCTTAATTAGGACCATCCTGATTATGTTAAACGTGTCCTGGCTCCCGTTAAAATTCTCTAAATACACACGAAGGAGAAATTGTTAAAAATGAGTTGTCAGCAAGAAACAGGAGAGACTTAAACAAAGAAAGAAACCCCAAAAGAAAGTTAAACAAAGAGAAATACCTCAAACCTCCAGGCTTAGATTGAATTGAATAATAACCCTTCCCCTTCACCTCTCATGACTAATCCATACCAAGACGCAAATGCAACTTGAAACGAATCATTCTGGAAGCTTCAGGAGTTTGGTTAATTTTTCCTTCCTGTTCCCCCTGTTTTTTTGCTTGGAACACCTTTAGGCCTTGGGATCTGATTGGAGCCAGGAGGGGGGAAATGCTGAAATCCTATAGGGAAAGCTGGCTCTTGGGGTAATTTAGACCTGATTTGGGGGAACAAAATGTTTCTATATGTTTTATGTTGCAAGATTTCTGCTTGTGAAATTTCGGCTGGCTTGAAAGCATAGAAGAATCAATCTCAGATAACGACGCAAAGTCTAGATAACGGTGGAGAAGAAAGGGGGTTTTGGAATCTTTTTGGTAAAGGGATGCAATTAGGCTGGGTTCTTACCTTGTTTTGCTCTCAGCTATGTGATTATTTTCAAATGTTCTTCCTGGCCTTTTCTGTGTTAAAACGCACCGCAGCGAGGTCTAACTGTGCCCAGTCACTAGGGAAATGCAAGCATTCTACTACGGTGTAAAATTCCTTTTTTTTCTCCCCATCTACTTGACTAAACAAATACTTGGTCTGCAACAAGTGTTCCGGGATAAGCTCTGACCACAAAACAATCAACAAAACGTACCTGCCCTTGTGGATCTTACATTTCGATTGTAAACACAGACTGTGTTAGATCGTGTTAAGTGATGTGTGGAAAAACGAATCCATGTGAGAATTTTTTTTTTAAACAGTAAATTTAGGACTGGCTTGCCTAAAATGAACATTTAGGATATCTAGGGGGAAAAGTCACACATGGCAGGACCAGTGAAGAGAAAAGTAACAGAACTTAGGCTGGAAGGGAATCAAGTGGAAGATGACCTTAAACGCATGCGTAGGAGATGCACCAGGCGCGCAGACAGTTCCCAGCCTCTACTCATACTCATATGCGAATAAACTAGTAAAAGCTTGCTCCCTGAAACAGCTGCCATTTCACCATGATTGAAGAATACAGCTGAAAACATGTTGCCACCTGAGTTACAATTTGTCCTTTGCCTAATTCGCCAAGGAGATAGATAGACATAACTTTAGAAATATGAAATAAAAGCACACAAGAAGAACTTAAAAAGCTTATTTAAACGGAAGGCAATGATTTGAAAACATCGACTTTTTTTTTTCTTGATCAATGCGTTTCAAATAAATCAATTAAAATGCAGACTGAGGATGCATATGGCTCATCACCTTGTTCCTCCTTCTGCCTTGACTCCTCCTCATCCTCTCTCTTTTTTTCTTTTTCTTCTTTTCTTTTCTTTTTCTTTCTTTTCTTTTTTTTTATGATTTTTTGAGACAGGGTTTCTCTGTGTATCCCTGGCTGTCCTGGAACTCACTCTGTAGACCAAGCTGGCCTCGAATCTGCCTGCCTCTGCCTTCCAAGTGCTGGGATTAAAGGCATGCGCCACCGCTGCCTGGCTCCTTTCTTTAAAGCCTTTCACTTTCTCTGTTTCTATTCTCCTACCCTTGCTATAGGTTATAGGCTGTGTGAATCCATTTGTACCATATTCTTGAAGTGATGAGATTGTACAAATAAATAAGCCATTTGGTTTTCGGCTGTAAAGAGTGAGTTAGGCAGAGCCGGAGTGCCATCGTGGTAGCAACAGAAGGGATTATTGTGACCACGAGACATTTTATAGCAAGATGATCTTCTAGGACACTATACCATAGTTTTTTTTTTTTTTTTTTTTAATGAAATTTTAGTTTTACTTTTGTCTTTTTTTTTCTCTTTTTAAAAAAATGCATATTTTCTTTATTTACATTTCAAATGTTGTCCCCTTTCCCCGTCCCCCTCCCCCCCAAACCTTCCCCTGCTTCTATGATGGTGCTTCCCCACCCAACTACCGACTCCAGCCTCCCCACTCTGGCATTCCCCTATGCTAGGGCCTTGGCCTTCACAGGACCAAGGGCCTCTTCTCCCATTGATGCCCAACAAGGCCATCCTCTGCTATATATGCAGCTAGAGACATGAAGATAGCACCACTGGGGCAAATCAGTTTGGGATTATATAAGACCTCTTTATATTATTTTTTAAACCAGCATATGAATTAGACAGTACCTGAGAATCAAGGTTTATTTTAAAATATTAAGTCATCTCAGAGGATACCATAAAGCATCGGACACCTTCCTTTCCTCACAACATGCTTTCCCTATTATCTTTCATGGATGAGACAATTTTTAATACCAAAATGTCTCTGGTATGTTTATTCCTGGTATAATAAAGCGATATTACCAATATTATAAGCTCATAGGTTTCTTCTCAAACATTAACTGTGTATTGTGTATTGAAGCTGATGGGTATAGCCAGCTGAGAGCAAAGACCCAGGTGAACAGAAATGGTCTTCAGAGAGAAAGATAAGTTGACCTCAAAACTGGTAGGTGAGACTGTCTGGAGGGAGGAAAGGAGAGGGGAAAGTTATATAATTCTATTTCAATTAAAAGGTATTGAAAATAAAAACTCAGATAAAAGGGGCCAGTCAGAATGATTTTGTGATGAGGAAATGAAGTGAAGTTGACTGTGACTATTAGTATTGATTGTCAGCTTGATTGGAATCTGGTATTAACAAGGAGACACATCTCTGAGCAGGACAGATTAGGTATTTTTTGAAGGATTAACTGAAGCAGATATATGATAAGTGCAGATTGCCTTGCACTGCAGGGGTTGATGTCTTCTGTTCAGCCATGCATAAATCTAAACAGAAATAAGTAATGTTTGTTGTCTGCCTGTCTTACTCTTGCTTTCAAATGCATCTACTCTATTGTTGTTGCTGCTGCTGCTGCTGCTGCTGCTGCTGCTGCTGCTGCTGCTGCTGCTGCTGCTGTCTTCCCCCAACATCGCCTTCTCCACTGATCTGTGGCTCTCCAGGAATCCTCCTGCTCTTCTATCACCAGGCTGGGACTGCTGAGACACCTCAGTCATGGATTGCACAGCTACTATGTTCTTTGCCCCTCCACTGTAGACATCCATTGTGGAATAACATGACTCAAATGTTGTAAGCCAATCTCATAAAAAGGGGGGACTCTCTTGTGTACTGTGTGGAAGCATCACCTGTCAATAAAAATCTGATGGCCAATAAGCTAAGGCAGCATTAGAAGGTGGGATATGTGGCAGAAAGGTTTGAACTCGGGAGATAATCTGGGCAGGAGATTCACCACCAGGACTCTAGGAAGTCAGATGTATGAAGCTGAGGAGAGGTAAGCAGCCATATGGTAGAGCTTAGATTGGTTTAATTGGGATAATTGAGTTACAAGCTAGTGGGAACAAACCAAAGTTTAAAGCCTAGGAATTTATTATCAAATAATAAGCATCTGAATCGCTATTCAAGAACTGGGGCATGGGTGGAAAAGCCCCGTGATTAGAAAAAACACTTTGCTAAATATATTTATTTTGCTGTTGTTGTTGTTGCTGTTGTTGCTGCTGCTGCTGCTGGTGCTGTTGTTGTTTTCCCTCTGAGTAACATCCTTTTGGATTTTCATGTCCAAACCATGAGAGATTTTCCATCTTTCTAATTTTTACAGTAGTTGGTATTATAATTTCTAAACTTTCTCCCCTGATAGGTATGCAATAGTTTTTCATAACTTTTCTTATTTTATGAGAATGTATAGGTCTTAGAAGATTCTGTGAAACATTTATTTCTCCTGAATATATACTGAAAATATAATTTTTCACTCAAGTAAATGATTTTCTACCACATATGGTTTATTCTAGTTAAAACAAGAAAATCTTTGGCCTTTTCATCAATGGTATTGTGTTCACAGCAGTAAAAGCACCCAGAAGATTTAATGAAAGGTCCAAGAGCATTAAAACATAACTTTTTGTGCATATATATATCATGGTTTAAAAAACACGGGCTTTGTTTTGTGGGTCAGGTCCTGTTTTCAAGCACAATTATTAGCAAAATGCCAATTCAGCATCAAAGCGTTTGGGTCCAGAAGAAAACCTATGTATGTATTTATGTATTGCATATTATGTATTATGAAATACATATTTCATTAATGTTCTTATACATGAATGGAACTGGATGTAGAAATATAATATCCACACCCAAAGGAATAAAAATCAGTCCTATAGTCTATATAGTCTTATATTCCTATAGTACCATGCAAAAGTAAGTGAATTTCTAATGAGTAGAAGAATCTGAACATGAATGTTTTTTTATTAAAGTACTAAAGAAATATCTTACAACAATAAAGACAAGGCAGTTTTATAATTATGTGAAAACAGAAGACATGTTAAATATTAGCATTTTTATTTTGTGGAGTGCTTAGAAAATGAGTTTGATAGTATAGAGAAAATTTTTTAAAAGTTCAAATTCTAAAATTGAGTAGAGATTTTGACTTCACGCACAATGGCACTTTAGCATTCATGAGAACTCAGGAACAACATATATGTATATATATGGGTATAGGTATAGGTATATATGTATAGGTATATGTATAGGTATATGATCAGTTTGAAGGAGGAGAAATAAATTTGTAGCATTTTCATAAAGTGGAATGTAATGTATTAGTTAACTAAATGGGCCTTGAATAAAATTTTCATGTGTCATAGGGAGGCAGATCTTTGCCATTTTCTCTCCATCTTGACTGGGTGGTCTATTTCCTGTATTTTGTATATAAAGGATGCTGAAGGCAAATTCACGTTTAATAAAAAAGTAGAAAGGAGAGAAGTATAGTAGAAAGTAGAAAGTAGAAAGGAGAGAAGTATAGATATTTTCATATTTTAAGATTTCTCACCAAATTCAGAATTACCCAAATATCTTATGCTATGGCTTGAATTAGAAATGTCCCATGCAGGCTCAGGTGTTTGAATACCAGGTTCCCAGATAGCTGAACTGTTTGGGAATATTGTGTCATATTGAAGCAATGGAGCTTTATGGGTTAAGGAAGGTTAGTAGGGGCTGGCTTTTGACAGCTTAAACCTAGCCGTCTTGGTTCTGCTCTAAGTTCCTGGTGGTTGTCATGATGGCAACTGCCTCACGATCTCCCCCCCCTTTGTCTTTCTTGACTGAAATTCTCTAAAACTATCATCTCAAATATGTGCTTCAATGTAAGTTACTTCTACAAGTTATTTTATGATGGCAAGAAATGCATCCCCACCAATGTCCTGTATATTGTCATATCTTGAGTGCTCTGAATGAATGTGATCTGAGAAGAAAAATCCAGGCACATTTTAGAATTTAAAATACTTCAGATTGTTATTTTGTACTATGATAAACCTGGATATGTTACTTCAAAAAATTATGAGTTCCTGGAACCTTTAGACTCCTAGAAAGAAAGATTACACCTGGGCTGGAGAGATGGCTCAGCAGTTAAGAGCACTGACCGCTCTTCCAAAGGTTTCGAGTTCAAATCCCAGCAACCACATGGTGGTTCACAACCATCCATAATGAGATCCGATGCCCTCTTCTGGTGTGTCTGAAGACAGCTACAGTGTACTTACATATAATAAATAAATAAATAAATAAATAAATAAATAAATAAATAAATAAATAAATCTTTGGGCCAGAGCAAGTGGGGCCAAACAGAGGTCCTGAGTTCAATTCCCAGCAACTACATGATGGCTTACAACTGTCTGTACAACTACAGTGTACTCATATAAATAAAAATAAAAAAGATTACACCTATAAGGGAAAATAAGATATATTATTTTTAGTTTCTTCAAGTCAAACTATTATAACTACCTGTCTCCAACATTTATTTTCATCTGAATTTTATTTCAACAGGAAATACCTACTTGCTTCTATTTGGGGGGTTCTGGTTGCTACAGTATTATTTTTCCTGACTCATTAGACTAATACCTTCCTCTGTCTAAATAAAGCTAAGGCATAGTCATTGAGTGTGAAGAATATTTCTGCTTTTCAACCTTTTGTTTTATTTCTTGCATGATGTCATCATTTTGTTAGTGTACAATTTAAAAGTGAGGGATGGATGCCTGTCTACTAATTCATCATTGGTTCTCTCAAATTTCCATTGTGATTTTGATGCTAAGGAATCCATTCATGGACTAAGCCCTGTGTTTTAAACAGACTCAGTAGGTCCTATATACATGTATGTATATGTTGTCACATGGATATAATAGTAATTTTAAAAGAGATCATGGATTTGTGAGGGGGACAAAAGAATTTGACTGGGGAGACACTGTTGGGAAAGGTATAGATGCAGTGCTCATACATGTAGTTCTCAAAATTAAAATGAAATTTAGAATCATACAAACATAAAACAAAACAAAACATAGTATTCAGAGTTCTGAGGGCAAATGGTACCCTGTGTCTTTATTCTGTTTTGGATTTTGTTCTGTATTTGAGTTGAACCTCTCCCATATTTCTGATTTCCCCTCTTTGGTGTTCATTTTTACATTCAACAGTTGGAAGAGTGACTAATGTGATAGAAGGTAGGATGGAACTGTGATGTAAGTAGATTAGACTAAGCAGTCCTCGCTCCTTCTCTCTAGTCCATGTTTTAATGAAGAGCTGGATTTTACTGTTGATGATCTGATATGAGTTGCCTTAGTGACCTCCTTTGATAACTTATCTATTATGTATTTTGGTGTGTCTAGCTATATTTTAGTGATAGAACATTTGTCTCGCTTTCCCAAGGTGTTGGGTCCAATCCCCAAACTGCAAAAACTATTATCTTTCATAGAAGCAATGGTAATTAGCAATTTATTCTTGGTTTCTCCAGAGGCCTCCAGGCTTTGTTCATTAGAACAGAAACTGGCAAACATTAATATACAAAATAACAACACGGAGTGTCATTTGAGTTGTGAGAAGTGTGGCACTTCATTTGTTTGACTGGATTTTGCTTCGTAGTGACTGTTAGGGAGCCATCTGGCTAATGTCACATACTTTAGTATCCGATCTCATTGCATGACATTTTGTTCTGTGACATTTAGTTCCCACTTGGGACTTAAAGTTGGAAACCCAAAACTAAGTTCCATTCCCAGCTTAATAATAGAGAATTGTCTTCAGTAATGATGTTTGGGGTTCTCGGTAAGGCATTTCAACACAGCACATTGGAAAACAGTAATGGGAAATTGTTATCTGCGACTTTCTCTACAGAATTGTGAGTTCATGGACAAGTCTCAGCAACAATTTTCAGGGACAAAAGGAGGCCTTTGCTAGGTTTGGACAGTGTTCCTCTTTCTGTTTTGTTCTGTCATGCTGGAGTTCACGGCTTTCCTCCACATCTCATCTCTCCTCCTTTTATAGCATGTGCGTGTTTTGTAAGGTTATGCTGGAGAATGTGGTTTTTGGAATGTCCAAGCATACATTTGGAAAGGTTTCTGCAACTCAACCAAGCTTATGACAGATCCTCTCTGACAGTTCTTCAATAAAATAAAGAAGTAAGAAACTTGGAGGGACCTTAGTTTTCCTTTCCCTAATATTAGAACATCCATGGGTTCTTAACACATCCATGTGTCTTCTCTAGTTCATTGGGAAAATCATTTTACTCTTTGTCCTTATGTTGCTACGTATTTCCAATTTAACCCTCAAGATTATCTGCCCCCACTAATGATTGGCTCCAAGAACATGTTGAATTTCTCCAGTACATTGATTAAACTCAGAGGCTACGTAAGTGAAAATGAAGAAGACTAGCATTTACATGGGAGGTTAACTAGTTTTTTGGTAACTGTTTTCTCTAATAGTCCTTGGTACAGTTTGAAATTGTCCATCCAAAATTCATGTGTCAGAAATGCAATACCCATTGTAACGGTGCCACAAGGTTAGGCTGAATGGAAGATGTTTATGTCAGGAAGGGTCTGCCTTCAAGAAAAGCTTAAGTCAAATTACAGTTAAATCAGTCCTGATATCGTGAGTTAAAACTCTAGCTGATACTCTCCCTTCTGCCTTCCATCAATGAATGGCAGAATAAGAAGGCTTTCACCTGGTTCATGCCCTTGACCTTGACTTTCCTATTCTCCTGGACAGCACAGATTATTTTCTTTTCTTCATAAATTACCTAGCTTTAGCTATGTTCCTGTAACAGCATAAAACAGGCTCATTTCCTCCCTTAAAAATAAACTGGCTTGTCTCAAACAATGTCTTCGGGTTGTTCCTACAGGAAACCAATTGTAATGGGAAAGACACACGTAGGAGCTTTGTTGGTGAGTGCCTGTAAGAATGTGTGTGACCAGGGAAAGGAAGCAATGTTGAGAAGTAAGGAAAGTTGACATGATGTCAAGTGTCAGTCACTGTTTCAGCTGATCAGAGGTAATAACTTGTCAGGTGATTCCCAGCTTTGTGTACCAGAGTGAGCTTGCAAGGGGTCTTCAGCAGTTTTAGACAAACGGTCAGCATTCTGGCAAGAGAACAAATGGGTATTTTTGTAGAACTCTTCACATGTGCTCTGTATGCCCTCTCTTAAATGAAAATTCAGAATAGGATTCATCATAATTTTTGGTTACCAAACCAGGAAAATTTCCATAAATATTCTTCCTTCAGATAAGGTGGTATCATTTTCACCAGGAGCTTTGGCTTAAGAACCAAAACTGTAGAGAACTATACATGTATTGAATGTGCACTATTGGGCAGCATCATACAAAACTCTTAACAAATATATTATTGACTCCTAGGACTGAACCCAGCATTAGTGACTACTGCCACTTTTACAGTTACTCATGGTTACCTTGTGTAGAGTGTCCTTCCCAAATGTACAGCTAAGAATATTTGTTTCTCTAATTTACAAATACATAACATTCCCTGTAAAACAATGTCAACAGAGAGGTGCATCATTAAAATGAAATACCTTGGTTGTCTTTAAAATTGTATTACTGAAGATTGAAAAGCAGGGCTATAAAAGACACAGGACTTGCTTTTCCTGTGTAAAATATGTATATAAGAAGTAGAGCAATGTTTTAGAGTCATGAGAAGTACTTCATTACCTAACGCTGAGTTCAGGGGACAAAAACAAATTTAAATCTTTTTTATTATTAGCATTTTGGGGACATTGTTATGATTTAAACAGTATAATGCACAGGCAATCCAGCATGACATTTTAACGGTATAAAGGCTGAAAACCCATTCTCTGAATAACACAAAAATCAACAAAGAAAAGCCACTGCTACCACCACCACCACCACCACCACCACCACCACTACTAATCAACTTAGGAGAAAAGAGTACTTAAACATACTTAGTCTGGCTCTGACTGAGGTTTTAATCAATGTATTACACTTACTTTTTATGCCCTGTAACACCAAATAGGGTTTCAGAATTTATTGTTCATCAAAAAGAATGATGAACTAAAAAAAAACTGTGAAATACCAAGGTTTAATTAAAAAAAAATCCTATGGTGTGGTGTTCACACTTAAATTTTCAGTAACATAAAGGAAAAATTTTAGGGTGGCTTCAAATTTATATTTTTTCTGCTTCATTCTTCATATCTTTCTGATATGTTGGCCAATGAGGTCACATAAAGGTGAGGAATTATAGGCTATTTCCCATATTCACACTTATCCTTAGGAAGTAGATGGCAGAACACTATTGCTAAATATGTCATATCCTTGAATCATAAAACATGGAAAAATCAAGCTGGTACTCAACCTGAAAGCTATTCCTACCACCTAGTATGCATGGTGCTGGATGATGCTATGTACATTGCTGGAGGAGAAAGGTTAATCTTGGTCCCACTTTCCTGTAAACCCTGCAAAAACTAGCTTTAACAGACATGATCCAATTGTGGCACAGCTATAGTAGGAGTTACCAACCACTTTCTGATTTCTAAGGCTCACTTTGTGAGATAGAACCTGTGTCGGGCACTGTTAAAAGGGGCAAAAACTTGTGATTAGATAGGTTATAGGCCCTAACTTATGGCTCAATACTATCATTTTGATAAATGGACATAGTATTTAAAAAAACACTTCTAATGACTTATGGCTACATCCATAGATCCTCTTTCAACTCTTACAGGAGAAACTTCTTCTTGCAGTAGAAGGCAATTATCTCAGAGACTTCCAACTGGTTAATGTGCACAGAATTAAAAACTGTGGAGTTCTCAGTCTAAATAGGACATCCATGTCATACTCCTTCCCACAGGGCTCAGGAAGGAAGGATGAAGGAAGAAAGATTGTAAGAGACAAAGGGATTGATAATATCAAGGAAACGATATTTTCTAGAACCAGCAGGGTATTTATACATAAGAACTCATACTGATTATCATAACATGCATATGACCTGTGGAAGATCTAGTCAGACAAAATCTCAACATAGAGGGAATAGGGTGGTCTCAAAATTCCACTACTAGCTGAGAAATTGTTGTCATTTGATGTCTTCTGGGAGAGAGAGAGAGAGAGAGAGAGAGAGAGAGAGAGAGAGAGAGAGAGAGAGAGAGTTAGTTTTGTTTTTTAATGAATGATCCCTGGTAGGCTGACCACATATCATGGTAGGCTCCACTCTCAAGATTAGCTGGGAAATTCAAAATGGGCTTAATGTGGAAAAGGCAATAAAAGGAGAAATCTCAAAGTTTGACAGGATTAGATTAAAGGATATAAAAGTGTGTTTTTCATGGGAGGAGTTTGGGGATGGGATGAATATGTTAAAATATACTGTATATCTAAATATATATGTATGATATATATTTGATATATATTGACATATGTATGTTCAAATATATGTACATCTAAAAAAGCAAGAATTTTAAGATGAATTATTTAAAGTCAAAGTGCCTATCTGTAGTTCAAATAGCTGTGAATAAGATGTGAAGTTACTTTTGAGGAGAGAAAATTTGAAGACATGTGTTGTATAGCTGCTTCCTTTAAACTGAAACATTTCCTTTCAGGGAAAGTAGTGGGGTTCATGGGATTCAGGAGATTGATATGTACAAAGTTCAGGAAGCACCTGAAATTTACAGGATTCACAAGGCCAGACCCTAAGATTATATAATCAGTCAATGATTGGTTGCTGAGAAACAGGAGACTTTCTAGTGAAACTGTTTTCAAGTTAGACAGGGTGTTCTGGGGTTTTTCAGTGACACTGCAGCCTCTGACACATCAGATCTTTTATAGAAAATTGCAAAAAAAAAAATCCTCAGTGGTTCATCAAGATAGACTTGGGTAGAATGGTTTCTTTGGTTTGTCATTAGTTCCCTTCCTGGGATAAATGGATACATCTCCTCAAGCAGTCACTCAACAGCATCTAATTCCTATGATGAAGTCTATTAATGTAAACACAGTCTTCTGATGTATTTTTGAAACGGTCAATACTCACTAGAGTACAGAAATTGTATTAGAGAACTCAATTATTTTTATAGTCATGTCTTTTTGAAGGCAATATTTGTATGCAAGAATGATTGTTAGAACATATATCCAATTCATTTGTCTACAGAATCCACTCCGGATGTGGTGTTAGAGAAGCCTGAAGAGAATAGGGTGGTTTTGTTTTACATCTATGTCTAAATTGCTTTTATTCAATGTCCCCAAAATGACCTTGCTTCTAAATAGGAACATAGTCTAGGGACTGACTGCTATTAAAAATTCAACCAGTAGTAGTTCCTGTGCTTAAAATTTGTTTTGTTTTCTCATTAGTACTAAGTTCAAACTGAATTATGTAAACGATTGAAAACCACTACTCTAATAAGGTAAATAATTTAATAAGAAAAAAATAGAATAATCATCTTGCTACTTGCCACCAACAATCTCTATTTATAGCCTTATAGAGTTACTAGTCGTTGGAAAGAAGTGGAGTAGATTATTGGTTCCAATAAGAGCCATCATTTTCTTGTGAGTCTAAAAAGGAAATGCATGGCAGAAAGCTACTTAATATCCTCTTAAATTAAAGCAGAGGAGAAGCAGACAGGTAAATGCACTGTCCCTGTGGAAATGGGCTGGCTTGACTATTTTCTAGGGATGTAAGGGGTGGAATATAGAGCTCTCCCATGTGATTGAGGAGGATTGACTGCAGATATCAGTTAAGGCTACAATTTAGTTTCATTTGATTTCCTACGTGAGTATAAACTTGATATGTAAAATACATTTTGATTTCAGAACTCAATTTATCAGGAAATGTCCCATCTTTACTCGCATTTAATGGCGTCCCCCTTCAGCGCTTCCCACTGGAAAACTCCTTGATAAAAAATATGCTTCTCATACAAATTATATAGATATCGGCTTAAATACCATTTACGGCTGAACATATTGATTTATGTCACAGAAAAAAATGTCTGTTAAGGATCCTGGCTTAAATACCATATGTTAGAATATTTTAATGTGGAGTTGAATTAATAATTGACCCCTAACCCCAGTGCTTCCCATAACCATAAAACGCGGTCCTTTCTAAATCTATAATACCTCATGGAAAACTGGTTCTAATTTACTTCTCCTTGAAAGACTTCTTTGAGTGTATTTGCATTGTCAGCAGCTTAAATTGACCACAGAAATGATAACTAAATAATTTAGAAAATTGTAAGATGATTTAGGCATTTAAGATGTGTATAAGGTAATTAAAACCAAACTTTAGGAGGGTTAAGGCCACACTGCACTCGGTTGCTCTGCAGCTGGGGTCACTGCCTTCGTTGTACTATGGCATATGTTCAATTTACAGTTGTAATGAGGAACATGGGATGTTTTGATTCTTCATTTGTTGTGCTCATCTCTGGAGGATGCAATGGCCTGCATGAAAAAAGAAGAAGGAGAATATAGGCTCTTTTGTGGAGGGTAATAAAGATGTGTAAAATAATACATGTCACATGCATGTATGGTTGGCATATGGCTTCTCTCAGAGTTTGCGACTGTTGCCTTTCCCTGCTATCACGAGGGAGACTCATGGAAATGTCTGTTATTATCCACTTAGAAATAAGACCAGCTCCTTTGATCCTGCCTGTTTGGTCATGATCATTCCATTTTAACTAATGAATGGTGTTTATAAATATGTTTCAGTAGATTGTTTACTTAGAAGGGAATTTTCTGATCTTTCCCCTAATCTACAAAAGAAAAGAGGAATGCAGGTTGTAAAGTTTTCTTTTGTCTTCTGTTGTAACTATACAAGATACGTTGAAAGATGCAACACAATTTATTTTCCATTTTTTTATTCTACATTTTTATTCTACAACTAAAACAAAAAAAAAAAATGATGCCTGGTTTTCAATCTTCTGTATGTTGATTACTCGAAAACATTAGCACATGTTTATGGAAGACATTTAAAGAAGTATTTATAGCCTCTTTATGATCCCAGTTGTTATTTACTAGAAGGGCCGCATTTTTTCATTGAAAACTAATAATTCATTCAACTGATCTTTCTACAAAGTGTGTAAAGCTACAGAGAGCTCAGCTATATCCAGGGCCCCATTCTTGGCTTAAAACAAAGCAAATATTATTTTCATTTAAAAACTGCATAAAAGAGAAAGATCTTTCCATCTTTCTCATTTGGAAAAAAATAAATGACAGATAATTGGAGTTGATTAAAAATATATAGGAATAAGATAGTTTGTTTTAAGCACATGTAACTAGCAATTATTTAGTTTTTATACCTGCCTGCCACTGCCTTTTCTCATTATTTTTTACCATTTACTTTTTATTATTTCCTTTCTTCTTCTTCTCTTCCTCCTTTAAGTGACTGATTCTTCACTCTTGTGTGTGAACTAGCAGAAACCGTCCCCTTGCCTCTCTGTGCACGTGAGTGAAGACTGGCTCTCCACAATGCCTACCTAGATCCTTGGCTAGCCGAGTGCCCCTGATGCTGATTGGTAAATTAGTCAGAACAGCGCACGAGGAGTCATACTTAACAGGGTTTCAATTTTTCTTCTTGAGAAAAGGAAGTTCAGAGTTTTGTAGTTGGAAAGAAACAACTTGGAAGTGAGCAACCCGTAACCATCTACAGTCAGTGTGAGCTTACAGGAAACAAGGGAGAATGACAAGGTGATTTCTGCTCTATTTTCCAATTCAGGAAGAATTCAGAGAGCCTCAGTATTCTTTCAAGGTAAATTGTTTTTATAGCTTAGTTTAAACAGTAAAGGTAGGCAAAGCTCTTGTCTCCACATTTGTTTGAATTCATACGTGCTATTTTAAAGTACAATTCATCATCTCTGAAATATTTTTAACTCCATGCATGTATGTATTTATGTATGTAAACATACATATATAAACTAACTTAGGGCTAGCTACTCATTGATATAAAAATGTGAAGTTTACTTTATTGAATAATCAAACCAAGAATTAACAACGCTCTAGTTATTAGAACTGTGCCATAGAACACCGATCCCTCCACCCTGTCCACAAACTTGCTTGAGCCCTGGAATCAACTTGCATTACCACAGGTTTTGTTTTTTTTTAAACTTTCCTGCCTACTTTTCAAATCAAATTCGTTGGTCTTTTCCATGCCCTGGAAGTCAACATTTGCAGCTCCTGGCTTCCCTCCAAGAGCCTCTCATTGTTGCACAAGCCATCCTTGTTTTCAATTCATTCTTCTTTATCCACTGTGTAAACTAGGTGGACCTGAGTAGTTAGGAGAACCCGAAAGCATTTGGTTGTTATTAGGGTAAGGATAGCCGGCTCACACATGTAAAACATTAAAGAAACCTTACAAATGTTTGAGTAATTTTTTTTTTCTGTTGTTGTTGTTTGGGGCTGTGGGGCATTTAACCACATCCTGCCATGCACACACAGCCCTGGAGGTGATCTCATTACCAGGTAGAGTTTTAGCCTAATAAAAAAAAAAAAAAAGAAAGAAAGAAAGAAAGAAAGAAAGAAAGAAAAGAAAAGAAAAGAAAAGAAAAGAAAAGAAAAGAAAAGAAAAGAAAGGAAATAAAATAAGGACAGTACTTTTATTCTCTTTTCCCAGCATTTTTATTGCCTTTATTTAAATGTAACATAATATACACTGTTCAGCCTTTTGAGGGTTAGGAGGAGGGAAGCGATTCTGTATCTTTAAGGAGTCTGATGTCAACAGTCTGTATGCTCTGTACCCGTGGCTAACACACTTCAGCATGGTGGAGCAGTGCCCACACTTCCCACGGAGGCAGAACTTCCAAAATCTTTTTTTTTTTTTTTTTTAACACACAAAATTTAGGACTGAACTTCTTTTCTTTCAGTAGTTGTAAAAAGGACCAGAATTCTCTATTAATATCAAACAAATATGCATTTATTAAATGCAGAAGAATCTCCTCTCTCCTTACCGAATTCTTTTTGTATTTATCTCTGTTGGGATGTATACAGGGGGAAAGGTAGGGTGGAAGAGGGGAAAGATGTTTTCTATTTTTGGACTCTGCAAGCTTTGATACATTTTGCTAGAAGCTGTTTAATGTCTTGAGTACTATAATGATGACTGTTTACACGTAGTCTCTTTAGTAATCTAAATGGCAATGTGAAATAAGAATCCAACGTCTGCCCTATTTGCTGTTACCCTGGTCACTGAATACTATAGTTTGTCTCCCCAAACATTTAATTTTGGTTGTGGGTGGTCCATGGTCATGTGTCAGGTATAATTATTATTTTAAAATAAAAGTAAAAAAGATACCTAGTTCTTCTAGAGATGCATTACATTGGAGCCTTTAGACTCAGTTACCAATTAAACTCTAACATACAGAATCCGACCACAAGAAGTATACCTTTTAAAAATCCCATTTGTCAGAAAACAAGTTGAAAGAACACCACGAAATGCAGCCTATAGCCATAAACCAAGGCACTGTGCCTCTGTGCTTTTCTCTTGAAATACAAGCTTTTCAAAGAAATCATAAGTTATGACCTGTGTTGGATTACTCTGTGGGAACATTCTGAAAAATGAAGCCGATTTTTAAATAACTGATCAACCTTTAATAATAATATTTTTAAAAGCTGATTTGCACTGGTTAAGCATCAGCACAAATAAGTTAGAAGAGGGTCACAAATCACTAGCCTCTCTAGAGGTTAAATTTTAGTAAAAAGACACATTTGGTGAGTCTTTTTCTTCCTATCAAAATACTGTATCCAAACAATGGAAATAAACAGACTTTTCCAAACAAGAAAGAAGACTGCGGCATCAATATTGTCTTAGAGTTATTCTTTAAAGTTTTTTAGAAGTGTTTTCTACATTCTTAAAATCACTACAGACACTGCAAAGAAGGCTTACGTGTTTATTTAGTGACCTACAGAGCGAGGGTGCATGGCACACTTACGTACTGCTTTCTATACCTTTTCTAAGAAAATGAATTTCAATGTGGTTATATTATGGAACCTTCTAGAACATTTTAAATTTACAGAAAACAAGGTTTATTTGGTTCGGTAAAGACTAGACCATATATCTTAAACAGGTGTCAGCATATGGTTACTCATATACCAGGATATATTTGCTCAGATTAAGCCCCAGGGAGAGTTGCACTTCATACCAAATTTCCTATTTTGGTTCTTTTGAGGGAGAAGGATTCTATGGGCCTTACAAAGGGCTCATGCATGTGCAGATAACCTTTGTATCGTTTGCCATTGTGACCTGTGGCAAGCCATCATCATTAGAAAAAAAAAAAAAAAAGCCAACAATGTTAGTCTAACAATTCATTTTTCTTCTTTTAGTATATTCTTGGAGATGAAATAAGGCAATGAAAGAGAATTTGGCTTTCTATATTTTAAGGTAAGGGTCCCTCTGGACTGATATATGTTGACAAATGATGGCAGATATCTGTTACGTAAGCTATAGCAGAATTCTGCCATAGTCATCATTGATGTTTTTTTATTGCAGAAGTGCAAATTAAGTTAACTGAGAGCGCATGGGGCATTCATACTGCTTCCTTGATCTCATCTCCTATTTCTGAAGTGTTTGCCAAGGTTTTAAAACACTTTGTCATGAACGTGCGTATGGTGCCAGAGAGAGAGAGAGAGAGAGAGAGAGAGAGAGAGAGAGAGAGAGAGAGAGAGAAGGTAAATTAGAGGGCAGCATTGAAGATACTCTTTAAAACCCCAAAAGATATTTAACATCCTATTAAATAAATAACTTAGAAGGAAATAGAAAAGGATGGAGACAGAATGCACAAGCATACCATACTATTTGTATTGTTAGGACAGTTTCATACTACTAGGTTTATATTTGTAAATCTGATCCAATTCTTCCATGGTGCCACACCCAAAGCTCCTTTGGTTGTGCATATGATATGACCCAAGTGCTTTCCAGTAAATGCTTGCGTGTCTTACTGCTCATTGAATCATCAGGCTTGAATGAGCAATGAAAGTCTTTGATATGTGTTCATATTCCATAAATAACTTTCCCAAAGATCATTCAACAGAGTGTTCCATGTTCTTTAAGTTCTATCTCAGAAGTTCAAAAACAAAAACTTAAAAATGAAACAAAACAAAACAAAACAAAACAAAAAAAGCCCAGCCCCCACCACAATATTGTTCATTTGAGGATAACTTCCATCCAAACTTGATTTGCCTCTATCTTGATTATAAGGCATGACAGAATGACACAAAGCTAGTGAAAAGAACTTTGTATGTCAGCAGTGAGTACAAAAACATCCAAAGCCTTCCTTCCTTTAAACAAGCTGAATTCAGGGCTATGTCTTTGCCTTTTGAGCTACAGTCTTCAGTGAGGATGCTATCTCTTTCTGTCCAAAGAGTCATTGGTTGTACTGCATCCACCAACAGTGCTTTCTTCTAGGTACGGATCGTCATGGGGAGGAAGTGAGCAGAGGTGTTTTTCCTTCTTGTTTTTTGTCCTCTCCTGGGAGCTCCTTTTCCATTCAATGCCACATACATTTGCCTGCCATTGTGCTGCCAGTTAAAAGATGCATAGGTGTTGTATCCATTTTCCTCTATTCGCTCTTTCAGCTTACAGTCGTTGTTAAATTCTTTCTGCAAGGGAAACACAGTTATTTATTCAGATGGTGTTGATACTTGATTCTATATGATACAAGCTATGTAATGATCTACACTCCATTGTCTTGTTTATAGCTTCCATTTTTTTTCTTACATAAAGTGCTCACTTCATATACAACACTAACAACAGAAGAGTCAAAAAATCCTAACAGCAAAACAGATTCTGTGTTTGAAAACACACGAGTCATCTTTGATGAATCACCGCAGCAGTGCCATGTCTTCTGGCCCATTAAAAAGTTGACATGCTTTGAACCTAACATAGTTTATGTGCCTAGAATGATTATCAGGAAGTAGACATCACAATACCAGTATTTATGATGATCCAGCTATAGAGGAGTGTTAAAAATCTTGTTTTTATATAGTGTTAACTATAGATCCTGAAAGAAAAATGGAATTACCAGAAATGTGAGCTTATCACATTTACAAATCTTATCTACTTAAAAATCAACTCAAGGAATGATTTAAAGCTAAGATACAGGAAAATGCTTTGGGGACTAGAGATGTCACTCACTTGATAGAGTTCATACATAGAAAGAAGGTGGCCCTGGGTTCTACCTGAGCACGGTGGCATATGTTTATAATACAGATGTTTGTGGGGTGGCTATTCCTGGTTGTCAGCTTAACTACATCTGGAATGAACTACAATCCAGAAATGAACAGCTCACCTGTGATCCAGACTTTGAGGCTGGAAGACACAGGCTTCTGACCTGGATCTTGATGTGGAGATCTTGAGGCACAGTGGACATGAAAAGCTTATTCCCAGGCTAGGTAGAACACACCTTTAATCCCAGGAGACTAAGGCAAGCAGATCTCTTGAGTACAAGGTCAGCTTGTGACAAAGCAAATTCCAAATACACACCTTTAATCTGGGCCACACCTTCTGCTAGAGACCTACATAAGGACATTGGAAGGAGGCAGACTCTTCTTTACCTACTTGCACTTACTTGATAGCACATCTATTAGAACCTATTTCTTCAGGATACCAGTTTATATAGAAGATCCCCCGAAACGTCTAGGCTCGTGAGACTGAACAACTCCCGGCTTCTTAGACTTCCCATTCATAGCTGCCATTGTTGGGTTAGTTGGAGTGCAGACTGTAAGCCATTACAATAAATTCCCTATGGAGAGGCATTCCATAAATTCTGTGACTCTAGAGGACCCTGACTACTACAGATTGAAATGTAGAGGTGAGTGGATCACAAGGAAAGCTACAATAATTTGTTCTAGGTTAGTTAGCCCTTGCCACGTGATGCCTTGTTTCATTTTTTTTTTTTTTTTAGATGCCTTGTTTTGTCAGTCATCCTGTCAAAATAATTATGAACCTTCCCACTGGGGTAGCTACCTGTACCTGCAAAATTCTGTCACTGCTTTAAGTGGCCAATGGTTTTAAAGAGTTTTTGATGAGTCAAGAATTTTCTCTCATCTGCTTCTTGAATTCAGAATTTAGTGTCTTATTCTGCAGTTAATTATAGACACAAAACCTGAAGACACGTCCCTCTGCTCTTGAAGAAAACTAGAGTCATTCAGAAACTAAGACCCCATAGCTCTAACTTTCTATTCTCTTCATCTATCAAAAGGGCACCATGACACACTGTTGATAGAGGCCTCAATTGGGCAATTTCTTTAATCTCGGGAATCTTTATATTTTCCATCCTTAAAGGATTTATTTAATTTTAAAATTTATGTATATGCGTGTGAGCCTGTATTAGTTTGAGTGTCTTACATTCTAGCAGGAGCACGCTTAGGTCAGAAGAGGGTAGCTGATCCCCCTGAAACTTGAGTTACAGACTGTTGGAACCACTACGTGGGAGCTGGCACTGAATCTCAGTCCTCGGAAAGAACAGTAACTATTTTTAATCATTGAGCCATTGATCCAGGTCACAAAGTTAAGTTCAGGTTTCTGTCCTATAGATAATTGCTGGGAACATAATGAAACATCACATGCTTACACTGACATTATCAGTTTATTTTTCCATTCTTGGAGTTTTATAGTAGTATGTGTTTTCTCATCTATAAAGTACTAATAAATACAAAATCCATTCAGTGATAAGAAGAAAAATAAATTATCTAAGATAAGTCTTTTAGCAAAATAAAAAAATATATATTGAAAATATTAAATCTTTTTATGAACATATTTAATTTTTCTTCCTATTCATTTGTCTGAAAGTATTTGGCTTTCAAGCAATAGAGTTGTATTTTACACTACTAAAGTGCTATATAGCTTAAAGAGTAAAAGAAGAGGCCAGTAAGACAGTTAATTAGTTAAGACACTTACCTCAAAGCCTAATGGTTTAAGTTCCATTTCAAAGAAATACAAGATGGATAAAGAGAAACAACTCTTTCAGGTTGTCTTCTGACCTCTACATGTGCATATTGTAGTATGTACCTGCCCGCTCATGTGTATACACACACACACACACACACACACACACACACACTCACCAAACAAGTGCAATAAACTTCTTAAAATAAAGATTTGGATTATTTCAAATAATTTCATACTGATGATTCCATAATTGACACTTTTTTCCTCTCCAAATGAATTTAAAGAGTAATATTTTTTTAAATGAAGTGTGCCTGACTCAGCTTTCTCACCTCAGGTGTATGGATGCTTGAGATGTAACTGAGATGTGCCATAGCTATAAATTCTGGAGGAAGGCCTAGATGTTCATGAGATAAGCATAAGCCAAGTGTAAATCCTAATGTTTGGGAAATCTAGGTTGTACTAATGAAGGACATTTCTCTCTACTGCTAGCTTTCATAACATTGGAAGGTGCTGTACAGGATACTGAGGAAAGTCATCACTAGTCTTACCTGTCTGTGAACTCCGTAATTTACCATAATGACTGATGTGGCAAGAGTTGCCCACAAATTCAATAGTGGTACAAATATTATGAGGATAACCACCATTTTCTGATTATACTTAAGGCCTGTTTCACAGGAGGAGACATATACTTGATACTATACATCTGACCAAGGATTCATGATTGGGGAGCATGTGGGGCCCAAGACTGTACCTATTGCTATTAATTTGTGAAATGAACAAAACAGCAAACTTTCCTGTAAATCTCTGTCTTTCTACTAGTAGATTAGACACTGTTTAGACCTCACCAGACAAGTTTCTTTGTACATTGTATTGGATGGTAGTTGACAACATGTCACTGGAGAGTAAATGTCATGGACTGACTAGTCTGCTCTATCTTAACACCTACCTTCCTAAGGATCAGAGAGTATCATAGTATCATGTAAGAGTTTGAGAAAGACTGTAAAGGTCAGAGGTCAGAGGGAATAAGAGAAAACTGACTGCTGGACATGGCAGGACTACTGAACTCAAGGACGTACCACATCTGTGGCTATCTAACAAAACTACATCAGATCAAGGCAGTCAACACTGTATGATGGACTAGGAAGGCATTAATGGGCTTCAAACCTAAGCAAGATACTGTGGACAGCTGATGGCTTCCAGAGAAGGGAGTGAGTTTACTATTGAGGGTGTGGATGCGGGTAAGTCTATCACATTCGTAGGTGAGTCTACACCTAGGAATAAAACTAAACCCCTGGGTTATTTAAAAAGGAGTTGGCACCAAATTGGATGGAGATATTAAGGAGGTGGAAGTGTGTCTTGATGGAGACAGGGCCAGGAATTGGTGGTGAATATGATCACACTGCATTGTGAGTACTTCTTAAAGAATAAAAATCCTTTAAAAGAACTATGTAAAACAAGATCCCAAATTTAATTAGGGTGGATTAAGGAAAGGTATTAGATTTTCTGTGCTCATCTGAGACACTGATTTGATTCTTTGGTCATGATGCTTGAAGACCAAACTAATTCATCCTCAAGACTTGCTCAGTTCTATCATTCAACAGAACCCTTGGAACATAGGATAGTATTTCTCAAAGAATGACTACTGAAAATGAAAGATAGACATTTCCCATAAATGAACAGAAGAAAATATTCAAGGAAAGTAGATACAGAGAAAGTTTCACCAATCACGCATGTGTTTGCTCAGAGATTCTTCCAGGCAGGCTTCTGTAATCAATAAGAAACATTTTGGAAATAATACAACAATAAGAATCTCAGTGCTGTCTCCTGGCATGTAGATGTATACTAGTATGCAATGTTGATTTTTAGCACTATACTCTTTAGATAATCAGTTCTTATATGGACTAGAAGCAGAGAACATGTTTTCTAATGGAGCTACTGGGGAGGTGGATAAGTTTTTGCATTATAAGGCTCCGGAAACTGAGTGGCTCTAGATGTTGTGTGCATAGTGAGAGAGATGGCTAAATTAGCCTTCTTGGGGGTTACAACCTGCTAGTAGAATGTTGGGAGCAAACACACCGATGATAGAAATACCAGATGGTGGTCATTCCAGACATTGAGCCTATCTAGGTAATAACTAGGTAATATGGTAATAGGATAGATTACCTGGGCAACAAGTTCAAACAAGCAGGTTGAATGAAGAGACTTATAGAGAATATAGCTCAAGAAGAGGCAACCACACAACACAGGAGGTATGGCAGCATAGAAGGGAATGGGGAACTGATAAGAAAATGTCACTTTTTTTTTAATGTCACAGTTCATTTGAAAGTGGGTTATTACTCTCTTGATACCACATTGTAAAGGAAGCATGTTTTATCATTAAAATTGGTTTCATCTTTTCTCAAAATTGTATACATTTATTTTCTTAAGCTAACTTGCATTAGATGATTCTGTATTATGTTGGCTTTGGCTAATGCATATATTTAAGTACCTCTTCAAAGAGTATATGAATACACTCTTACATCCTGACTCTGATACAGTGGAACAAGAAGGGACTTTTAGTTTAGTTGATATTTTTAAAAGACCAAGACCTCTTGCTTTGTAGATCAAAAGTTATCCTCTCTTGCCTCAACTTTAGTTTGCTGAAAATTAATGTGCAGGCCACTGTCTGGATTCAGACATATTTTATTTTTGTTTGTTTTGTTTTGTTTTGTTTTTACTTTAGAAGTGATTTAATTTACATGTGTATTTTTCTGTATACTACCTACATGTCTGGTACCTAAGGATGTTAATAGAGTATTTTATGGCCTGGAACAGGAGTAACCTATGGTTTTGAGCCATCATGTGGTTACTGATAATTGAATTTGGGTTCTCTGCAAGAGCAGTAAGTGTTCTTAACCACTGAGCCATCATCTCTCCATGCCTACGACACCTTTGAAAAAATTATAAGCAGATTTGTTTGTTTTGTTGTTGGTGGTGGTGGAAGTGCTGATGATAGTGTTGGTAGTGCATATGTATCTGTGTGCGTGTGTGCGTGTGTGCGTGTGTGCGTGTGTGCGTGTGTGCGTGTGTGCGTGTGTGCGTGTGTGCGTGTGTCTATGTGTGGAGGCAAAAAAATGAGTGTGTGTAAGCAGGAAGACAACTGTGGGAGTCATCATTGTCCTACCATATGAGCTCTAGAGATTTAACTCAGGTTGTTAGATTTGTGAGAATGAACATTTACATGCTGGACCATCTGGCAAGGCCCTAAACATGCTTAATAAAAACAAAAGCAAAAACACTATTTTCTCAAAAGTGGTAAGAATTTAAAGCCCTAAATAGAGCTATTTTAAAAAATGTTTTATTGCCTTTTTAGGCTTCTTGGGGGAATAATATGCAATGAAGAAATTGAATTAAAATTCCTGTGGCCCTCATACCAGGATTTGTCCTGGTATGACTGGCTTGTCATTTAACAGCAGAGCTGATATGAATAAAAAACAAAGCTAGATCACTTCAGGACATATGGTTCTCAACTCAAAACCAATAACAGACAGCAGTGGGCACCTCATTGAATGTATAAATCCTTAGTCCTTTGACTTGAATCAGACAGTATGGGACTGTGTTCCATCATTATGCTGTTTAACAAAGCCTCACACTGATTTTGAAGCTTACTCATGTTTAAGAACTACTGACCACCCTTATGCTAATTAAGAAAGTAAATTTACATATTGAAAGTTAATTTTTTTATAACTATGAAAAATGTAAAAGTGTACAATATCTTGCTAGAAAATGATGTGCTTATTAAATACCTGTGCCAAATGTTACTATATATTCTCCAAAAATATAATTAAAAGTTTATGTATCTATATTCCATGTATTCCTCTATAGTAGAATTTAGAAAAATTTAAATTCATTTAGTGATTTTTAGTATAGTGCTGGGATCAAAACTTAAGACATATCCATAGTCATTAATTGTCCTGTTTGTATTATACTTAAAGTGGCAATTAAGAGATTGAAGCAGAGTTCTGCCGTCATCACAAGGCTACTGTACCACTAACAGTCTTTTCTTACAATACAAGCTAGTTGTTCTATAACTATTTCATATTTGTTGACACTTTCCCCTATATATTATAAAATGCTTGAACTCAAAGCTTGCTTCTCTCTCTCTCTCTTCTCTCTCTCTTCTCTCTCTCTCTCTCTCTCTCTCTTTCTCTTTCTCTATATGTGTGTATATGTGTGCATTCACATGAATGAAGGAGTTGTTTTGCTTTGTCTGGGAATAAGTTCTTCTATGTATCAAAAAGACTTTTTCTAAATGAATTGAACTTGAGTTTGAAGAGGTCATATTCAAAGTACTTAACACTTATCAGTCTACCCAAGGTGCATGAAGACCTTACTTAAAGGGTATCCCCTATTATTACATGTAGATTTTCTTTTGGTAGAATCAGACCCTACTATGAGGACAGTATTTTGTCTTTGCATAATGTCTATCATGTTCATGCATAATTAAAATTTAATCACTATTACATAGGTATGTGAAATTCCAGGGTTCATAGAATAGCCTGGAAAATTATGAATCTCTTGACTTGTTTCATTATTTATGATTTTAACAAAGTACACAGCATCTGAGCTGTGGTTTTACTCTTCAGCTATGGCAGATACTCATAGTGCATGATCTTCCATTCCACCCAATGTTTTTGTTTTAAGTGATTCTTCTCCAAGTTGTCATCTCTAGTCTCTACACTATTTCATCCAGATGCTTCTGTGAAAGCCTGATTGGCTTGCAGTTCTTAACATTCACAAATGTTAGTAATGGCCTGTTTAGTAGACTCATTGGCAAACAGTTCGGGAGATTATAGAGTTGAATAAGCTGTTTGCCAGCCCTTGAGATGCTGTGAATCCTATTAGTAGCGATCAAATGACAGCAAAGCCATTCAGTGTCTTCTCTAGGAAACCATCCAAATCTCTGGTACTAACAATACAATGTGCTTTGAAAACAAAATTAGACTACTTACTGAGCCATAGAGTTTCCCCTTCTTGTTCATGGCTAAGTAATAGTTGCTGTTGATGGCTTTGACGGCAACAACTCCGATTTCCACAGATGTTATCTCTAGGACAGCTAAAACACACAATTACAAAGATGAGCTGTAAAGGGTCACTGTGTTTAGCCGGGAGAAGGTAAAACTAAAAAGAAATGATAAAGTACATTTTCGATCATCCTCAAGGCAAAAGACAAACAATGGGAGAGCCAAACAGAGCCCAAACTGTTGAATGTGTTGAAAATCCCAACAAGTATAGGAAACTGGTAGTGAGGCTTTGAGAGGTTGCCCCTCCATTTGTACTCTGAGCATATACAGGCGAATGCTGTTTTAATTAAAATGCTTCCTTTGCAACCTCTGCATTTTCAACCCCATAAATATTGAAACTACTCTACTCATCTTAGCCTAGATTTTTACAAAAAACTTATCGGAGCCTACATCTGTACTATGGTATTAAATTAAATCCGTAGCATATGTCAATGATCTGTCAGATTTACCTCAATCTGTAAAAACAATGGTAAACTATTTTTCCTTTGGAGCACATCTAGATAAACTAAATCCCTTGGCTGCATTTTAACTGATAAATTCATCTCTTTGACCAACGTGTTGACATTCTGAGGTACAGAGAAACTTGTCTCAGCATCCACACCATCTTACAAAAGCAGATACAATACTCCAGGTTAAGGGATTATCGCTTTTTCTAGAAAGAAGGGAAAATGGACAGAAGTCGTAATTAGCAAACAAGACTACTTCCTCCAGTAAAAGGCAGACTTTGGTGTACGTCACGATGATATTCTTTGAAAAGTGTGTGGGCATATGGGAAAAGTCATTTGATCCAGAATGCAAAAGCCCACCCATTTTGCCTAAGAAGATCTCAGAATAAAACTGACTTAATTACTTGCAATAGAGCTTGCTCAGGCTGGATGGGCAGGACAGTGAAGAGAGTGTAGTGTTGGAAATGGGGTATATGCATTTGTCTCCTGGCTCTGCTTCTATTGGGAAGCACCCACAGAAGTCAAGACTGCCCCATGTCTCAGCATCATTTGAAAAGTGGCCAGCATAATATTTTCTCACAGAAGCTTGCTGTGAAGTCTGCCCATAAAACAATGACTAGAATTTGCCTAGATCTCAGAGCTTCTGTTAGTATTAGAGGCAAGTAAGTTTTCTCCTAATGATTCTGAAACTTGGAACTTCTTCTCAAAGTTATGAAACTTTTCCATACATCAGATAAACCTTCCTTGGCTTAGCCAGATAATGTGGAAGGAAATCCTAAGTTCCCACATATTGTGTATCACTTCACATGACACACACCATCTTAAATGTAGTTCATAAAATGTATCCTCAGATGTATTTTTTCCCCACAACGGAACAAATGGCTTATACTCAGGACATGAATGGTTTCTCTCCTTTTCTTTTCCAGGTTAGTCTACTAGAAGGCTAGACGAAATGAGAGAACAACAAAGTTGACATTAAAGGAGACTCATGCAGGGAAATCTCTATCCTTGAGTAGAGGAAATGTCTAACCTCATACAACACAATTGTCATTAACATAACATCCCACTGCATTTGCAAGGCCAGAGTTTAGGGTGCACTTTGGGACAATGTTTACATCATTAATATTTATCACCTGTTACAGGATATTTGAACCTGTTTCTAGTTAGAGTGTGGCTCAACCCTTAGCACACACCTTTAATCCCTCTGACCGGAATACAGACAAGCCCTTAGTATTTACCTTTAATCCCAAATGAAGGTAAAGTGAGTTTGTAGAGGAACCACCCATGTTTGGAAGTGATGTCAAATTGAGTGGATGAACAAGTGATGGATCAGAGAACAATTTGACAGGACAGAATATGCTCAACTCTCAGGAGAAGAGAGAGCAAAGGGAAGCAGCTTAAGGGAGAACAGGCAGTACAAGGAGGAAGAGAATGCAGCACAAGATACAGTAGAGCTCATGGAGACCAGTATAGTAGAGAGGGAGTAGAGCAGCTCAGAAAGGGAGGAGGCAGTTTTACTGGAAGAGCTTTATAGAGACGATTGAAGAGAGAACAAGCCAGACACAGGGAAAGACAGAATGAGCAAGAGAATGAGAAGGAGCCAGAAGATTAGAAAAGATTGCTAAAGTTAGTCTGAGGCCCAACAGAGCAACGCAGAGAGAAAAGCCAAATTGAGTAAGTCATCTGGGAGAGAGGACTTTGATCCGGAACATCTGAGTTGAACCAGCCAGGTAGAGCTCAGAAAGAACAAGGAAGGGCGAGCTTATTCAGCAACAAGTCTCAGAGGTTGCCAACATTCTAGGCAGAGATTAGATCGTATTGTACAGAGGCTAGAAGCTTCCAGAACTAGGCCTAGCAGATGGAGGCAATAAGCCTCCCAGACAACAATTACATCAGGTGAATAAAATTTACTTTTACATTACCCTATGCTGGTTGTTGCCCTCAGGGTACTCATACACATATTCATTTGAATAATTTAAAAAGTGCTCCCTTGTGGTGAGTTACTGTAATATCTACAGCTGTTCATCAAGGAGGTATTGCCATTCTTGTCGTCAGATATAGACTAGAAAATGAATGATAAAGGTATATAATATAGTTCACATACAAGGTCAAGGCAAGTCCAGTCCTGTGGCTTCTTTTCTCTCCCCGTCTGGTTATTTTCCTTTTCCTTCTCTTTCTCCTTCCTACAATTGGTTTCTATAGAAACCATTTAGCAATATAACTCATTATTAAATGACAACATGGTATTCTTCCAATGATATTGGGGTGCCACTTGGTAAAATGTCAGAGTTTCAGAGGGGGGAATACTTTAATAAACTTATAACAAGGAGAAGATACTAACTAGACAGCACATGGGATTCCGATGTGATGTAAAAATATTTAAGCTGCTGTGCCTCTAAAGAAGGAAGTGCAAAGTGTCAGTAAACTGGGAGATACTCCACGTGTATTCTATTGAGACAGGAAATTGGTAGAAAAGAGAGGCAGGAAGAATGATTTTAACAATCAATAAAGCAGATTTTTTTGAAGGCTAAGTAGTAGAGTGGAGCTATGGTAATGAGACCAAGCTGAACAGAGGAAACAACGTGGTACGAATATCATCAAATCCATGTCTGGCTGTTTGGAGACTCTGGCACACAACATGTCAGAGAGTGTGCTAAAATACACTTGGAACTCTTTGTGGTTTACCTCAAATGGGAACGAAGTGTTTAAAGGACTGATCCTCCCCACCCCCTTTTTAAATGTATAGCTAGTTTGGCAAAGCATTTTAAAATCGAGACATTAAAATGTACATATTTAAGGGCCATCACACAATGCTCTAATGTGCATTGCTTGATGGTTATATGAGAATAAGTTTGCCTAAGTCTTCAAAGGAGGTTTCATATTCTTTCAAAATAGAAAAAAAGGAAAGATTTAGATGATTTAATGCCCTTTTGAATTCTAAAAATAAGTCTGGGTTATACCACAGGTCACTAATTCATAATTTGAAAGCTTCGTAGGACACAGACAGTGGCTACATTTACTGCAAGCACATGTGAATATGGTCACCTCTTTGGGAGGAACCAAGTCTGCAGGTGTCAGGTCATTCATTCTTGGAAAGGAACTGCAGAATCTCTTGAGGTTCGTTAGATCAGCCACTATTATATATTGTGTATGTGTCTACATAAAATGCAATGCCAGTTGAAAGAGTCTCCTGCTTAAGAGTAAGTGAAGGGCATATGGGACCTCTCTCCATTTTTGCAACCTATAAGATGTTATAATTATTTCTATTAAAAGCTTTGGAGACTCAGACAAATGGCTCAGTGGTAAAGATGTCTACTACCAAGCCCGAGAACAATTGAAACACTTAGATACTTTGATACTTTTAATCAATATTTTGAAATATGTCATGTTTAGTTTAAAGTTAAATCTCTCCCTCTTCCCCATTAATTGTAGAGTCTCAAACTTATCTAATCTATGCTAACAAGGAAGAACATCTTGGTCACCGTCACTTTTCAATTGTGTACACCAGAGCTTGAGTAGCCACACAGAGTAGTATGAAGCATGTCACAGCTATGCATTTGGTCCCTAAGAATCACATTGGGATTTATCTCCTCTATAATTCATACTCATTAAAGAACCACAATGGACACATGTTGTTCATAATATACACTTGGCAGATAGTCAAGAATGCCAAGAGAATCAATTGACATGCAATCGTGCATGGCAAAATGGAGGCATTTCTGAAATCTACAATTTTTGGTTCTGTTAGGAGTCCTATTTGTGAAATTATGAATCAATAAGTTCATATCTCACTAAAACAAAGATGAAAATAAAATAAAACATCAAAATGAATTAAAAGAAAAAATAAATTGCAAGGTATATTTGATATCAGTTATAAGTAAAAACCTCAGTTACCTTTGTCATAGAGTACCCCAGTTCCCATAATCCTTTGAAAGGGAACTGGGCATGTTACTGTCTGTTAGTTTACTACCAGTTTGAACCAGTCTGGGTTTTAATTAAAATAAAATATCATTTATCTTGGAGTCACATCTGTCATATTGGAGTACAAGCACTCTAAAATTTATTTTGCATACAGTAACAATGAGAAAATGTTTTTGACCTGTCTGAGATAGTGTATTAGGCTAATTCAACAATCTAGCTTAATTTCTTTTGAAATAATATGTAAGTAATCACTATTTTGAGTGTAGCTCAAAATAATATAATATGTATGATAATAAAAGTTTTTTGGCTTTTTTGGTTGTTGTTGTTTCTTCTTTTTTTAAATTTTTTTATTATTATTTTCTTTATTTACATTTCAAATGCTATCCCGAAAGTTCCACTTTTTTTTTAAAGTAGCTTCCCCTTCCCTTAATTCCTGTTTCTACTTACCACACGTTTTAAAGGGGAATTGCAAGGTCACATTTGAGGTCATGAAATTTGGAAGTGAATTAAGTAATAGCTGTGCAAAAGCAGAAGAACCAGGTTTTCCATCTCTGATGCTGGATAGCTAAACAATACAGGTAAGTCAGTTACATTCCCAGACTCTTAGTTTTTTATTTGTTAATTGGGACAAACTGCTTTAGTGCTCCCAGGGTTGTTGGCCATTTTAGGGAAAGGCTAGGAAATCTGTGTCCTGTGAGCTGAATCACTGTGGTGCCAGGTTAACTAATTTACCATAGTGGTCTCCAAACTCGAACCTCCTTAGCCATCTGGTCAGCATGTTTAAACAGACTGGTAGGTTCTTCCACTCCATAGATCTAGGCTGGGACCCTGGCATTAGATTTTCCAGCATGTGGGTTTTCTGCTAGTGCAAGGATCACCCACTGCTCTGTATATTACAATTCAGAGGTGGGGACAGTTTTGATGTACAAAAACAAGAGGCAAAACCATGTGGAGAGAAGTAGAACCATCAGTGGAAGAGACACAAATAATGGCAGCAGTTCACATTCCTGGAAAAAGCTTTTGATACTTGTGATTAGAAGAGGGTTTTCTTCTGAATAACAGGTGTGGGGTTCTTGATAGCTGCATAACTGTCAAAATATGAATTTGGGATCTAAGCACTATACATGTATTGTTTCTTTGGCTGTGTTGTTAAAGACTTGGAGTAATATTATCATCCGAAGGCTTAGAGAACAGTTCAGCGGTGAAAAGCATTCACTACTCTTGCACGAGGACTGGGAGAACCAAATTCCTTCTTGTGCCCTCTGTTGACTCCAAACATGTACATGGTGCACATAACATACAAGCAGATGAAATGTGCATACATATAAAATAAAGATAAATCTTTTATTAAAGATTTTATTATCAGATTTGTTTTCTTACAGATATGACTGTAGAAGTATTAAAGGAAATTTCGGAGACTTCAACAACTTTTATGGACATTTTCAAATGATGATTTGTGTTGACAATCTAAGGAGTAAAGATCTATATGTTGCCCTTAATGCTATGCTCATCGTTGTGACACTGGTTCAGTACAATTGGGGTTCATTTTATCCCCAGCCTTTCAACCCAGGGTTGAACGAATATGCTTTTTCTAGAATGATTTTTTTTTTCAAAGAAGGACAGCATAGTGGGCTAATGAATAGTCTAATTCTGGGGTATCTGGTATAGTTATAGACATGGGCTTCCTGTTCTGCGTAACGCAGGGCAGCTATTTAGTTTTTCTATAAGCTGCGGTGCCTCCCAAGACACTTGACATTTAGAATTACAAAAAGAAATGAGGTCCAATGAGAAAAGCCATTGCCAATGTCCCATGAGGAGACGTATATTTCCATTACCAATGTCCCATGAGGAGACGTATATTTCCTACCTTGGTAAAGACCCCAATGGCCTTTCACATTCTCACTTAGTATCTCAAGACACAGAAAAGAACTGAGCAATCAGCTCGATCTTATGGATCAGAATGGAGGCCAATCCTAAAAGAACTATACACTTATGACTGTATTTAATTAACTGGTAATTTAAAGAAAAAGTTTGAGCATTTGGTCTGGGGGATACAGCTTAGAGATAGAGAACTTATCTAGCATGTTCAAGGTCTTGTGTTCTATACACAGCATCAAACACACACACACACACACACACACACACACACACACACACACACACACACAAAACTTTAAATAGTCAACCCACTGGCACTGACCTAGTATTGAATAATGTCAGAAATATAACCATGAAATCCAAAGATAATTCTTTAAAATTTTGCTGACTTGTGGAATTCTGTTTAAGATATTTCTTACAAATCAAACTTGACTCCATTCCATATACAGTCACCAAACGCAGACACTATTGTGGATGCCAAGATGTGTATACTGACAGGAGCCTGATATAGCTGTTTCCTGAGAGGCTCTGCCAGAGCCTGACAAAAACAGAGATGGATGCTCACAGCCAACCATTGGACTGAGCATGGGATCCCCAGTGGAGTAGCTAGAGAAAGGACTGAAGGAGCTGAAGGGGTTTGAAACCCCATAGGAAGAAAAACAATATCAACCAACCAGACCCTCTTTCCCACCCCCTACCACCCAAGAGCCCCAAGGACTAAACTACCAGCCAAAGAATACACATGGAGGGACCCATGGCTCCAGCTGCAAATGTAGCAGAGGATAGCCTTATCTCTCATCAATGAAAGAGAAGGCCCCTGATTGTGTGGTGGCCCTTTGCCCTAGGGTAGTCAACAAATACTTGGAGTTAGTGATCTAATGTGTCTTTTCACAGTCTCAGCTTGACATTTTTCTAGCTGTTTTGTCTCATCAGTCATTCTGCTTTCCTTTCTTGTTGCCATGACAGATACTGTGATAGAAAGCAACTTTGGGGAAAAGGTTTTATTTGGCTTATCATTCCAGGTCATAGGCTGTGGTTTCAGGGAGGTCAGGGTAAGAACTCAAGTAGTCACATCACACCCACAGTCAAGAGCAAAGAAATTGCATAGAAGTATCCTTGCTTTCTCTCTTCTTGCTCTCTCATCTCTTCTACTGTTCAGGAACCTCCTGTTTAGGGACTGGTGACCTTCCCAATAGCACAACAGAGTGGCTCTTTCTACATTAATTATCAATTAAGACAATCTTCTATAGAGCTGTCTACAAGAGAGCATGATCTAGGTGATGCTTTATTAAGTCTCTTCCTAGTGAAGATTAAAAACAACAAAAACAAACAACCCTAACCTATTCTCTCTTTTTTTTTTTTTTTTTTTGATATTTTCTTTATTTACATTTCAAATGTTATCCCCTTTCCTGGTTCCTCCCCTGCCCCAAACCTTCTATCCCACCCCTCCTCCCCCTGCTGCTATGAGGGTGTTCCCCCACCCACCTACCTACTCCCACCTCCCTGCCCTGGTATTACCCTACACTGGGGCATTGAGCCTTCAAAGGACCAAGGGCCTCTCTTCCTATTGATGCCTGACAAGGCCATCCTCTGCTAAATATGCGGCTGGAGCCATGGATCCCTCCATGTGTTTTCTTTGACTAAACCTATTCTTGTTTGAATATGTCAGGAGTCATGATTTATGTGTTTCGCAAGTGTTATATTTGTATAAGAATATTTTCTAATATTGAAGCAAATCTTTTCTAGGAAAAAACATTGCCCACTTACTTCACATTGTGGAGAAGACCCTGAGTGAATTCATACCTAACTCAGGTCTTTCTTTGTCAAACATTGAAGGAAGAAAAAGTCTGCGATTTTGTGCAGGAAGTATTTCCCTAAGCACAATCATCATAGCATCATTCCTTCCAGAGAAATCAATAAGTAATTCATAATATTATAGCTGTGTTATGCATTAGTAGAAACCAAAAAGCTCCGTAAGTTAGATCTACTGGGGTAAAGAGGCGTTGGCCAATACATAAAAATTCTTATGTATTTTTTATGTCATCCAACTAAGCTATGAATCATTTTCAGAAATCTGAATGGGACCAAAGCCCGTGATAACTCTAATTTAAGGTATGACCATCACAGCCTCAGAATGAATAAAATACCACAAAATAAAAAGACTATTTTTATTTTGTTTTTTTTTTTGTTTTGTTTTTTAAGGGAGAAGAACTGAAGGTATTTCAATCTCAAGGAAGGCTATGTTTTAGCCCATTGTAAAATCAGAGAAAAACTTGAAGAAATGTAGAGAATGTCTGCTTCATATCCCTTCTCTTGTACAAGAAATGACACCCGGGGATCCAGAGAGATTGAAGAGCTTATCCAAGCACCTGTAGAAAGGTCACTTAGGACCAGAAGTAAATCCTGAGTCTATATTCTTCCTGAGGCTCCTGTAAACATTTATAAACTGTTGGCAGCCAGGAAAAGACTTTATATCAGCTTTATGTTTTATAGACTAATTCATCTTGTTCATTACATAGAAACAATTCAGTCTATTTGACTCTGACCATTGCTTTTTATTTATAAATGGAGAAAAAAATTTAAAGTTAACACAGAGGGTTAGATGAATTACTGCATGAAATAGTCTAATAAATTATTATTATGTTAATACAGATATTTATCTTAAAGATAGCCTAGTAAAATATCTAGCATTTTATTACTTTTAAAGTAAATTTTTCTAATGTACTTAATTACAATGTAGTAGTTTTTTTTTTCTCTTCTTGCCTTATTTAGAACAAAAATGAGTCACTGGATCACATACTGATTTTTTCCCCCCACAAGAAAGTCTTATTTGTTGTGTTGAAGAGTTCATATTTTAGGTAAACATGGATGGGTCTAAGTAGTAAAATACTTAATATGGAACAAGTTTTAGGGGTTCAAACTCATGGTTCAAACACATACATGTGTTATGAGTTTGACAAATTCTCACAACAGTATAAATTAGCCCTAAATTCTTTTTATGGCTCCTTAAAAATGTGAATTTTGATTTGACTGTGCAATGTATTTACAGAGTTTTCAGTTATAACGTAACTTGAGAAACTTTATTCTCTTGTCATTTATAATTAAATACTCAGTTTGTTAATTCATGGTGTTGGCCAGGAGACATGATATCCCCATACTTAGGAAGTTCACATCTCTCTGGAGTTAACTAGCAGGAGTGAGTTAAACCAACTGTAGAAGTGCTAATCCCAAAGTCCATGGAAATGCTTTGTATCTGTGCAACCCACATGACAAAGGCTTTGGACAAACCATGCGCTCATTTCTTATCACTACTAAAGTACAGGCATTGCTTTGCAGTGTAGGCTGGAGTGGGTACTTTCATAAGTTAGTGTAAAGTACTAGCTTGATGCAATAGTTTGAAATCACATAAAGACAAAAGGTGAGGTAGAATGAGTCAGACATTCTAGTTTAGACAGCAAGAGAGTAGCGCTGGGCTGGAAAAAGTTCTAGGAATAAACCGTGATCCTTTACCCACACAGGATGAGGAAGGTACCACCACTAGGTAGCACAGTACAAATTTATGACTCAGTTCAGTAATTGTATATGGGATATAGAGTGTTAGGGTGTTAGGTAAAACTGTTAAAAGTCTCAACTGAACAAACTTTTGTGGTTGCCATTAAGTCTTGGGTTAACAATCTGTAAAGACATTCTTAGAAAGAGTGAATACTTCCTGACACATTAGGAGCTCCTGGACAAGAGAATAAATTATCTGAGTATAGCATTTTATCAGAAAACTAATGCTGACATAGGTTGAAAGCTATATGTTCTTGAGCAACAAATCTGCCCTTTCAGTAAAATGCAAGATTTCAAATGAAAACTAATGAACAAGGGGGCAGGTTTATGGTACATTGGGTACAAATAATCAGCAGGAGTGTTTAGGAAGGAATTCAATATGCAAAGAAGTTAATAAACATAATAAATGGATTCGTACAAATGTTGTGCTTACAATACTAAGATCCACAGCATTGTAGTTTAAAGAAATATTATATACATACACAACACACACAGGAGAGAGAGAGAGAGAGAGAGAGAGAGAGAGAGAGAGAGAGGGAGAGGGAGAGACAGAGACAGAGACCTGCCATGCTGGAAGAGTGTGGAGTGTGGAGAGGAGAGACACCATGCCTGAGAAGAGTACAGGACAGAGAGGCATGGCCACCTCATGAAGTTGTCNGGGAGAGGGAGAGGGAGAGGGAGAGGGGGAGAGAGAGTTGGAGGAAGTTTGAGCAACTTTATAAGTGAAATGAGTTGAAAGCAACATTTAATATTTAGAGCATCTAGCTCACAATTATATTTCAGTTCCAGTTCCCATACATATAAAGTATTACTATGATAAGGAATCAGAGGACAAAAGAGATTAACAAGAAATCAAATCCTAAAAGTAATCAGAACAAAAGAAGCCCTGAACAAAATAATCAAATCATTGGATTTACTCCAATTGTTTTTTCATCACTTATATTAAATTTATATATACATATATTTAAATTTAAACACTTGATTTTGCTTCATTTGTATTTTATTCAAGAATGTTAAAACTTAAAAATAGTTATAAAAATATACAAGCTAAAATTGTCTTAAATTTCATTTGGCTATATCTCACTCAGCTATGTGTTTAATAACCTCCAGCACTGGCTTGGGCTCCATGGGCGAGTACTCACCTATCATGTGCAAAGTCCTGGGCTCAATAAGCATACATGTGCACACAAGCATACACTAAAGAACTACAATATTATATCATGAAAAAAATGCTTCAATTTACAGTTAGCTGTAAAGATCTAAATGTCTTCTTCAGAAACACTCTTTATTACATTACACACATTACAATGAAGAATATGGGTCAATTTGATCAATCTTGACTGGTTGAAGTATTGTTGGGCAATTACACATTTGGTGAGAGGCATTGGCCTTTATGGTATGTATTATCAATAATTAGTTATAATTAGTAGTCCCATCACTAGCTAGGAAGACAAAAAACGTTTGAAAAATCTTGTGAAATTTCCAGTTCTGGTTATTTTTGTTAGGTTATAGGGTTTTGGAAATATCTACAAAGAATAATTGGTTGCCCAGTGGCAAATGAGTACCCCTGAAAATATATACACAGGTAAGGTAACATTACACAGACTGAACAGTATGTGTGTGTGTGTGTGTACACACACACACTCAAAACAATGGCTTTAGAGGCCATGAGGAGAGGTAAGAGGGAGGGTTTGGAGGAAGAAAGGGAAGGGAGAAAGTTGTAATTGTATTATAATCTTGAAAATAATAATAATAAAATAAGAACTAGCAGGCACCAACAGCCTGGTAAATGCTCAATTTCTTTTTCAGTTGTTTCCACTTCTCTTGATAATTCTAGATCAGAATAGAAACTGTTTGGAATATACTTATTTTAATAGAAACACTGAAGTATCTCAGTAAGGGTTGTTCTGGGATAAGCGTCAAAGTAATTTTGTTTTCACATAAGGAGCTTACAAATGATATTTCCACAGATGAAAAGTTAGGGTCCTTATCTAAGTGTTAGAAGGAGATATATGTGTAGTTTTCATATTTTATGAAAGTAAGCTAAAATTTAGCACACTGGCATGGCATGATTTTCACATATTGCTGTTACTCAATGGATGGATAGACAGATACATGCACATCTGTCTTACACAAAAGAACAACCAGGAAACAATTTCAAATTCAAATGTAAAAAATACTAACCAAAACAATCAATTAAAAATAGAGCTTCCCTATAAAAGTTGGGAAAAAAAGAAAAAAGAAAAAAAAAGGGACAAAGCATGGCAGATAATAGAAACATAAGGAACGATCAATTAAACAATTTTTGCTATGGTTAGATTACCACTATTGGCAACTAAATGTCTTTCTGTTAGGCATAAGCTAGGCATATGGCATTGTGGGTAATTTGTAGTATGTCAGTTTCAAGCTGTTGTTTCACATCTCTGACCTGTGGCCACACAGCCGAGGAGAGAGCCACGAGGAAGAAAAAGGATAGCGTGGAGGTAGAGGAGAGACAACCTGCTGGTGGTTTGCTGAAAGAGAAGCACTCTTACTTCTTCATATTGGCCTCCTCTGTCACCCTTACTTCATGCTGGCCTAGCAGTGCAGGGTCATGGAAGATGCCCAAACATAGCCTTGGGAGAACTTCATTAATCTGAAAAATGCTTCATTAATCTGAAAAATGTTTATCAAACTAATTTTCCTTTAGATAGAAGGAAGAAGTGCGAGCTCCTGGTTTCTGTCCTTCAGAGTCCGACTCTGAAGTTCTGAGTGACCCTGTGTGAAAAATGGAAGCCAGCATTTCCTTCTCTAATTGCCTGCCACTCTATGCAAGCATGGTGCTCAACGAGGCTAAAACAGGGAGGGCTAAGATTGTCAGCAACGTCGAGTCTACGGAGGAAATTTTCACCTGATTTTATATATGTGTATTTTACACACTAGTACCTTGAAAGACTCATAGCACAGAGCAACCCTAAGAAAACCTCGTTGACACTCTTTGATGTTTAGTGCTTAAGACCCTTGTGGGAAACAAAAGAGCCACTGTCCACTTCGTACTCCAGGAAAATAGAAGATAGAAAAGCACTGTGAATCTAAATGCTTATGATTGTACTCGGGGTTTTCTTACTAAATCCACTTGTTTCACTCATAAGCACCAAGGTCTTCTCTCTCTCTCTCTCTCTCTCTCTCTCTCTCTCTCTCTCTCTCTCTNCTCTCTCTCTCTCTCTCTCTCTCTCTCTCTCTCTCTCTCTCTCTCTCTCCCCATAGTATGGAGTCCTGGGAACCTTTATAAAAAAAAAGAATTCTGACAGGTCATCTAAGCACGAAAGTCCAGCGTCCCAACAACCCTAGCCCTGCATGTTCTTCGTCTGGGAAGCTTGGCCGGGGATGTGACGGTAAGGCAGTCTGCTGCAAATATCCAAATATAAACAATTGTTTGTTGACCCTAAAACCCCGATGAGTGTTTTCCTCTTGAGTGCCTAACTGCTCTCTGACATGGTGGCAGATCCTATCTTTTCTTCCTCCAGTGAACAAACAAGCCTCCTCCTTCTTTGCCTTCACAGTCATTCAACACCCTTAACTCTGAAGAGGATGACATTTTTCCTTTAGGTAGACTTAAAAGACTCCAGGAAGAACACAGCCATTTAACACCCCTCTTCTTCATTATCTCGTCTCCTGTCTTTATTGTTTCTCTAACTTGCCATTCCACAAAGACAGCCACTAATGCTTACATTTGTGGTCCTGATTTCTGTGATCTAATTGCCCAGGCTTCTGCCACATGTCTTGTCCAGCTACACAAACTTGATTTGCAGAAAGAGAGATTGAGAGACATCTCTTTAGATGTCTTCTGATGCAGACTTCAAGGATTGAGTATGCAATATTGTTAGATTTGCTTTTCACCTGAAAAAGTGCGACCTCCATAGGGAATGGAAAGTGTCCTGCTTGTGGAAACTGATAGTTTTCCTTTTCATTTCTCTCTACTAGCTGACTACTATGTAAGCCACCCACACTGGAAAGTCAGAGATATATTGACACCAAAACTCATGTTAGCAAAACCTGCTGGCATAGGAGTAAAATATAAAAATCAATTATTTTCTAACGAAATAACTTTCCCAGAAAGATTTTTTATATTTCCCCTAGCCCTTACATACTCCTATTTGTGAAAACATAATCCTTAGTGACAACCTTATCTGTATATATAAAACACTTTTAAATCGAAGAATAGGGTGCCTATAAGGAAAATTATTCAAATAGATTCCTATCTAAAATAACTGGCTGACATATTTGACGATTTATGGATGTAGACTTTGGTCTTCTATTAGCAAAATGATGCAAGTTATTGACTCCTCTTAGTTTTGTACAGTCTAGTTTTTTATTATATCTCTCAAAGTAGATTTATCTCAAATTTGGTTGATATGTTTGATGCTAGACTTTTAAGTTTGCACTATTCTTTTTTTTTTTTTAACCTCAACCAGAACCCATAGTCACATGATAATCTAAATAAAAATATCACCAAATGAATATGCTTCCAATGCCAGGAACATTTGATTTAAAATTTATGAATTAGACTTAAGTGGTTCAGTAAAATTTACCAGTCACCAATACAAAACACCTGGTTTTAATGGCATGCCAGGTGAAAGTTCCCAAGCCTTAAGAATTGTTAAACAGAAGAGTCTAGCTCCAATTCATCTTCAGAGCTAGTAAATCTATGAGTTGGCACAGGTTCTTTTCCTACACTAAACAGCTTGGCTTTCCACTGAGTCATAGGGTTCTCATCGCTTGTCTATAGTAAGCCACATTGATAGTGGTTTCCTCTTGTGTTTCCTAAGCTGGCCTTTTATATATCTGAACTCATCTATGACGTTCTTATTTTAAATGTTGTTTTATCACTTCACCCTTCATCTGGTAGTTGTTCCCACTCTCTAAGTTTGTCAGTAAGTAACCTTTCAAATTTTCTAAAAGGGTTGCATTTTCATAATCAAGCTAGTTAGAGGAATGACATAAACAAGGTATTAGAAGACAGGCGATGCTTGTTGTTCTCAGCAGTGGTCTTGTGTTACAACTGAGACAGCCTCTTCCTTTTATCTCTGTGGCTTCACCTACTCATAGGTCCTACTGTCTAATTAATCTTACTTAAAATTCATCTAAGTAAGTTTAACATGGTTAGGAAATTGGGTTTTGTTCGCTACTCTACCTTTAACCCTACTGAACATCTGGGAAATATTCAGTTTTAGAACAGGTCCAAGCCTTTTGGCATTAACTACTTTTAAACATTAAGATATCACCAGGAATTTGCCTCTGTTTCAGAAAATGAAAAGCATATTTGAAATATAAACACGATTGTGCCACTAACATTGCTGGTAGTGATTTGCAAGACACATTGCTTTATTATAAGAGGGTCAGAGAAAAGAAACTCTTAAATGAAACTTTTAGAAACCACCTGAATGATTTTTTTTCCCTGAAATATCTGCATATGTATGTCTGTGAATTTGGCAAGCAGCACACAGTGAATGATACTATTTGGCCTCAAGGTTATTGTACTTTTACTAAGAGAAATACATACTCATTATATAATGGTACACAATCTTATCTTACTCTTGAGAAAGTATCTAAATTATAATTTAAATGCTAAAATTTTATAAGGTGTTAAAATGATAAATTAGGAATTATTAACTCAACTGATCAAACAGTTTTTACATTCCTCTTGTTGATAATTCAAGCTGAGCTTGAGGGAAAACATACTGTAGAACTGCTTCTTCCTCAGATTATGGCAGCATGACTTCAGGCAAATGTTCGAATGGTAGAAGAAGTGGACAAAAGGCAAGTGTGTTTGTTGTTTGTTGTTAACTTGAAAAAATAACTTAAAGATGTTTCTGAGAGCTGAATGTACATCTTGGTCAGACTTTATCCCTTTGTAAGGCTAGGAACTCAGGTAGACCAGATGGACTTTGAGGTTTTTAGGTACACGTTTGAAAAGCTGATCTGTTACTAGGATCATTCATTCCGGAAACACTTCTCTCCGCTACAGGCTTCATTTTGGAGCCTTCCTCAAAAATCTATAGATCCTTAGAAAATGTTTGTAAAATATCTACTAACACCCAAGTGACTATGCTCATGCATCTTACATAATTTACACATTCATTAAAAAAAAATGCCTTGGTAAGAAAACAAAAATAAAAAGCAAATACACAAAAGAGAAGAAGAAGACATTAAAATATGGCCCTCTGTGCTTTCAACCCAGAATTATTTTTTCCCAAGTAACTTCCATTTCTTTGTTCATTTATTTATTTTTTTCTAAAAACTACTGACATTAAAAAAAAACCAAAACAACAACAACAACAAAAAAAAAAAAAAAAAAAAAAAACCACATTCTTTTTAAAGGTCACTTTGAAGACATGTACATTGTGCCGAGGGTGTTATATGTGCAGTTAGGGCTCTTTTAGATGTGGAATCTTGTCACTTTCTCAAATGAATGAACATCTCCTTGCCCAATTTTCAACACCTTTCACATATGTGTGTCTGAAATAATGTTATTGATCCTATCTTGCTTGCAAAAACCATGTGGACCTCAGGAGGAGAAGTGGTTACTGGCCAAGCTACACAGAACCAAGGACCACCAAGAGTCACAGTCATGCAAGCATCATGCTAAAAGGAATGTAAATGAGTGCCATATTACGGTTACCCAATACTTAGTCATTGGTTAATGTTTACAAGTGGACACTTTGGGGCTTGATCTGGAAACATCCAAGCTGTGTTCTGAATGTAGGTGCAGATGAATATAAATAACGAAATAAAGGAAGGAAAGAAAGAAAAAAGAAGGAAAGAAACAAAAGAGAAGAAAAGAAAGAAACTCACACACATTCATTTGTAACACCCCTCAAAAACAGCTACTGGAATTATGCCATGGCATTTGACCATTGTTGGCATAAACCACGTTTTACCAATGGGATAATACAAAGAAGAGCTTAGCATAGTTTTAAATCCTTTTTTCTTTTGGTTGGAACCCAACTGACAATAGTTTCAGCCTTGTCTTAGCAAACTGTACAACTCTAGTTTCGGAAAAGCTGGTTAGCTTCTCCTGGTCTGCTTTCTCATCTGTAAGCTGAGATGGTTGCCCCAGAAGTGATTATCAAAAGTTTTCCCCAGCTTTACAGTTCTGTGATCTAGGAACAAGAGCCAACGTTACAATTTAGGATTTGGCATCTGATTTTATCCGGCTAGTGCCGTGTGTGTGTGTGTGTGTGTGTGTGTGTGTGTGTGTGTGTTGCTTATTTCATTAACTTCACATGTTGAGTTTCCCCATGCTAACCTAGTATGACTTTGTTCTTTCTCTTTTCAAGGAACCATGCTTACCCCCCTTTTGGCAACGAGAGGTGATTTTACAAGAACTTTTAACCCTACTTTGGAAATGAGGACAGTACTGGGTGGTACGGATGTCCCACTGCCCTCTAGTGGGTGAAACCACACATGGCTTAGATCGTTCATGAGCTTGGTTGCATAGTTTCTCTCAAACGTTTTTTACAGATCACCTGAAATAAAGCCCCAGTTTCTGCATTTCACATTCCCAGATGATTTAATAATTACCTAGAGATGTTTAAATGATCAGACATTTTGTCTTAACAACACAGGGCAATGACTACTCTCCGATGCTAGAAGTCCATGTAGATTATAAAAGTCATTTAGACTTTCTACCAGGTTAAGCTTCAAATGTAGTTGTGCTTCCAATCCTGTTCATAGCTAGTTTCCTACTTAGCATCAGTCTGAGAATTACATTTTATAAAAAAAAAATCCTTTTAATAAGGATAGCTCAAGGAAGGTAAAGAAAAATTTACTTTTAAGTCTTCCTGGTAATTATATGATCAACAAACTACATGCCAAATATAATGACACCATTTTGAAGTATTCATTGGTTTATGACTAGAACATTGTTCGAGGATCAAGTAAGTTCTGTATAGTTGGGTTATTATTTTATGCTATGTTCTTTATTAGTTTTTACTACAATAAACTGATTATGGAAAGTTAGCCATCTGACACTACACTAATCTATATTATATATGTTTGCTTGTCTGGCTTTAATTTACTATTTTCTCTATTAACCATGGATGTTGTTAAAAATGTTTATTTTTTTTATTATTATTTTCTTTATTTACATTTCAAATGCTATCCCGAAAGTTTCCCATACCCCTCCCCCCACCTCTGTTCCCCTACCCACCCACT
>NC_034600.1:48720007-48722920 GCF_900095145.1 Mus pahari | reverse complement strand
GAAACTATTCTGTAAACTAATTTGGTAGACAGTGCTGTTTAATATGAGCACACCCATCTTAATAATCCATATAATTATTCATACTCTTGACTACATAAACATCAGAAAGTAATTTGTGACTGCTGCTCTCCAGAACAATTCTATGGCTTCATATCTTAATGACTAGAAGATGCAACCTATAATATAATAAAATGTGGCAGGGTTTCTCTGTGTAGCCATGGCTGTCCTGGAACTCACTCTGTAAACCAGGCTGGCCTCGAACTCAGAAATCTGCCTGCCTCTGCCTCCCAAGTGCTGGGATTAAAGGCGTGCGCCACCACGCCCGGCTGGCATTTGATTCTTGACAGAGTTCCAAATCCTCTTATTATCTTAGATTATGGTTGAAAGCTGCAGATTTATCAAGAATACATAATCTGCCAGAAGTCACCAACAATGCATGGGGAGAGGAGGATGTAACCCAAACCATATAAAATGTGAATTATTTCTATGTGGATACTGGATAGATTTGTAGATGACTAATCTTTTCATATTATAGTACCCATATGCATTCCAACAATTTTACAATCAATTTCACCAGCATTTCATTAATGTCCTCAGAAAGCTGTGATCCCATTGCTACTGATGGAGTTCCTTATACCTTACACCTTTCATTTGTTATTTGTGTTAATTTAAACATTAAATTCCCCTTCTCTATATATATGTATAGATAAAATATATGTATGCATATATTATTTGTGTGCATGCATATATATGATAACATATACATATATACATATATTTATACAGATGTTTGTGTGCATGTATAGTTATATAATGTATATAAACTTATACTATATGCTTCAATATTTCTCATATCCATTGTCCAAAGATTATTTTATATACTGGTTTTGGTATGCCTATGCTTTGGCAGAATCCTATTACTTGAAATCAAGTGTCAAGTTCTCTATTTCTGGTAGTAGTATCTGAGACTTCAGATTTTGCAGCACTTTTTGCTTCTGATCTTCACATTAGGCATGTTCAACTTAAATTTCTTTTATTTCAACTCAATAACATTAAAATATGATTAGTCCAAAGTATTTAATAAGATAAAAATAGCACAGACTTCCAGATTCCCTCATTTGTTTTAATCAAAGTAGAAACTTTGTCATTCCAGGCACTGTGTCTCTAGAGAAAGGGGGCAGACGAACTCCTCCTGAGTTAGGTAATTGCAGAAGACTACTGAGCAAATGAATCTTGGCTTTGAAATTTTCCAACATCCTCCTCTCCCCATGTATTGTTGGTGACTTCTGGCAGATTATGTAATCTTGATAAATCTGCGGCTTTCAACCATAATCTGAGATAATAAGAGGATTTAGAACTCTGTCAAGAATCAAATGCCAGCCTGGCATGGTGGCGCACGCCTTTAATCCCAGCACTTGGGAGGCAGAGGCAGGCAGATTTCTGAGTTCGAGGCCAACCTGGTCTACAGAGTGAGTTCCAGACAGCTACGGCTACACAGAGAAACCCTGCCTCAAAAAAAAAACAAAACAAAACAAACAAACAAAAACAAAACAAACAAAAAACAAACAAACAAAAGAATCAAATGCCATGACACCTTCAAAGCATTTGGATCCATGATGATACTTATGTGGCAAAAATGCTGTTTTACTTATTTCTGAAGACAAGGTTTTCATTTGAGTTATGGCTTGTCCAGTCTGAACTCCAGAGCGAAGAAGTGATATAGAAAAACAAAACAAAACAAAACAAAACAAAAACAAATAAACAAAAAACTCACAAGTTCTTACTAACCAGTTTGCTGGGGAGAGAACAAAGCATGGTGGACATTTGGAAAATGATCGAGGTGACCCTCCATTTTTCTCCCCTACTGCATTCCTTGGCACTTGACTCAAACAAGAAAACACCTGTCACAGGAAGATGCAGTAACAGCCTCATGACCACACCACTGCAAAAGAGTTTTTGGAATCTTTCCCAATGACAGAATTATCTTGGGATTTTGCTCATACATATTATTAAAGTGTCTAAAACTGGTAAGTCCATGCTCTCTCGGTGACCTCGACTGATGTAAAAATGTCACGCACCTGTGGTACTGAAATGTAATAGTTAATAAATACCTAAGGAAAGCTATTGCTGAAGCTTAAGTAAAACTGTAGTCAACTGAACTGAGCGGAGTTGTAGAAGATAATCACTATGAGAAGTTAGATTTAGTCCCCTGAAATCACAATAGGGTTTTCAATTAGATATGCTATGTCAACTTACACATCTAGGTTTTAAAGGTAAGCAAAAAGTTCAACCCTGAGCAATGCCACAGCCAGCACTGTTGTGGAGGGGCAGTGCTAAGGAGAGGAAGCTACTCTACCATTAGGAACAAGAGAGAGGTCAACCTGAAAGACACAGGGCCACCTACTGATATCATAAAGAGTTCTTGAAGTTTGGTCAGTACACATTATTGTAAACTGGAATATTATTCTAGGGGCCAGACACTATTGGAAAATAAATAGTAGGTGATTAAAATAATAGAATTACTTATGAAGTAATGCCGAGATCATTATGAGTGATTGTGACAAAGTGAGACAATCTAAGTGTCCATCCAACCAAGGGCATGTATTGAATAAATTGTTCCAAAATACGGTCAGGGCATTCTGACTCCTAGTCACAAAATGGAGAAAAGTATAGTGAATAGCATTAATGATTTCAATAATTGCTCATAATGTAAAGACTAAATATACTACTAGATATCAATGATTCTATCAAAAATAGAATCCAATTTATGTGACATGTGTAATTTTAATATACTAGAAAGGAGAAAGGAGATCCAAAATAATAGTGTCTACTATGAGGAATGGCATTATTTCTGTTTCCTTCCTTCCTTCCTTTCTTCCTCCCTCCCTCCTCTCTCTCTCTCTCTCTCTCTCT
>NC_034600.1:48698428-48719757 GCF_900095145.1 Mus pahari | reverse complement strand
CTCCCTCCCTCCCTCCCTTCTTTCTTTCTTTCTTTCTTTCTTTCTTTCTTTCTTTCTTTCTTTCTTTCTTTCTGTTTTATTCAGGATTTTTCTGGAGCTGGTATTCATAGCATTTTTCCCCATAATATAAAATGATTTTGAGAAAAAGGTGACTTCATAATCAAGGTTGAAAAATACCAAAACAAAGAAAATTTGGACCTTGTGTAGATCTTCTGATTTTGAGTCCTAGTAGTAACCAGAGCACATTTCCTTTATTCAGAGATAAATGGGTGTCTACACTGAAAGATGCCACCCAGCTCCCTTTCAGCCTGATAAAAACATCCTCTAGCCTCTAGTGCTTTGATGTGTTTTAAAAAGATCATCAGCACTCTCTCCTGTTCTTCCTGCTCAGCAGCATAAGTTCAAAGAAACGCTTATTAAGAAAACTGTAACAAAGGTCTCTTCCTTGCTTTGATTTATGATGTAAAGTTTCCCCATAACCTTATCAGAAATTCACTAATTCACTTAAAGTCCTTTGTCAATTTTCATTGGCTGTTGTGATTAATGGCTTCTGATTCTAGTACAAAAGACTAAAGCATAGAGACATATTCCATGAAAGGATTAGAATAGGAAATCAAGTAATATCCATGTGGAGATTATTCAACAAGGTACTTAATAATGAATTTGAAGCATGTTAAAAATGTCAGTCAGAATGTGGATAGATGTTCCTGTAAAGCCAAAGCAATGAATCTAATTTCCTGTTTATTTAGAATGAACTCTATTTAATTTTAAAACAAAACCAACCCTTTCCCAATGTTATTTTTCTTTCTAAAAGTGACCTAAGCCCAAAATGAATATGATTTAAAGAAAGACAGCTATGAAAATATTCAAAGTATCTAATATCTCTAGAGAACATTTCTAAGTGGATTGAATAATTTTTATTTGTATATCTTAGGTTCTCAGTGTTATAAAAATAGCAGAATAAATTATTTTAGAATTCATTACACTCATTTTAAGTGACACTAGTATTTAATCTATTGATACAAGTAAGATTCATCTATCATGCAAAGATATTACCCATATTATAATTTCATTTATTTTAACTGTTAAGCATACAATGATTTAAAAAAAATACTACCTTAAGAAGTTTTCAGAGCTAAGAAAGCTTTTAAAAACTTTAAAAAGCCATACACACACAAAACTTAAAATCTGGATAGTAAGGCAGCCAGTCTATCGGGGAAATTGTCCTTGTTTGAATCAGTCAGCTTTGTTCTGCTACATCAAGACAATTTCCTTGTGTGTTTGCAAAGTATCTGAGCCACAGTGACAACCTCCCACCAACACTCTGTATGTGAGAACAGTAACCTATTAGACCCATGCTGAGAGCTGTCCATTTAGCTCTTTCTCCACTTGGAGATCCTTTGACTGGCTTCTCCTTATCTCACAGGTTTCCTCCAGACATTTGACCCCTATCTGTAATGTCAGGCTTCCTGATCTTTGCTCTTCAGCTCCTCACCTTGCCACTCTGGGCTATATTCTTCCTCCCTTTCAGGCTCCTTGTTATCTCAAACAAAGGGTCATCACTTTAGGCCATCTGCCTTCATTCTTTTTTATGTCCTATCAACACCAATCTGTCACATTGAAAGACTTAGGTCTCTATTTTTACATGCTGCTTTCAAATAAAGTACTGTTTTTACTTTATTATACATTTCTCTTGCTTTCCATTTGCCTTTTCTATTGCTTGTTGAGTGGGAGAGAAAATGATAGGGCATTGGTATTTAGGGGAGACCAAGAAAGAGGAATTTGGGGATGCAGTTGCATCTTTTGTTCTCACACTAACAACCACTACTATTCCATTGTGGGTATCTGTACATCTCTACAACTGTGGACACTAAAGAAGAGGGGAATATGTAAAAAGGGCACTAAGAGGTCAGACAGCAATAATGAGTGCAGATAGAAACGTAAATATTTGTATTATGAGAATTTGGAAGGTGAAATGAACAAGAGTGACAATGTTCTTTGGGCTCGCTTTGTTCTCAATCTCAGATTTGCCCAGGTGTGGTGGGACATGTCTGCAGTCAGTATTTTCAGTACGAGGTAGGAAAATGGCCATGAGTTCAAGGGCAATCTGGATTATATAATCACCTAGAAATGCATCTCAGTTATATCGTTCTTAAAAAGCCAATCTTGACAATATAATTTCTCCAGGAAAAAAAAAAAAAAAACAAGCCAGAGAATGTGAGAGTTGTAAACTCAAGTGAGAATCAAAACCTTTGCATCTATCCTGTATCCATAAGGTGACAACTCTTGGTTCTCCTTTGTTTGACTTTTTTTTTTTTAAAATCAATCACATAACGTTGACTTATTAGACAATCATACGCAGCATAACAAGAGTATGGAACTTTAAAAATAAGACGTGCACATATGAATTTCTACATTAACATAAGTCTCATCAAGATCAAAGCATAGTTCCAGGCTTTCTTGTCAGAATGTGAAATATTACTTTTCATTTTTTTTTTTTTTTAGTATTGACATAATTAATTTATCACTCAGATCTCTCACTTTTGGACTACACAGCATATACTAGCTGTGAACTTCTAAAAGAAACTGCCCTTTAAGAATTTAGGCTATAACACAGAACAAACTCACTGGTGGTTTTGGAGATTTTTTTTCTCAGACTGCTTTGTTTAGGTATTTATTACCTTACTGGTTTTTTGTTTGTATGTGGTTTTCTAAGGGGTGGGAGGGGTGGGGCAAGTGTGAATGTGTTACTTTGCTTTGTATTGTTTATTTTGGTTCGTTATTGTGTTTTTTTTCTTTTTATTTGCCTGTTTGTTTTCAAAGAGAGAGAGAGAGAGAGAGAGAGAGAGAGAGAGAGAGAGAGAGAGAGAGAGAAGGAAATCCTGGAGTTGGAAGAGTGGGGCAACTCCTGATCTTCCTGCCTCCATCTCTCAAACGCTTTCATTTACAGCACTAAAGCCTGCTACTAAAGCCAAAAGTCATGAATCTGAAAGGGACGGGTAGGGGAGGAGGAGTCTGGAAGGTTGGAAGGTTTTAAAAAACGGTGGACGAGAGAAGAAATTAGAAGCCATCGTATATGTAGGAAATTGTCAAAGAACAAATTCAATTAAATAAAATAACAAAAACTCATCAATTATATGCTTTGGGATTTTTCAGTAACTTAAGCAAAGGAGATGGTTGGTGACATTTACAAATTGAAGGATGTCAATTTCACTTTTAAATTGCTAGATGGAATCTGTAACACTACAGTAGTGACACCATTACATACTAGATTCACAGTGAGATCCTACTGGTTTTTTTTTTATATAATTTCATAAATGAATAATACATTTACATCATTTTGATTCTTTTTTACCATCTCCTAGCTCCTCCTCCCATGGGTCTCCACCTCAATTCAATTTCATAACCTCTATAATTATTATGCACACACACACACAAACACACACATGCACTTTCTGACCCCACTTGAAGTTACTCTTATGTACATGTGTTTAGGGATGACCATTTGGGATTTGGGATAGGATAATTTTCTAGGGGACACATTCCTAGAGAAGACTGGTTCTTTATTTATCAGCATCTTTATGAGCATCTTCTCACCATTCTGTCAATTTCTGAATTACAGAGTTGAGAATGGTACAGGTGTGTGTGTGTGTGTGTGTGTGTGTGTGTGTGTGTGTGTGTGTGTGTAAATGGTGAGGGTACATTCACATAAGCAAACACAATTAATATGATCAGTGTATGTACTACTATGATCATTCACTCTCAAGCTTAGATAATTCTGCAAAACCCACTATATAAGTGGACATAATATCAAAATTGTTTATATTTAATTACTACTTTTATTCACAACAATTGATATTGGCTTTCCTTTATGAGAGTATATGAATGATAATTTCTTTTAAAAAGCATGTCACATACAAGTCAGTTTAAAGCAGAGGATTTAATAAGTATTAAGATGGGTGTTGTCTAACAGACATGGACAAGTTTGTAGCAGGAACAGTTGAAATAGTTGTCGAAGAAACTATTAATGTGCTAATGATGATGTAACACAGCAATGGGCAACTGACTGCTGCATCTTGACACACAACTAAGAAACCAGGTGGAGATGAAGTCACCCACAGAGACAGGAAAGACCAGGCATGTTGAATGGCCAGAAATCTGCTCCAAAGGGTAAATGAAAGTGTGTCTGTCCACTGTGACAGTGAGCCATTTAGACTGAAATGACAGAGCAGACACCATCTTCAAGGCTGATGCTCACTGTGTTCCCCACCCAAGGTTTCCCAACCCATTGCCATTGCTCAGTTTCAGGAACTCCTGAATCCTACTGTATGTACCACAGGGGTAAGTTCAGACATACAATGGCACCAAGCTTGCTTAGAGACAAACGATAAGGATAACGGCCTCGGTGCCCTTATATTTTTAATTAGATTACTGTAAACATCATAATAAATATAATTTGAAAATGTTTTAAATATTACAGGAATGATTGCTTTCTTCTAAATTGCAAGCAGTGAAAAAATGTCAGCTTTTCACTGAGCTGTAATTTAGGAAAAGTTTTAAATAGGCTTTCCTGGCTTGCCAACACCTCCCCCTCCCACCCCCCAGTTCTCTAGCCCACTTCAGCTAGGGACAAATTCTTTGTGTTTCCAGAACTTGAGATTGAGAGGGTGCTGGTCCCTTCAAGAGGATTTTCTGTGGCCTAATGCTAATAATAACAATGTTTCAACATTGTTCTGATTTTACGGTATGCACTGGGTCAGTGATCTCTATGGGTCAGTAAAAGAAAGGAAGTTTTTGGACTTTCAAAGGATTTCACTTGAAAAAATATCTTTGAATTTGGATAAAACTCATTTGTCTATTCCTAGTAACATCTCCAATTAGACTATATATAATGGACATTTCTTCAGGTTTTTTTTGTTTTGTTTTGTTTTGTTTTTTTAAATATAGACCATTGATTTTTGACTTTGAGTGTCAGGAGTTTGGGTTTTTGTTGTTGTTGTTGTTGTTTGTTTTTTTCAAGACAGAGTTTCTCTGTGTGGCCCTGGCTGTTCTGGAACTCACTCTGTAGACCAGGCTGGCCTCGAACTCAGAAATTCGCCTGCCTCTGCCTCCCAAGTGCTGGGATTAAAGGTGTGTGCCACCACTACCTGGCAAATCTATTTTTAAAAACAAATCTCCAAATACTAAAAGCTGAGGATTAATGGTAATATTTTGTACTGTAAAATAATGAAGGATACAATGATAAAATGGGAAGATTTAATTTGAGTAACCTCTGGAGGAAAATAAAAGCTTAGGATCTAAACTACTATGTCTAATATGTGTCAGATTCCATCAAATTTGTTTTCTTCCATTCATAAGGATATTAGTGTAATTAAGGTTTCCATTACTACCCAACTTCTAATCACTTTTGACTACCAAAAATTATTATTTTCATCATTAATATCTGTCTGCATGTGAGGCCATGACTAGCAACATGTTCTAATCGCTCTCACATTAAGAACAACCTTTCTTTTTGACTGACCAGGCATAATCTACATTTCTCTACATTTTGGTTCCATGTTCGCTTTCTTAGGAGAACATGGGGTTTTCCGTGGGTTAACCACTCATTGTTTTACTCTTTCCTCTCTTTCTTCTTTCAGCCCAGTGAAGTTAGTTGGAACTCTACTTAATTCTCCTCACCATCAGAGGTGTCTGTGTTACTCCAAAGGTCATAAATCAAGCCTTCTGTGGAAACAGTTTTCTCACCTGTCATCTTCGAGAATATTCTTGAACATTTGGGCATCCTTTGACGCCACTTCTGTCTGCCTCTATCTCTTCCCATTGCTTTCCTCAACATGGAAATGCTACGTTGACTTTGGACTCAGGCCCAGATGCTCTACATTGTTTCCACAGGAATCTGTTTCATGAGTTTAAATCCTAAACACATGTTGACAGTGCCCAAACAGACATCAGACATCGTCAACTGTGACATCTTCTGTTAAGTTTGTAAACCTATTTAACAGCCCTTGAAAGTTTAATGATGATCTCAATAGCTCTGAAATGAACTAAGTTGTCCTGAAATTGTTCCTTGACCCAAGGTGTCTCTCAGCTTAAAGGAGCACAGATTCACCCCTCACAATGCCTATGTGTTCCACTCTCATTTGCATGGAAGCTGAAGACTTACACGTTCTACCTCCAAGGTGTATCTGGAGTCATTCCTTTCTTACAACTGAACCCTTACCATCTAAAGCCATGTTCTCTTGCATAAGGCCATTTTTTTTTCCTCCTAGCTTCTCATCTCTAAAGTTTATTCCCATTAGTTCCTTCAATAGCTTCCAACTCTTACGACAGATTCAAGAACTTTTATTTGTTTGTTTGTTTGTTTGTTTTTGTTTTTTGAGACAGGGTTTCTCTGTGTAGCCCTGGCTGTCCTGGAACTCATTCTGTAGACCAGGCTGGCCTGGAACTCAGAAATCCACCTGCCTGTGCCTCCCAAGTGCTGAGATTAAAAGCTTGTGTCACCACTGCTCAGCTGTCAAGCACTTTAATGGATTTCATAACCACAATTTACTCCTTAACATCTTTACTTTCCCTTTCAACCAGTCTCAAGTTTTATTCTTGATTTTTCTTACGCTCAATGATCTTATTTTTCAAGGCTTCGGAGTCTCATTTCCCTGATATTGATGTGGCACCATATTTGCTTCTCTGTTGCTGTGCTAGAAGTACTGACAAAAAATAACTTGGAGAGGAAAGGGTTTATTTCATTTAACACTATCATCCCATATAGTTTGTCATGATGGAAGCCAAGGAAGGGACTGAATCAGGAATCAGGAGGTAGAAACTTGAAACAGAAATCCTGGAGAGTGCTGGTTACTGATTGCTTTCTAAAGTTTGCTCAGCTTGCTTTTCTTATACAACCTGATATTTTAAGTATTTCATAAAATATCATTGTGTGGATACCTGCCACATGATTATTAATCCAGAAAATTCCCCAAAGACTAATCTTACAGGGATAATTCTTCCACTGAAGTTCTTTCTTCTTAGCTGACTCTAGTTTGTGTCAAGTTGACAAAACTAACGAGCACTGGTTTGTTCTATCCCATCATCAAGATCTCATTGCAAACAGCATTCCCTCAAGTTATGGAAATGAATATAAATCATACCTTCTGGTAGGTCTATCTAGATATTACTACAATAATATACATTTTTGATGACCTATGCTATCTAAGTGACTTTTAAACATTTAAATTGTGTCTATTTGTATTGGGAAAATAGAAGTTTCATTAAACACCTTTCATTTCGTTAGTTATTTAAATAACTACACATGTCTAGTCACTACCGTTGTTGAATAACATAGTTCTAGTTCATCTGCTGCTTCAGTTTTAAAATCATTCATATGCACTTTATTGTTTTGTTAGAGTTTTGAAAAACCTTTATTTCTGTATAGTACACAGGAGAGGGCTTGGTAGGAAAGAATGCAAGCCACCAAGACTGATCACCTGTGGGTTCTATATCTGTGAGCATATGCACACAACACAAATTAAATAAAAATATTGAAACTAAAAAGCTCATAGGGATTGGGTGGTTTTGTCAAGTCTCAACTCTTGCTTAGGTTACCATTAGCAATACTTCCTCTTGCGTTTGGGGAAGTTATATTCATTTTTCAGAAACCTGAAATCCCGTCTTTGTGCAGCATTCTTTCCTGCCAAGTCTGCAGCATCTTGCTAGGAATTACTTGTGCATATTGGCCATACCCCGACTGTTATGTGAATAAGTTGCAGCAGATGCAGAGAGTATAGCTTGTTTCAGAAACTTAGCCCAGAGTGAGAGACCTGGATATAGCACATAGTAGGTGCTGCTAAATGAGTAACTGTTCATTAAACACAGCTCACATCCATATCGCAGAAATCCACCCTTCTCTCTTAGTGACCGCCTTGTATTATTACTTAAAAAAATAACTTTTTTCATTTTTTGAGAGAATCTCACATCATATAGCACAGGCTAGCCTACTTATTTCACAGTCCACAATGGTCTTGGATTTTTCACAACTCTCTTGCCTTGGCTTTTTAAAAGCTATGATTACAGGCATGAACCAATCAATATGACTGGTTCTCCCATTTTTGTAGTATAGGAAAACCACTTTTATTGTTTGAGTAATAGAATTTGATTTATGTTTGGATAATGATATGTTTTTATTTAATTTAGAAGGCCAATATAGGATCCTTTCAGAAAATCATTCTGCAGTATAATGTTTTTCTTAAGACTGTCACAGTTTGGCATAAACACAAATAGAAACTGTTAGAATGAAAATGTTTGACAAATAAGAGACTGGTCCAAGGAAGCCTTGAGAAGGCTATGCCTGCCTTCTCGCTATAGGATAGATGAAGTGGGTAATGGCGATAATGCAACATTTCTTTAAAGAGTTACACATTGCAAGGAGGGCCAGCAGTGAATTATTAAAAATCCATGTTTGAAACCATTGACAATAATAGAATAAAATAATCTATAAGTATTATACAAAGTTAATGCTAATAAAACTTACTAATGGACTTGTCTAGCCATAAATAGAAGCAGAACCAGGGACAGAAGAAAGGGCACGTGACTCGGGATCTGGATTTCATAATCGTTCTGACACTAATTGTGAATCTTTGTGCTCACTCAGCCCTCAGAGCTGCAACAAAAGTTCAGCGCAGTTTTCTATCACTCCCATTCCAGATAAGATGCAACCTGTGACCCGTCTCATTATCTCTTCCCAGGAGCAGGTTGCCAGGCTGAGTGAACGAAACGTGCACTATGCAACTAGAGTTCAACTGTGCGTAAACATCGTATGAATCTTTGCTGAGTGTATGTGCATTCCATGGGAGGTTTTGCACATGCCTATTTACAGTCAAAGCCGTTTGTTGTTTAACTGAAATCTTAGAATGGAATATTTTCCTTAAGGAAAAGTCCACACTGATGAAAATCTGGTCATTCTGTGTGGGGAGGGTCCCGGCAGGCAGTTCGTCATCTTATCTTTCCAGTAATATTGCATTGCCAGTTTTCATGTCTGTTTCATTCCTTGGGCAATGTGTCAGTTGCCTTGGGAAGCAGGGCTGATTTTCTGTAGAGTTTCCCACAAACTCATTCAAGACACTTGGACTTGGACAAGCATCTGTGAGAAGGGTCGGGCACCGTGTTATGCCACTGTTAACATAAGATGCTGTGCTTTTTTCCCACAATGCTTTGGTCCTACTCATTGCTCCTCTTTTCTCTCTCTCTCTCTCTCTCTCTCTCTCTCTCTCTCTCTCTCTCTCTCTCTCTCTCTCTCTCTCCAATCTGTAAATTTTTCATTGTTCACTTGCCTCTATAGCTGTTGTTCACAACCTTCCTAACACTGTGAAGCTTGAATACAGTTCCTCATGTTGTGGTGACCCCCAACCATAAAATTAATTCATTGCTACTTTGTAACTGTAATTTTGCAAGTCTTATGAATATAAATCTATGGTATACATTAATGGCTCTGTAAGATATGTACAGGCCAAACCATTTAAATGTGTCAAACTAATATATGGATATGTTAATGATATGAAAAATCCAGGAGTAAATTTGATTAGAACTACTATAGAATATATTATGCACAGTATATGTATGCAGTGTATCCATTCATTATATAATTACATAATTACATATAGGAGATTGCTGCATTGAGATTCCATCTCTAATAAGAATGGCTATAATTTTTAAAAAAACAAACAATAGCAAATGTTGTGAGGATACAGGAAAAATATATACTTGCATACAATGGGTAATAATGTAAATTAGCTTGTCCACTGTGAAAATCAGTAGGAAGGTCACTCAAAAACTAAGAAGAAAACTACCATATAGGCCAGGCACACTATTCCGAGAAATCTACCGAAAGAAATCAAAGTCAATATGCTAAAGAGATGATACATGCTAATTCATATTTCTATAACACTAGTTATGATAGCCAAGTTATGGAATCAGTTTCGGTATCTGTCAACAGATGACTTGGTAATAAATTTGATAAATACACACAAAGAAGATTTATTAAGCCACAAAATGACAAAATTATGTCACCTGTAGAAAATTGAAGGAAATAGCTAATTATCTTACTGAGAAAATAATTCAAAGCCAGACCAAAAGTAGACAAATATTGTGTAATCTTTCATACACACACACACACACACACACACACACACACACACACATATATATATATATATATATATATATATATATATATATATATATGTATGTATAACATGAAGTCAAGTAAAATACTATTTAGGGAGAGCAAGAAGACTAACAGCTTCAGAAAGTAGGGGGCTAGATTGGGTGTGAGGATTTAATAAGGTCAAAGTTCATGATATACTTAAATAAAATAAAATATGAAACCCTTAGTTTGTGCAATAAATATGTGAGAATAAAAACTATTAATTACTTAAGCATAAATACAGAGTTAAAAGTAAAGAGAATTTCAGAAAAATACAAAAGCAGATATTTCTATGTGGTAGAATTACGAGTTTTATTGTACTACATCTTTTATTTTACACACTTGTAAAAATGGACATGAATTAAAATTAGTCATAGAAAATGATGCATATACATGCATGTAAATGGTATATATACCACATATAGATATATGTACAATATGTGCTCTTCAGATATATTAAATATGTAATTCGTGTTCATAATTTAATGAATATATTCAGTTTTAAAGTTCCATAGGAACTTTTAGAGATGAGATTTTTTTTTGATCTGTCTGCGATTTATCATTCTTTGATGTTAGCAGCAAACTTATTAGATTACTATGGTACACACTGGGTTTTGTTCCATGTATTTAATCACTCCACAGTTTGGGTATGTTTTGTGTTTTAGAACATGAATTTTTTTAAAAAAAAAAAAAAACTTTTCATTGAGTTTCCCAGATGGAAAAAGAAATCCTACTTTAATTTGTATCATTTGCTATCTTAGTCAGCAAGTCCCAACATAAACCATTTTATTGTTAAAATTACATCTAAGAAGTTTAAAAGTATCTAAAGTTAACTTTCTTAACTCAGTTTGACTGTTCTGTAGGTGTTAAGTGAAGAAAATTAGCTTATTCAGTTCAGCCCACAGTGTGGGGCTCCAAGAAACTCTTCTACTTCTTAAGGGAAAAGATAGCACCCATGATGCAAACTTCTATTTCCCTCATTTAAAATGAGTAATTAGTTATACTAGACACGGTTCCATGAAGTGCGGGGTCTGCACATCTTCTCAGGGAAAGGGGGGACATTATCATCTCACAACAGACAGATAATTGGAACTTGTGTAAGTGATTCATTCTCAGAGTCCCCCTAAAGGTTGTGCCAAGATGCCTCATAGTTGATATAGGCCAGGCCAAATGTTTTGATGTATTCTTTTAGAAAGGATTGAACTTCAATTTTATTTGAAAGATTCCCAAGGAGTTCAGAACTATATATAAAGCTTCATTCAAATGACTGGTCACTAGAGCTGGAGAGATAGCTCAGCAGTTAAGAATACTGGCTGCTCTTCCAGGGAATCTGACATCCTTAAACAGACATGCAGGCAGGCAAAACACCAATGAATATATAAAATAAAAATGGTTTACACAAATGACTGGTCACAAACACTGTGTTTGTTTAATTAAATAAAAGGACATCACAGTAAGGCAGCTTCAATGTTAGGACTTAAACTCTGCCAGGGAGGAAAACTTCCAAGTTACCGATCACTAATTTCTGAGCAAACATTCTTTTTCTCTTTACTATCGTTACTAGTTTAACATTTGAAAGCATTATGGCAAATCATGGAAATTTCCCACTTTTGTACAGTAAATTTGGAGAAGTACAATCATATGAGTTAAGGTAATAATTTGAATTAAAAGATATGCATCATAGGTGTTCAGGTGAAATATACACATGTACATACATATTCTAGAAGTGAATGTATTTATGAAATACAAATGTATTTATTGTTGGAATTTGTTTTCAATGTCTATTTTTTTTACCAACTTGGAAATATTTAACTTGACTATATTAGTAAAAGTTACTAATAGAATCATCGAATAAATTAGTTTTACTACTACTGGTGATTATATCACAGCAGACCAAAGTGAGACAGTGGTTAATTGGAACTTACTTCACAAAAGAGGGACACTGAAGGCATTATAAATGCTATTATTTCTCACACAGGATGGGAGAATGTATACTTCTAATTGAAAGTGCTTTTTCAAATCATAAAAGACACACGATGAAGTGCCTTGCATCTTCCCTGACTCCACCTACCTCATTACAAAAATAAAATCATGATGTAATATTAAGACAAAGATTTAACTCTTGATTTAAATATATACAGAGCTGTTGTAGAGATCAGTCCCAACGTATACATGTCCAACACAATCCCTCCACAGAAGGCTTACGTATCACTTGGGAATAGGAGATGTAATGACAGTAAGAATAAAAGGAACGGAAATTTGCTGTGAGGTTGTGTCTCCTAGAAACGTTGGAGAAGCTACACCCATGAAGTTACATGGCTGCCTGAACAAGGCCTGAACAAGCACACTAACGTGCAAAGAGACTCATGAGACCTCAGCCCTTCCTGAAGAACTACAGGCAGCTGTGAGATGCTGAGAGTGGGAGGGACACTCTTCCCCAGCGTAGAACATAGCATTGGTTAGCCAATACCAAATGGTCAGACCTGAAAATATGCATACACGCAACAGTAAGCACACTGGGAAGGTTGGGTTTAGACATATATAAGCATATCCATATATGCATGTAACAACAATTTAATAAAAAAAGAGACATGATTTTAAAAGAAAGCAAGTGAATACACAGGAAGGGTTATAAGGGAGAAAGGAAAGGGGAGATACATTGTAATTATAGTAATAAATTATAATTTCAAGAAATAAAAAATAATAAAAAAATTAGTTGCATATGAAGACCTGTAACTCTCAAATTATCTATTGTTACAGTGCAATTATAAATGGTATCATGATATGTTCAAATTTCCATCCTATTAGAGAAAATGTCATATACCTATAAGTCCTCACATATACGTTAAAAAAAAAAATCTCTGATTGTGGTGCAGTGTTAGGCTGAATTGGCAGGTCATATGTAGGAATTTGGTCCATTAGAAATCTCTAATGCAGCTGGAGTTTTAATACCAAATCTGTGATGGATAAAACCCAGGGCTGCCGGTTCAGCTACTGCCTGCCCTGAGTCACACAATCTCCTCTCCAAAACATATGTAAAATATTAACAATCCGATAATTAGTGCACATTCCTGCCTGCTCCTTTAAAACCTCGTTCCCAGAGGCTGCTTTGGTGAGATCTTGGTTTTATTAGCTTGCATGATTCACTACCATTCTAACACCAGTTAGTTTCTTGTCAACTCATTAGACTTTCGATGCAACAGAGCAGTGTTGATGTAAGCTCAGGCCTTTGTAAGATCAGCCAATCATTTTCATCCTCTTTGCATGAAACCAGTCTCTAAATGGTGTGGTCATACAATTTGAACTGAGATCTAAGTGGCATGGACGGGGAAGAGAACATAAAAGAATATTTATTTTAAATGCGTTTAGAGTTAGGAAAACTCCGTTGAAAAACAAGCAAACAATTCACCAAGGAAGACCCATAATCTGGCCTATTAAAAAAGCCTCATCTTACCAAAGCACTCTGATAAAGGTGTCCCTATCTAACGTTACAGAAGCTATGTGAAATCCAAGTACATTATCTTTCTTTTATGGAATAATGTTATTTTTGGCAACATGATCAATGAGAGCTAGAAGCAAAATAAGTTACTTACAAAGTTCTAATATGAAAAGACTCAAGGGCATATTCAATCTATATTTCATGTGATCTTGTTAACTAAAGGCAGACAGAGAATAAGCAACCACCTCAGATATCTTAGTGTAAAATAAAGTACGTGGCATATAGAAACAAGGAAAACAATGAATGGCCCATATTTTTCACAATACGTTTGTAAAACTAAACAATAACAAGAAAAGCACATCGCAGAAATAGAAAGTTCAGCTGCCTGACTGACAAAATACATTATTTATATACTTCAGGCATTATGATTCACTTTTCCTATTCTGTATTTGATAAAGAGCATAAAGTGAGATAAATTATCTTAAGTGATAATTTGGGCCAAAGATTTGGAGCACATCACTGACTTTCTCAAGAGACTTGGCTCATTAATACTTAAACAATAAATGCTGATCATTAAACTCCCCATGTCAAAAAAGAGAAAGAGAGAAAGGTGAAGTTATTAACAAAAATTTCCCCTAGGAAATCAACCTTGGGAATTGAAGGATTTAAATTCAATTCCGTTCCTAATCTTCTACCAACGCCATCCTAGTTCACAAGGCCCAATACAGGGTGTGTATGCTTTGCCAACTTTTTTTTTTTTTTAACAAATTTGGGATCAAAATCAATTAGGTGACCATTAGCAATACAGTTAATATTGTCCAATTTCTTCCATTGAAAGGGAGAGGTTCCCATGGGCAAAAAATCTAGATAAAAGAGTGCACTCCCTATTAACAATGAAATGTTGGGTACATTTCAGTTTATCAGGAAATCAACTCTCTTTGTCCCTGATGGTGAATTAAAACCAAATTCAACTTAGATTGAAGTCTAAAATAAGTAATTTTATTAGCTGATCTACCTAACACTTTATTATACAATGAATTGAATGTTGTAAACATGCTTTTTGGCAATCTGTTACTTTAGCTCAGGAACAAACTTGGAAAACCCTGGACAACATTTGGATAATGACAATCTCATCTTGTCTGCTTCACAGAGTAATAACATAAACAAAATGAAGTCTGTACTGGCAGCCAAACTTAACAGACTTTATCGACATCCCAGGCTTTTTTTGTGAGTATGTTTCTGGAGGAAGCAAAAGACCCGGTGTCTTTATTCAGGGATAGGATCCTGTACTGCACTGTCAACTGTCTTCTTCAGCAAGATGTTCTCTAGGAAGGGTGTTACTCAAGAAAGTCATTAATTTCTCTGCTAGTTTAAAAAGCAATTCTAAAGTTCTCTGACGCTTTAATGGAGGGAGTGTACGTGAAAAGGTGTCTAAGATGGCTTTGGTTGTTAGGAGGGGTAAGGCAGCCTTATCAAACTGATTCAGTATTACCCAACTGCCATTCTGGAGAAACAGGAATGAGGTGAGAAAGAAAAGAATTATACACTTTAGTCTAACCGGGTGACCCTGTATCCCCTTTCCTCCCCATATACTTTGCTCTTAAAAAAAAAAAATCTAATGTTTCACTTCTTCCTGTTTCAATTGCCAAAACTGCTGGTAAATAAAGATTGTAACAAAGAAAATATATGTCTGTGTAGGTAGGAGGTGCCACTTAGATCACTGGCACTACCTAAAGTTTCCTGGGATTATAAAAAAAAATATGGAATTATATCAAGTTATTTTGGGATGGACACACAAAACCCTAAAGTTGAAGTGATTTGATGGTTTATTCAAAAGAAGCTGTTTGAGTAATCTCTGATCTGGGGAGACTTCAATCCTGAAAGTTCAGAGAATTATAGAAAGCCTCGTCTTGCTAGTTCTGGGTTCAGGGCAAATTGTCTTTCTTCTGGTTATGTTTTTATTTTCTCATTACTTTGCAGATACAAAAAACTGTTCTACAAGTATGGACTACCCATGAACGTGTTATTAAAGGGTTGGGTGGAACTGAGAATTCTCAGTTGGGATGTTGTTTAATACTTGCCAGGTGACACTTATATACAGTCCCTGTAGGGGCCCTGAGTAGGATTCTACAGGCATTTCCATTTTATTGTAAGGGGACAGGCACATAATATTCAGTAGCATACTTCATAAGTGGTACAACTCTCAACTCGTGTGCAAGTTAATCATCAGCTCTAGAGTTCAATGCCAAAACACTCCTGTCTTTTTTTTTTTTTTTTTCTTCAACGTGTCAGTGGATTCTGTAAAATTAGTTGCAAGGATAACAGGACCCTAAAATCTTTCTGAACATGTTTACCCTGGAAGCTATGGGCTCCCTGCAGGAATTGTATCTCCTTATCTCCTCTAATATGGACCACACTGCAAGTCAGTGAAACAGCTTTCATGAGGAAAGATGGAGCTTGTAGACCCCTGGACTTTTGACATCAGACCTGGAGGCTGGATGGGAGGAAAGGCCTTTTCAGATCATCCTAGGTAATCTGGCTCCAATCTTAATCATTTCTTGTTTAAGAACAAAAAAATAGTGTTACAGACATGGGGATTATGGCTTGTTGAGAATAAGATTTTACATGGCTGAAACTCAAATAGACCCATGCAAGAGACTAGGTCTTTAATCTTATTGGGTAACTTCCTTATACATTTTTTTTTTTTTGCTGATTACTGTTTTTTTTTTTTTTTAAGATTTATTTATTATATGTAAGTACACTGTAGCTGTCTTCAGACACTCCAGAAGAGGGCGTCAGATCTTGTTACGGATGGTTATGAGCCACCATGTGGTTGCTGGGATTTGAACTCCGGACCTTTGAAAGAGCAATCGGGTGCTCTTACCCACTGAGCCATCTCACCAGTCCTAGACTGTTTTTCTAAAGTCATCCCACATAATTTGAAATTTGGCATAAATAAGCCATACTTTCCTGGGGTGCAATGCATGGGAGGGGTGCTATACTGATACATTATCATCTCCAGCTAAGAACTATTCCTATATGGAGATGATTTAAATTCAAGATTTTATCTTCTTTGCTATTCATTATTTGATATTTCAAACATACATTTGGTTAAATACACATCAAATAAAACAGAATGATGACTGGAGTCAGAAGTTCTGAAAAGTAAAAGGGCATTATAGAGCACCGACAGCTAGCTGCAATTCTTGCTCTGCTAATAAAGGTCTCCCTCCAGACTGTTTATGTAGTATGCACAGAGTGTCAACTGATGTAGATTGTACTGGAAACGTTCGGACATAATTAACCTCAGTAGCCTCGTAATGCAACTTCACCTATAACACACAGCAAGCTCCAACCCAGAAGAATCTAACAGCTAGCTCACCCTAGGATTGCGACACTTCATGTAGATTCTGTGATTAAATCCAGACATATAGACAGTCAGGAACCATGTGGTGTGTATTATCTGCACACATCAGTTTTAATAGTACATGCTCTACCCATGACAACACTAAAAGTCAGCATGTTGTATCTTACATTGAGATATCTATTTTAAAGGCCAAGAAAAAAATGGAAATTACATAATTAATAGGATTAGCCTCCCCACATAGAAATCACAGTATAACAGACTCCAAGACCAGTTCTGTCTCTGGGTTGTGTTTGTTCCCTGTGTGATGCAAAACACACACATGCTAAAATCCTCATGGGTGTAAAGGCTTAAAGCTTTCAGCAGGAGATTGTGTACAGACTTCTATCCTTCTGAGGTCCTCCTAAAAGCAGTAAGCCCCATAAGGTAGAAAACCATCTTGTACTTGTTTTTTTGAACCATTGGTAGCACCTTTGCAGAGGACTGAAAGAGACAATGAAGGTCTGAGGCTTTCCTTCCTGCCCTTGGGTATGATCTGAACTCTCACCTTTTGTATACAGGAGGTTTATAAGAAAAACAAAATACACTGAAACACATTGGATGGATACAGGATGCAAAAATTAACGCACAGGCAGGTAATGATATTATATAGCCCCCACAGAGAATACAATTGCTAATCTCTCTACCTGTCATTTGTTGTTGTGAAGTTTTTAAAGGGGAAATGACTGCATCACAAAGCCATCCCTATTACCCGGAAGACATCACTTTCAGGTTTGTCCCACAGACTGAATCAGAGAGAAAACATTATGTATTGGATTTTTTTCAAAGAAACTAGCCTTAGGGCTTAAGTCTGGAGACTTCAGCAAACTCAGGGAGCATCACAAAATCATGGGTTTTCCTACTGCTGAGTGGAGGTGATGGCACGCTTTTCCAACTGGTTCATTGGAGGGACATATCCAATCGCATTTGTCAGTTTTGTATACACTGACAACTTTTCCCCTCTTGTAGCTTGAGATGTCTTGGTGGTTGATATAATTCGGTCTAGATATTTTCAAAAATATGTGATGGAAGCCCGTCACCATGATTGTTTGGAAAATACCCCTTTCCTTGACAGAACCCCTTTCATGGAGAACCCCTTCTATGAGTCTTAGAGCTGCCCTTCATCTAGTCATCACAGTCCTGAAAATGCCAAAAAAAAAAAAAAAAAAAAAAAAATGGAAATTGACCAATATTCCTGTAATACTTTGGTGCTCTGTGACATATCATGACTTCATGGATGACTTTTGCCAAGATTCATTTGGATAATTTTGAAAGCCAGATGATATCTATTCCCACGGCAACTATCATTAAATTACAAAAAGAAAAGAGAGAGATAGCATTTAATTGTTTAAAATCTACTCCACCAAGAAAAGTGATTTTTGAACTCTCCTATTTGTCATGTGTTTGGAGATATTAGAATAGCTTTCCAAATGTCTATCAAACTATGAGTTCACCAAGTATCTCCCACACTATTTTCCCTGATGTCATGATTTCTTCAGCTACATGTTTTTGGCTTTTAATCTGTGAACACACAAATTACATTTCAAAATAGGACAGAGCTATTAGCATGAATTATCTTCAGTCTCTCTCTAGAATATAAGCTTCCTTCAAACAGCATTTCTCACTGCGTGTTCACCCCAAGACTCTATCATATCCACCACTGTACTGACTGGTTTGCTTGCACTCAGAAATTATAGGTACTTATACATATCATTATACTACCTTCCTTAGGTTCTAAATTAGGTGGCTGTAGAAGTTTGAAGTAGGGCTGGTGAGATGGCTCAGCGGGTAAGAGCACCCGACTGCTATTCCAAAGGTTCAGAGTTCAAATCCCAGCAACCACATGGTGGCTTACAACCATCCTTAACAAGATCTGACTCCCTCTTCTGGAGTGTCTGAAGACAGATACAGTGTACTTACATATAATAAATAAATAAATAAAAAATCTTTAAGAAGTTTGAAGTATAGGGCTGAAGTCTTCTGCTTCATTGCTATGTAAGTATGATCATTTCTGTGACAAGTGTCTTCTTATATGGATTAAATGGATCTGAAACTAATTATCCTCTTAATCCAGCAACCAAAGTTATGTATTGAGATTTCAACACTACCAGATTGGCATCGATCTCTTTACTATGCCAGTGGGTATTCATCAAACATTTGTATTTTATGATGAAAACTGTCATTACTTTATTAAAAGAAGCAAGACATTTTTAGCCATACAATTACCAACTGAATTACTGTCAACAATTGCAATGTCATTGTGCTGTTAATAATATATTTCAAGATTTGAATCTTTTAAGAAGGCCTAGGGTGGTCTTCTAATCTTTCCTACCTTAAACTTTTAACATTCATGAATGAATTTTATCTTAGTTATCTCTCCGAGTCCACATAGAACACAAGTTGAAGTATCCAGAAATATCTATGTCAAAAGCAACTCTGGATTCTTAGAAACAATAATAAATTTTTAACGAACAGTCACTTGCAGAAGTAACTCCATGTCAAGATCTTTCTTCAGCATTGAAGTCTTGACAGGAAGGGTGATAATCAGAGTTTGCTCATTCAGCTCTACACGGCTTCTGTTGCCCTACAGAAGCTTCCTGAATCTTTTTTTGCTGGTAGTTTATTGCCAAAAAAAAAAAAAAAAAAAAAAAAAAGAGGAAAAATAAGTCAGAGAAATAGCAGCTGAGATTTTTCAGACACTTGTGGGAGCCTGCTCAGAAAAAGAATGTGAAGGCCACTTCAAGGATACTCTCCTCTTTTCCCCAGGGGGCAATGACACAGATTTGAGGATCTGACAGTTTGACCAGTAAGAACAACTAGGTGCACGGGGATGACCCACCATGTTAATTAGGAGAACAAGCCCAGGTGCGTCCCTCTGAAAACCCAATGGGGAATCAGAGCTCCACTCTAGATGACAGATCATCAAATAAGAATTTGGAAGGGGTCAGAACATCTGGAATTATCTCTCCAGATAAAAGCCTTGTTTAGGAGCTGAGCCAGGGAGGCAAGAGAAATCTGCCTAGCACAGTCTGGCAAGGCCTAGATGCACTGGACTTGCGCAGAGTTGTTGTGCCCGACAAACTTCATTATTATGCTGCGCTTAATAAATCTGCATTTGGTATTGCGTATTGGTTGCTTCGAGTTTTGACTTTTTTTTTTTTAATATATACTGACTGATTTTGTCTGCTCAGCACTTTCATAGTCACAATTTTCACAGCACCAAGATACCATTCCTTTTGCCATTTTTCTGCATTTGTAAAGTCCCTGAAATACACACACACACACACACACACACACACACACACACACACACATAAAGCCTACTGCTCACCTCTCCCCGCTAGTGCTACATTTCCTGGAGAGGTGGTGATCTTAATCATTTTGTTAAAAATACATCCACCTCATTTCTTTTTTCTGCTTCAACACTGAGGATCTCTTGAAGGGATCGTGAACTCGGAAAAAAAAAAAAAGCTTACCAACTTCACTAAACACATAGAAGGGGCATGCTATTCTGCAATGACTGGATTCAAGCAGTCCTAGCTTGGGACCAGGGTTTGGCTAATCACTGTACATGCCAACTAGCTTAAGTTAGCCTTGATTTTCCTGAAAATTGGAAATACACTTCTTGCTACATAATATTTTTGATTAAATTGACTGGGCATATGGACGGCTCTTATGCTTTTTCTATATATACATACTTTAGTATGTATCTTTTTACCCCCACATTTGCCAGAACTAATACTCCTCACAGTGATTCATGGGGTGAGTCACATATGTACTGTACCATTCCATTCCATACAGAGATTTCATCTAGTACAAATAGATACTGTCCATTAAATGATTATCGCTTTGATTTCTTTTGCTCCTGACCATGTTTTAATTCTCTCTGCTATAATACGTGCTGCTCTTCTGTATTCCCCATCTCCCTAGTGCCTTGACGATGACCCATATATATCCTTTATCCCCTGATAAAGAGATGTTCTCCCTGGAGAGAGTTGAGCTGGTATCATTTATCTTAACCCGAACACTTAGACCCCCTTAGGCTTACATTTTACTCGTCTTTATCCCCTTCCCTCTCTATTATTCGGACAATTATGCACCTGTGTGAGTAGATATTTTTTTTCCCTCTACTTTCAGGTTGTGAGCAGCATGTAAAAACCAGTAACTACTCATCTTATCGTCTTAAACTACTTCACAAAGTTTAGTGAGCACTTGGTATGTGCTTGCTGAATGATGAACATACTTCTGAATGAGAGGCACTGGAACTTCCCCAATATTCCACAACACTAGTTTTA
>NC_034600.1:48673819-48696191 GCF_900095145.1 Mus pahari | reverse complement strand
CCTCACCCAACTATATTTAGTCGCCACAAATAGCCAATGCTACTAAAAAGGAAAGACACACACAAAGTCAAAATAAAGATCCATCTGCAGGCACACTGGGCCAAAAGTGTTAGAACATTTGGTGTATATTTCAAAGAAAAAAAAAAAAAAAAAAAAAAAAAAAAAAGCCTGGGCACGATACATGGAAATTAGATAATTACTGAGTGCAAACAATAAAGATAAGTCATTTCTCTTCTTCCTTTAGGATTATGCACTTGATCATCTTGAAACTTCTTTCTTATCTTCACGATTTTAAAACTCCTGGATTCTTAGCTAAGCCAGTGTGGAATGTTTACTTCCTCAGCTTTACATTAATTAATGCCTATTTTGTGGCATTTTATTCTTCCCACCCTCTTCCTGATGGAAACCAATTACAATAATGAGGGCAAAAGGTTATATATACATCTGGCCCTCACATTTAACATCCTGATTTATCTTGTATGCTTCACGGAGAAGAACGGTGGATGTGGGCAGGGGGGGTCCTTCTACTTATTTTTGACCCAGGGAAAACATGAACTATTCTATTTTTCCACATCTGTGACATCTGAAAGGACTCAGACATGGCAACATTAAGGAAATCGCTGTGTCTTAATCCCATGTTTAATTGTGAGAACCGGGAAGAAGGAGGTGAAGAGAGAGGGTGGTACTTGCATGGGCTGATGCTTCTTGAGGGGCTGGGCTGAGCAGCATGGCTTTCATTATATGTAAGTGAATTAGTCTGTTTCCTTTAAACAGGGGAGATTAACAAGCCACCAAGGGCCTGCTGTGGGATTCTGACACTTTTAGTGGCTTGTGACATATGATTTGTGAATATCAATTCTCCTTCAAAAGCAAAAAGCAACTTTACCATTAGCATGGAGGATGCCAAAAGCTAATTGTGGATTCATTTAGTTGAAATTGATTAGAAAAGCCATTTCCTAAAATGGGGGAATAAATCTCTCATTTAATCCAGAGTTCTGATAATTCTTCAATTATCCTTTGAATTCAGAAATGGCCATATGTAGATTTGGGGATTTACTAAGAATATGTATTTTTTTTTATAAAGAGATTCGGTTGGGGTCTTGAGCTAGAGAACTATGGGAAAGTTAAATTAAAGGGAGAATATTAGCACTACCAAAAGAATTTCAAATAATTGCTTTTTAAAAAAATTGTGTATGTGTGTGTGTGTGTGCGCGTGTGCAAGGTCTCACTATGTAGCTCTGGCTTCCCTGGAACTCACTATGTAGACGAGCAAGGCTGACCTCAAACTGAGAGATCTCCCTGCCTCTGCCTCTCAAGTGCTGCTTCAGGCCATAAAAATTTGCTTTCTTAATGAAAGAATATGTCTTCAGGCAATATGGCATCAGAATAAAAACTTCATAAGTGGGAAACAACAAATAAAGTATTTTCCTCACATGTAAATAAGTAAAACAAATGTTGATAGTATAATGAGGAATTATATAACAATTCAAGCTGAAATTATTGGAAAACAATTTACAGCATAAAACTATCTTCTAAAAATCATGTTTATCACGCTTTGAAAAGGACATTACGTGAGAAATACAGACTATTTTTTTTTTCAATTCTGTTTCCTTTTTCAGAATACAAAGATAAAAACAGGAGCCAGGTTTTTGTAGCTACAGTAAAAAAAAAAAAATCTCTAGATAACAAGAAGAGATATTATGGGATTTTTATGTAAAAAAAAAATTTATGTAAGAAGAAAATCAAGTACAATTTATGTTCCAATAGCTATAGAGTCAAATTTATGGCTATATGCTTGTTTACTGGGCTGATTTGTCAATGAAGGATTTTAAAATACATTAGTTGAGGATAGCATAGCGATTAAATGCATAGAAACAAGAACCACACTAACAGGGCTTAAATCCCAGGGCCTCCATTGATTGATAATGATGAAATTTCAGTGACATTAATCAGTGGTCATGAATGATTCCCTCTATAAAATATCTATGGTATCTACACCATTTATTTTTTTATTTTTCTGAAATGAGTACAAAGGTAAAGTAAGGGTAACTGAATATCAAAGACAATACCTATTGTTATTATTTTATGCAAGTCCCAAAACGGCTGAGGGGATGTTTAAAACCCAAGAGACAGATAGGTATCAGTATCCTTCAACTAGTTTGCATCCACCATTCAGTGCTGCCTAATTAAAATCGCACACACACACATGTTCTCAAAATTGACCTGCTCAACAAACTGATTCTGCAGATGTCCACAAAGATAACACACACAAAAACTATAATGACCCGTGAAGACAATGTGTGCTAATTAAAACTGAAGTGACAATCGGAGCCTGCACATTGTTCCATGACGGACTTACAGATGCCAGAGTTTTCTGTTAGATCTAAGTAAACACGGGCATCTTACTAAATTGTTCATTTATTCTTACAGCAAAATAAGAATTGGATAATTTATTACAAGTTCTGATATTTTTACGCCTTATTTCACCTCACCAAAAAGTCCCTATTTCATTAAAATTCTCTCTTTATTATTATAACTATTATTGTGTCTGTGGATGTGTGTAAAATATAGGAGGGGCACATGTGTCACAGTGTATATGTGTAGGTCAGAGGATAACTTTGTGGAGTTGGTTCTCTTCTGCCTTTACTTGGTGAGTCATGATACTGGCTACCCCTTGTAAAATTTAACTTAATTCAATTTTTTATTATTGTGTATGCACGCATGAGTGTGTGTGTGTGTGTGTGTGTGTGTGTGTGTGTGTGTGTGTATGTGTGTGTGTGCACCCCTGTAGAAGTCAGAGGTCAGAGGACAACTTTCCGGAGTAGATTTTCTCCTTTCCACCAGGGGTCCCAGGGATCAATGTCAGGTCAGGTCAGTGGGCCACTGCACACAACATGTTGAGTGATCTCCTCTTCAGCCAAAACTATTACTTCTGGGGATCTAGTTCAGCTGGTAAGGAGCTTGTTTACCATAAATGAAGCACTGGGTTTGGTCCTTAAGACCAGATTAAGTTCAGTTTGGAGATATTTGCATGTAATCCCAGCACTAGGGAAATAGAGAATCAGAAGAGCATCAGAAGTTCAAGGTCACAGTCGGCTACAAGGTGAGTTGGAAGTTAGTCTGGTCTACTTGAAACCCTGGCATGCGCGTGAGAATTCACTCTCTCATGGGAATGAGAAAATCTTAGTGTCAATAAACAGAAGTGTATGAGGGTAAGATAGTCTAGGACAAAGACAGCCAGGTTTTAGTCTATAGCCATTGTTTCCGAGAGGTGAAGTAACGTTCAACATGACAATCAACAGATGGTGTTTTTCTGGTAATTAAAATTAGTGGTTGCACTCTTGATTTTTTTTTTTTTTTTTTTTTTTTTTTTTTTTTTTTTTTTTTTTTATTAATAGGAGAAACAATTTAGTGCTTTCTTTGAATCACAAAGGTTATGGTACACATGTGCTTGGCCAAGTGTCTCATAAGCCAACACAACAGGCTATAACAAATAATGAATCCCCCATGTAATCTGTGTGAACTGTGAAAAGCTCAAGCCTTTTGCTTTAGATGTGAGACTAATGAATTCTGGTCAGTGTCACTAGCAATGTAAGGCTAGCACAGCTGAACAGTTCAGATATCCTCATTATATTATTTTTACAGCCTACGCTAAAGATACAAAATGTTTGTAAACACAAAGAAAACCAAAAAGGTGCACCTTAGGTATGCCACATTTTGTTAACACTTTATTAGCTATCTCAGATTCCTATTTGTTTTGACTTTACCAAAGTTATTCCCATGAGGAATACTAGTCCACTGGTCTAAGACTTGTATGAGATTGCCTTTGTCAGTGTAAAAGAAATGTCATATACATTAGAAGTGAAGCTATTACTTATATGCAAAAAAAAAAAAAAAAAGCCCCAACAAAACAAATCAAAAATACCAAGGTGGACAGAGTAACCTATTTAGTTATTTATTTGTTTGTTTGTTTTAATTCAACCACATTACAGACCTCATTTGTTTGAAGGAAAAAAAAAATTGTTGTATTCAGGAAGTAAACCTCAATTCTAACAATGAAAAGAAAGAATTTCTCACAGCACAAGAGGCATGCTCCAAACCGCCTAAGGAATGACGAAGTTCCAAAGATAGCACACAGAGAAGCATTCTCTGGTATTCCTTCTTAATATCACCCAGCTTTGGAAGTTTTACTTCAGTCTCAGATGGTCACTTGAAGAGCTAAGGTGTGGTAGAAGTTTTCGGGTCAGAGGCAGATGCACCAAAATTCCTGAAGCTTCTAAATCAATGTAGGGGGAAAAAAAAAAAACCCAAACACTAAAGTTTGTTTACACAGTGTCGTCTGGTGTAGCATCTCCAGCTCTCAATCATCAAGAGTAGTGGCAGAACACAGCCACATAGTGAGGAAACAGCCAGCTCAAGGAGAAGATCACATTTTCTTCTCCTTCCTCCCAGCTTTAGCACACACACACACACACACACACACACACACACACACACACACACTCAGAGGGTGAACTGAAAACTGACTCGATCTCAGCTCTATCAGAAAACCCCTGTCAGTAAGCAAGGGGAGGTGGAACGCAAGCATCTGTTTTAACTTACGTTAAAAATGACTTCCCTTTTATAGAACATACTGGCACTTTCTCCCTTTCCAGAATATATGTAAAACTGGCAAGCGTGCCAGCATGGGAAGTGTGCACGAAGATTTTTCTGCCAATTTTTCAAGTTATCCTAAACTCAAAACAACTTGGCTATTCCTGGTGTTACCTTTCTTAGAGATTGATTGACACAGTAAAATCAAATGGAGCTGTTTATCGCAGTTCAGATTACTGCCTGTGAATCTGGTTTGTCCCCCACCATGCTCCTTAAAATTTTCTCTGGATTAAGATTCATAATTTGCATTTGAATTGGTCATGTGGTCTAGTCTATAAACACAAGTTTGAGAAATACCAATTATTGCCCATTATTATAACATAGTTCCAATTTGACTTCCCTCTCCTGCTTTAAAGCTCTTTTGTTAAATAGTTATTGGAAGGAATCTTATATACTATTAAGAGTAATGAGTAGGGACTAAGTCCAACTGACTCTTGAAGTCATTTTACCACCAGAAACAATTTACAAAATGCCCTAGAGACTTGAACTACATCATGTTATATGGCTGGTTTCAGAACATGAAACTGAAACGTTGTGTTAAAAGTAATTCTGGATTGCATATCTTATCTATTTTTTTTGTACCATAGTGTTGTTCATAACTGTAGTCACCCAAGTATCTCTACCATTATCTTTTTTTTTTTTTAAAATTCCTATAGGTCTAGCCCAACTTAAATAGGGGTGTTAAAGAGAAAAAGTAGGAGTTGGGGCCATCAGCCACAACTTGGCAAAAGTCCTATTGTCTTAAGACTGGACAACAAAATGTCTGTCTTCTATCTGTAAATTCTGTAGCTTTTACTGTCGTGGGAGAAACTAATATCTTTAAGAAGGAACGTTGGTTGTAGAGCCATGCTGTTTTTGTAGACCCTAAAAATTCAAGCGATAACTATATATAGTGCCACAAAAACATCTTGAGGAACAAGCTTGAGTTTTATGCATTTTTGCATATAGATAAGGGGATATTATAGTTAACTTTTAAAAAGAACAAACACTTAGTAACGTCAGACAACTCTTAACATTGAAGACATCCTTCAAAAAGTAGTACTAATGAACTACTTGAAAACATCTTTATTTTATGTGCATGGGTGTTTTGCTTGCCTGTGTTGTTTGCCCTTATGTCTGTGTACCATGTATGAACCATGTATACAGGAGGCCATCAGACAGTATCCAGCCCACTGGAACTGGAGTTATAAATATAGATGACTGTATGCCACTGTGGACGTATGAGGAATTGAACCCAGCTCCTATAATAGAGAACAAGTGTTCCTAACCGCTAAGCTATTTCTCCAGCCCCAATTACCTACTTTTATAATTTGGTCTTCAGTCCCTTCCAGTTACAAAGGGGACTTTTTTCAATAGGAAGGGTTTCCATGGAGTTAGCAAGAGTCTCAAGAGAACTGAACTTGAAACCACACAAGGGAAGCCTTTCAACTCAGCCAATGTGAATTCACATCACTGCAAAAACAAGTATTTTAAACAATGTCCTAAACAGGTAATCATTTAAACTTAACCACTGATATTTAGGCAAGTCTGGGGTACCACTCTGAGCCTTGTGCGTTGCCTGGTATTTTTGCATCTACTATCCCATTGAGTCTGTACAGAAGAGCTGAAGAAGCAGGTGCATCCAGGCATCTCACTCATCCAGCTAAGAAGTAGATGAAATACTGTAATGTACATATACTGGACTCTATATTTAGTGTTGTCTACCATGTAAGATAAAACTTTGTCTGTTCTTAATTTGTTCCATATAAGTCTGCCATCTTTGACTTGAGCATACTGGTAGCTTAGAACAGCAGCAATCTGTTATCTCACAGTTTTGGAATGAATCTGTAAGTTCAGTATCAGTTTCTCTGGGCTGAAATGAAGGTGGTAGGGGCTATATGCCTGCTCAAAGCCCTTCAGGGGAGGTTGTAGTCCATGCCCCTTTCAGCTTCTGAATTCACAATTGTTTTTTCCTTCTGGTCCACCTGCTGCATTGAGCACCACCAATGCATAATCTTCAAATCTCTGCATCCACTACTGAATCACATTCTGCCTTGCATGTATATATCTGATCTCCTTTTGTCTTCTCATTTAAGGTTATTTCTGATGACATTTAGGGTCTGCCTAGATAATCATAATAATCTCATCTTAATATTTTAATTATGCCAACAAGACTTCACTATATAGTCACATCCACACCTATCAAGATGACAACCTGTTATCTTTGGCTGTCTATTGTTTTATCTTTTAAGACTTCCTGATGCCCCCACATCTACATGTATTCCATAGTATGCTTGGTAAAGATAATCGTTCTTCAACATCCTTCTAAAGTTTCCATCAATTATAGCATAATATTCTCAAAATCAAATATCGGTAGTTCAAATATCTCCAATTTCATATTTTAAATAACATGATCTATCTAAAAACAAAATTATTCCCCACCAGTGTTTCTATAGAACCACAATATAAGGAATTCATTCTCAAATGTAGTGGTAAAAGTGTACGGAATAGCAGCTAGAGATAGTACAGTTCCCCCAAAGAGGCCAGGACATGGAGGGAAGGCTCCTCCATAGTCCTGAGCAATTTCAGACCCAACAGAGCATATATTTGGAAACTTCTTTTCATTTGCAAGTCCAGCATCTGGCCACACAATTGGAAGATTTTTGCTTGTCTACTCAAAGAGTTGAGTTTGTATACAAGACTCTGTGGTCACAGTGACCTTTGTTTTATTTTTTTTAATTAGCATGTGTTTGTGGCTGAATAGTTTTACTTAGTTTTTTAGTCCCCAAACTGTCCTTAGAATTTGTGGGGCGCTTGACAATCCTGCTTCATCTTGTCTATTTTTAATCGCATTTTAATCCAAAGCAGTATTTTTGCGGATTTAACATTCTCACCATCATTGTGGGTCATTAACATACATCACAGGGAATCCTCACCAATGTACCTTGGTCGGTTTCATTGCTATTCCTAGCTCCTATTGAAATGGCACAAGTGTCACTTCTCTAGTGACAGCCTAAGATTACTCCAAGGCGGTTCAGAAGCTCCTTGGGCTACTCTTTCTAAAATCGAGTCTCTTAGTTAAAAATATTTTGCAACTGAATAAACTGAGGTTTTTTTTTTTTCCCCAAATCACCCAATGCTTTCTCTACTTAACAGGTTTCTCTTCAATGATTTCCCTTTCTCTTGAATTTTATTATAGCAATACGAAGCAGGCTGTCTGTCAACATTAGCATGGGGGATGTTCCCAGATGGTCACATTTACCACTTACAAATTGAGCCTCCAACTCAACAATCACCTATCCTCCTGGTTCCAATAACACATCTGCCATTTCTTCCCCACACTTTCACCAGAAGCAATGTTCATAATTTTTATTTCCAGCAACACCAGTTTATTAATGGATGGATATTCCTAGGTGACTTAGGCTTTACTATACCCAAGACTCTTCCATATTCTAATCAGAATATCTTTAATGCCCACCTATCTACCAGGTATCAGTCTCAGAAAAAAGAAAATCTTGGCATTTTTAAATACATGTCTAAAAATTCTTCCCTTCTATGCTCAGTGGCCAAATCCAAAGTCACTTTTACATTTCTTGTAATTTAAGAGCCTTATACTTTGCATGTCAAAAAACTATGGCTTCTATAACAAAAGATTATAAAGATGGTTGTTTTAGCACAAATGCATTATTTCGCTACCCCCGGGGGGGGGGGTCACAGATGCACAATATCAATATCAGTTTCAGAGAATCTATGTCAAGGGATCAAAGGGACCAAGCTCTTTTGTGGGCTCTAGAAGGAAATTCTGGTTTTCTCCTAGTCCAGTTAAAGAATCCAATCACCTTGCCTTGTTGCTCTTTCGGTCATGATTAGAACAAATACTATCTCATTATTTCTTTTTTACTTCTCATCACATCATCTTCTCCCTTCTCCTTTTAATATTCCCCTGCACTTCATTATAAGAACATTGGCAGTAGTCTCTTGGGTCCATATAGCTAAAGAGATAGAATGTCCATCATTTGTAAAAATATCATGAGAAGTATACAGTTTAACATTGTATCCACAGTACTGAAGGGTCTATAAAGGATGACTGCTAAGAAATTTGGCCTATCCTAGCTACTATGTCTCAGTAGAGGTAGTTTCTGAAACCTGTTCCTTAATTCGTAGGATGAGTTTAACCAAACCTGAACAGTTTATGATGATTTAGCTCAATTCGGTGGCACTCATTTTGGAGATAAGTTTCTGAGGCCAAGATAAAGTAAATGAACTGTTTAAGATCTCACAGTAAATGTTTTGACAAAACCAAGACTACATGCCACATCCCTTTACTCCCACTGATTGCGGTACATTATTCTTATCATCTAAAGGGATTACTAAGAATGTCTAATTTCTTAACAGCCACCATATTGTCCAAGAAGAAAAACAAATAACTGAAATCAAGAAACAACTCTTATCAAAAGTATTAATTGTGAAGGAGAGGGAAGCCATTATTCATTTCCATATACTCTAATCAAAAATAATCTTGTAAAAGTAGGAAATATGTAGGAACTATGAAAAAATGATTGATTTCATACTAACACAATTTTAATTCAGAGGTTTGAGTGGATGTAAGTACTTCAGAGTGTGATAGCTAACAATGACCCTTCTAATGTATTTTCCCATTTCTCAGAATTGAAGAAAAGCCGAACGGAATTTTATGAGACCATTATATCCATCCCTTCTCTACAAGCATATGGGATATTAATCATGCTTTTCAGAACATATGACTGACCCCAAAAGAGTACCAAGGCCTCGACTAAGGTTATAAAGTGAGAATGATTAATTTGTTTAATAATAAATGTGGAGAAAACTGATCACATATGCCAGGTACTGAATGAAGTTCTTGTGTCAAGGCTCAGCGAGACATAGCATACACCCATAGCAGCAGCATCCTCAATTAGGTTTAAGTGAGAAGTAAGCAGTGGCTAGCCAAATGTAAGACTGTGTGTTGATACATGGGGAGGCCTTTGTAGGCATCAGGTATTGACCCGTATCTTCAACTTGGACACAACTTTCAGGTTTAATTTTCTCTTCCAGAAAGAGCAGGGGGTAACAATGACTGCCTTACTTCTATACTATTATTATTATTTTGAGAATCAGCTGATGAAAACATTAAATGTACTATAAACTGTAAAGCAAAGTTAGGTAGTGTATTATCAATGTTATACCTACTTTAAAAATATTACCTAATCCAAGGCTTGCCCTAGATAATGGGATAATTAGTGACAATGCAAGTTGGTCATAGCGTCAAAGACTGATGACAGCCAACACTTGTGGATTCTGCACAGTGTCCGATATTACAATTTACATTTTTAGTCCCAGTTGTAAATCTACAAACACATCTTTGTATCAGTAACGAGGTAGATTATTAGTAACATATTTTGCTTAGGTGCAGAACAAAGCCTTGCATAGTAACTTGGCCAAGATCACACTGTCACGACATTTCAGAATTCAGATTTTTTTTCCCCAAATGTTTGACTAGAAAGCACCCAGCTTCATTGCTGGATATCATTATATACATGTTGTCAGCACCGCAGCCCTTGTTTGTTTTAAAAATACCGAAGTATTTCATTTGCTGGATAATGAGCTGTAGCCAACTTTGCTATTTCCTATAATCATCTATGTCAAGTAAGCTTAAGACAGTATAGGAGAAGAACAAATGAACATCCTGTTAGCGAAACGTAGCATCCCAATAGTGCTATTGTGGAATTTGCTGCTATGTATACAACGCTTCCCGTGTATTAAGAACATTTAAAGTTGGCCTTATTTTACATTTTATGCTTTTTAAAGTGAGTACCAGGACAGCCAGGACTATACAGAGAAACCCTGTCTTGAAAAACAACAACAACAACAAAAAAGCGTATTTTACATTTTAAACCAATGACCATATCAAGATCTGCTTCATGTCCTTACTTTAAAAAAAAAAAAAAAAAATAGAGTTTTTTTCTGAGTTTTTTTTTTTTAATCCAGCTGGAACTTTTTGTTATTAACTATATTTTCAATATACCAAATAAGCCTACATAATGATGGTTTTTTTTTCCAAAATACTTCTGTTTGCTTGATTTCTGTATTTTTTCTCTATTTCATAAAGTAAATGAGGGATCTGGAGTGATGGCTCAGAGGTTAGCAGCGCCTGCTGGTCTTGCAGATGATCTGGCTTCAGTTCCTAGCACCCACATGGTGATTTACTATATAGCTCAAGTGCCAGGGAATTCAACACCTTCTTCTGACTTCTTTGGGGATCAGGCATGCACATGATATACATATATGCATGCAAGCAAGACACACACACACACACACACACACACACACGCACACACGCACGCACGCACGTATGTATGTATATATAAAACCAAAAAATAAAATTAACTGGGGAAAGTGCTAAAAATGAAGAATGTATGTTTTAAAGTCCAGGTGATACCATGACAGAAAAACAGAAGTCCTAAAACATAGGGATATGTACACAGTTGCTTCTTACATGACAGCAAGTTCTAAGGTTGTATTGTATATGCCCACTAACCTGTAAGCCATTCACTCTGTCGCTACCCTATCTCCTGGATGTCCTTTTTTGTTTTGTTTTGTTTTAACTGTGAATGCTCCAGTGTCCTCTTCTGGGGTATTCTTACTCTTGTCTGTTCTGTTCTGCCATGTCCTGCTGGAATCTCTTCCTACTGTGATCTCATGCCATCATTCTCTCCTTGAGTTTGTCTTTACACCTTAGATAATTCTACCCTGCTTCTCAGCTCTGAGTGTAGATTGCATCCTATCTTTCAGCTCTTGTCTCAAGAATGAAAACTTTTAAAGGAGTAGCCCAAAAGGTTGAAGCAAAGGGGCAGGAAATGACTGCAAAGAGCAGAATACCTTGATAATCCTAGAAAGCCAGATCTGTGACTTAAGATACTTAATTTAGAAGAAATTGTTACTTTTCTCTTCCTGCCTTTCATCATGTAATCTGTCTTTATTTCTCCATGTGACCTGTCCTTCATTACTCTTAGTTTTCCTTAATAGTTCGTCTTCTATGTTCAATGTCCAAATATCTACTCTTTCTTCAAACTTAAGAATATTATAAGGATTATTATAAAGATCATAATTCAAATCAAATTCCAGGTGACTTGGATGGTGCCTCAAATCATATTTCTTTAATGTTAGTGTGCTTAATTTAACAAATAACAACTAGTTGTTTTTCCTTGAAAAAAATTAAAGTTTTATACTCATTTTAAAATACAATATCTACTTGATGAAGATGTAATACATGACACAAAATATTAAGCCACCCAGGTGTTAACTCCCATTTCTGTGGACTTCAACATCGCTCAAGCCTAGCCTCAGGGTGCCTTCTTCCTGTACTTCCCTTACCCCATCTCCAGGACCTTCACTAGCCAAAAGGATGAGAATAGTTGCTGTGTTTCCAGTCCTAGTACATACTTATTTCTCCCATAGTTTTCACTAAAGCATTCTCAGTATTGTCCTGTTTCTATTAAGTGGATTAATTAATGAACAATTTCTCTATTTTCATCATTATTATGTAGGATAGAGGAAGAAAAATGAATATGCTTCTTTTACTTATGGCACCTTGCACAAAGCTATACATTCCCGTCTTGCAATTTGCAACCAAACCTGTGACTTCTAAGTCTACTTTCACCCTCCGTCCATATTTAATTACATTGAATCAAAGTCCATGCTTTTTTTTTTTTTTTTTTTAACTCCATCGTTTCTTTAGCAAGACTTGGGTCTGAGCTTTCTTTCTGCTGATACACAGGCTATTGGTGACCTCTGTGGGATTTCTCTTATATCACAGGGTATCATTTCAGTTAATTTAACATCCACTTGAATGCCAGGAGTTGGGTTATAGTTTCTTGTCAGGTCAGCCCTTTTGCAGAGCAGTGCTTCTCATTTGCCTGAACTCTATCCAGGGAGTTAAAACGGGTGTCTTCATCACTCCAGTAAAACCCCTACCCTCTTATCGGATCATATACCTGCATGCTTTGGGTCCCCTAGTTGCACTTTTCCCCCAGTTCCTAGAATTTTTGTCACATGTTTTACCAGCTTTCTGGCTGGTTGGATGTCTCCTGAATCTTTGTTCATCTGGCATTCATATTGTAATCTGATTGACATTTTCATCACTCTCCCTCCACTTCTATGCAATGAACCCCTCTAGAGATACATTCTAAAAGTAGCAAGAAAAATGTGATGAGTATTGTTACTATTATTGTTACCAAAAAAGATCTCCCTTTAGATGTAAATATGTAATGTGTTGCCACAGTTGCCATATTATGGAGTATTACTACCTATTTCTTTAATTCTACTGGTAAATCAGAAACAATGTAAAAAGCTTAACTTTTAGTTACTGTTGCAGTAACACATAAATTTGAGTGACATATAAATAGCCAGACTCTGTTTATAGAAAGAATAATTCTAATTTAGCAGGTAGTTCCCAGAGGTGCTTTCTTAGGAGAAGAATATGAATACACTTATATATGGCTGAAGATTGTAACTGCTGTGCAGTGTTTCTAAATATTCCTAAAAGAGATAAACTTCTCTGTATTTGCTTAAAGAGAAGTACATATGTACATGTATGTATACATATATATGTGTATGTATTTTTCTCACCAATAACCAGAACTAATGAAGGTATGGATTTAGTTTTTTTTTTAAGCCAAATACATTTGCCAAAGCTATACAAAAGTGTCTGATAACCTTTGTGACGTTCTGAACGTTTGGAGAATCAAATAGCTCCACACCAGTATTTATGTCCTCCTACATACAGAAAACACATTTCGTTCTTAAATTATCTTTTTTTCCCCTTTATGTAAGTTTAGAATAAGGTGTGAAGGCAAGAAAGATAGCAGAGGATCAAGAGAGTAGTGCAAGTGCAAAAAATGTTAAAAGAATAGAAAACAAAATGTTAGAAATGGGTATTTGGTAAGGAATTTCCCCTGGAAACCAAACATAGAATGATGTTCAAGTAAGGGTCTTCCCCACTTTGATGTAGGCAGAGCTTAAAAGAACCTGGTCTGGAGGCTGGGATATGGAGGAATTAGCTGGCAATTCAATATAATGAGGCTACTGGTGATTGTCCAATTTAAACTGAAGTTCTTATGCATTGAGTATAAACTATCTAACAACTAAAGTATCTGTCTGGGCTTCTGGCCCTGGACATCACCTTGGGTACTAAGTGGGGACTTGTTTGCCTTTGAAGATAATGCAGTAGGTTTAAGGACCTGGAAAAAAAAAATCAATTAAAACCAAAATTGGAAGAGAAAATAGTGGGAGAGGTAAGCTAATCAGAGAGCTACAGTGTTTCTAAAATAGAGTTGTCATAGGATACCTCAAAACAGGACTATAGCAAGTAACTGAGTCTTGGTTCCAGTTGAAACACCACAGATGGCGATTCAGTCTCAACGCAATAGTGAAACCTTAAGAAAAATTAAGAGCCAAACAGCAATTATGCCTATCAAGAAAGTGAACATTCTAAAAGATACCTGAAAGAAAAATACATTTTTTCCTGTAGTATAATATGGCTTCTAAATAAGTCTTTTATCTTTCAGTTAACCAACACTGCAGAATTAGGTTATAATTGAGGTGGAATTATTGGGTTTGTCTAGATAAATTTAATTATTTAAAGTTTAGGGTACATCAGCTTAATCAAGACATTACCTTCTATTACGCTTAGTTGGGTAATAAATTAACATTTCTGTCACATCATTCATTGCAGGAAGCATGCCAAACATCTGAAAGTCCCTCATTAATGATAATACACATACTGACAGGTTAGGTATAGGTAAAGGTAGACAGATTTAGGCAGAAGAATTATTAGGTGAGCTATACAATGAGGTAATGCTGTACTGCCGCCACTATGAATCTATCAAATGGTAATTGGATGCACGTGTTAGCAGCAGTAAAAAGTCACTGTCCAGTTATCCACCTTACATGGGAATCTACTCTGAGTGTCTTCTTTGATTTATTGTTCCAATTAGAACACAATGTTCAAAGAAAGAACACAAGTGACCTGATTTAAAGGCAGGGAGCCCTGGCAGCCATTATTTTGTGGGTTATCTGGCTCCCCAGAAGATATTGTGAATGTTTCTATTAACTTTAAAAAAAAAAAAAGTGGTTAAAATTAAGTTCTCCATTTTAAAAATATACTATACAATATCAAAATTTTGTATCCATCAATTCAGAATCAGAGTATCACTGGTGGATCTTAAGACTCAGATATATTTCCTCCTTCTTACTTTAAAGACACACTTTTTAATATTTTTGGTTGTATGCACTGCTGGTTCAGGTGAAAGTAATATTGGGAGAAGACGTGCTGATATTAGAAAGCCAACACCTTAAATCTGAAAAAGAAAAAAGGTTAAAAATGTTTTCCAGTGGTAAATAAAAAATATCTTAATTACTTGTAATATACCTTGTAATGAATGTTTAGATACATTTGTAAAATAGTACTTGAAACAAAATGAAGCTTGTCATATCTCTGAACTGTTAGAAAAAAAAACTGTATTAAAACTAAATGAGTAGCAATCTGTAGTTCATCTCCCTGTAAAATAACAAGAGGTTTTTAACTTCTTCAAGGCAAATGCTAATATTTTACTTACTTATATTAAGCAAACATCAACTATTAATGTTGACAAATGTTGGAACCTTCCTAGTAAAACTGTCATTTGAATTACTATTCACTGCAAAGTTCAGAGAATGACTGTTAAAATAGATTAAAATCACCTTGAATACTCATGTAGTCTCTTGTCCTTTGGGAGGATAATAAACATAATCTGCACTATAATTTTTGATAAGCATACAGACATTAAGATTTGGAAAAGATGCAGATATCCATAGGCAGGTCATAAATGTGAGGAACCTAAGTTCCATTTTAAATGAGCTGCCAATCCTTTCCCTTACATTTTAGTTTGTGGAGAGCTTAGACATTTGGGTAATAAATGTTTTTTTTCCTCTGAACATTAAGGTAATTGTATAGGAATTCAAAGTATCTATTCATGTTCATTGCAAGCTCTTTAATTTCTAAGGAAACACTAGAGTAAGCGTTTATGTATAAATTGAATAGTGACAGTAGAAAAAATATGCACACAATAGGCTTTGATTTCTTTCATAGGACCCTTCTTTTTTCAAAACTTATGTGTTTAAATATCAGTTTGGAAACATGTGCTTTTAAAGGATGCACTGTACCTTTAGGTACCAGGTTACTGAACTTGCCAAGACCTAGGGATTGGTACCTAAATTCTCCTCCTCCAATACCAGCATGTTATTCCAGCCAACTAGTTTGTTGGGTTCTTCTAGTAGTGGTTATAAATCAGGTTTATGAAGAGGAAACTCTCCAATTGTGCATTTTAATGGATTTATGATAACGCCATCAAAGTGGAGGGTCCACATGGTACGAACATAGTAAAGGTGATAAGGCAATGCCATGCAAACATTAAATACAGTGCATTCTACCTTCATAAATCCTCCATGCTGATGATTAAACATTTCTGGTTATAAATTTTGCAAGTAAATTCTAGAAAGAACCACAATTGTAAATAAGACACCAGAGGAAGCCATAAATTGATCATAGGATTCCCCCCCCACACACACTCCAGAAAACTCGAGCATCTATTATGAGGCAATACTGTAGTTCCTTCTTTCCTCAACACTTTCTTAAACTTCATTCAATAATAAACTTCATTCCTGACTAAAGAGTAATAATGCAAGCCTTTAAGGTTTCTTCTGCCATTACAACCTACCATTTTTAAGTGGCAGAGTATCTGTTTGATTTGCCCATTCACTTTACAACATTCTTACTATCTTCAGCTTTGTCTCTATTATGTCACTCTTTGTAGAGTCAGTCCTCTATTAGAGGTTCCTGCAACAGCCTAAGCTCCCATAGGTATTTACAATCAAATTATTTTATTGCACATGGGAACGATTAAGCATTTGGCCCTCAGCTGTAAACAATTACTATATACAATGACATTCATGGGTTTTCTTAAATAGTCATGTATTCCTAATGACCTCTGTTAACATAAGTGAGATTGATGTATGCGTGCTTTGTGTGTGTCCATGAGCAATTATATTCTCAAACATAATATCAGGACAGAGCCCTGACCTGAAGGATACAGTGACAGTGTCTGGTACCACGTGGCCATCTGCAATGATTGTCTTTTAACATTTACTTTATCTCCATGGTCCTTTTACTTCTCTTCCAGTGCAGTTGGAAATGGGTTAGTGTTCACAGCAAAAGGAAATGTGAGTTTTAGATGACTTGTTTGTAGGAGATTTGGAGTGTCTTGGTCTAATAAACTGAGAGCTACAGCATCCAAGGAGGGGTAATTAGATGGGGGTGGATGCCTCCCATGCTTTCATCACTTTGTAGTTGATTTGAAAAGTCCACTTATTCCAACCTTAGTTTTCATCCTTTCTAATGTGTATAATTTTATCCAAGTTATGGACCATTGTAAGGATGGAGTGTCATCATGAAAAGATGGATTGCATGCTATAGATTCCTTGTCTCTCTCTTTCCCTCTTTCTCTCAGGAAGGCCCATAAGACTCTGTATTGGGAACATCTATTTAGTTGTCTCTAGTTTCAGGATAGATTTTCCTTTTGCTAGATTCTTCTTTTCTTCATGTGACAACCATGGGAGAAACTCACAGCTGCTTAACTCATGTTCAGAAATAAGTCAAGCAGTCTCATTTGCAAAGGGACCTAACAGCTGTATCCAGCCTTTCTAGGAGGTCAGACCTAGAGCTGAGTGGTAATGTTTCAAGGGCAAAGCTCTCGATGTAAGGAATGATAAAACAAAACCTAAATGAGCCTGCACATATCTAGTGACAGACACACCATAGCTATTCTCAATTATTCAAGCTTTCTCAGTCTTCCAGCAGGAGAAACATAATTCACCTCTACTCTCTTTATTCTACTTCCATACAATAGCAAAGAGCAAAGAAAATATACACCCCTGCCGCTCTTCTTAAAAAAAAAAAAAAAAAAAAAAAAAAAAAAGCTATAGTAATCACTCAATTGGAGAAGAGTTTCTTTAACACATGTCAAAACTTCAGAACTATTCAAAACAGGGTGCTAGCTTTGGAGGAAGAAGTTAAAAATAATTTTTTCGATACTTATGAGTGAGTGCCTTTCTTCCCCTTTGTTAGCATTTTGCTGGCAATGAGCCAGTGAAACAGCTGTTCAATTATCCAAGGCATCACAAACATATAGGCCCTTAGGTAAGCTGCGATGGTATTCTAGCGGCAATAACACTGGGGTCAAATGTAACCAAAAAAAAAAAAAAAAAAAAAAAGCTATAAAGAGAAACCCTGTCTTTTTAAAAAAAAAAAAAAAAAAAAAAAAAAGTTAGTCTTAAAATAAGCAAACCCCAAAAGAACAGCTTTGTGTACTGGGACTAATTAATATCTTGTTTAGGGAAATGGTACTGAAATGTGGTTTTAGACAAGGAACTAACACTCTTCAGAGATTAGATAGCCTAATATTTAACAGGCTACTATTTGGTGGGCTGACGGGCTGTGGGTGTGGCAAATGTTCCTTACGTGCAATTATGGAATATTTAAACAACATCTTAGTGATACCATGTATCTCAGCTGAATCAGCCCACCTGGAGAGGATAGCAGCATTCTGATTACTGGGCCACATGTGAAATTAAGACCTCCTCAATCTGTAGTTTTTCACTTGCTATGCTTTGATACACATGTTCTTGGAAAGCTTAAATTAGCTATGGTCTGGCAATATTTAGCAATAGAACCACCCTCCTTCCCTTTTAAAACCATTAATTAAGACAGTCTTCTTATATATTTGGCTTATAATTTCCAAACAGAGTATTAGTAATTAGTATATGTTATCCCACAAAAAAAAAAGATAATGTCTATTTTTAAAAAAAAAAGTTAGGGTGGAAATTTGCTGCCCTTGTTTATGCAATAAAAGTTGCATAATTTTCTCATTTGGGATAGTTCATATTGTAAAAATAAAACTCAATGTGTTCCCCGGGAGTCATTTTGCTAAGAAGTTCATGGCACAGGAATCAATTTTACAAAATAGTCATTTAAGTATCATAAACAAAAATAGCTGCAGGTTGATCATTACATCACATTAAAAAAAAAACACTTAAAGCAAAGCAATAACAAGTGAGTTCTCGTTATATAAAATATTAAAAAGAGGAAAGTAACCTAAACATTAAAACTTAGAAAGTTCATTCCATTTCTTCATGTTTTCCATATGATCTAAAGGAAATCAGCCCATGGGGATTAAACAACAAACAAATAAACAAAAAACCCTACAATTCTGAGGTTAGTTCTTCCTTAACTGGGTACCATCACCCAATTCTACTTTAATCAAACAATAAAAGCTAGCTATAGGATCTATCACACTTAGATGGCAGCAGACTTTAAAGGAGGAGCAACCATCCTAACTAATACCATTTCAGCTACTTTCTGATCATCAGAATGAGATACATAGGTGTGTGTAACAAGGTATTTAGTATTTCCAATACTAAACATAGATGACTTTCAAATGCTTCCACCAGTGTATTACTCATAAACACATTGCTAATTTTAACAAGCCATCAGGAGAAAAGCCAGTGAAGACCAGCAAAAGTTATGGTTGGGTGTTTTGTGAGTCCTCGGAGAAGAAAACTGAAGTCTTAATTCCTGTAATCTTTATTGAAAAAAATAAAATGCTTAATTCTGCTCATCTGTCACTTTCATCAGGACCTGATACACTGACTCTGAGTCAAAACTTAGGAAATGGATGACTCACATATTTAAGTTTGCTGGCCAATATATACTCAGAATTCCCAAAGATCTAACACAAAAAGTTCCCCCTTGAAAGGTGACCTGGAATTTACTGAAGAGATAAAGCCAAGCTTCATTAAAGATGTTTAAATGTCATTGTCTACTGTCTTCAGTGTGCCATTACAGAGCCTTGGGATCCTTTCAAATAACAATCAGTGGAGGATGAATAAGTCTCAGCACTTGAAAGTAACCAGGAAAGGAAGCCAGCAGCATAATCTGGCTTGGTTGGCTTGATTCAAGAAGAGACGTGGTATCCACCCCTTCTCTCCCCATTCTTCCTCCCCTTTCAGCCCCCCAGCTCCCCACACCCATCCCACACCCACAAGACAGAACCAAAAAGAAAGACCAGAGAGAAAGGAAAAAAAAAAAAAAAAGGAGAGAAAGATCCAAGGATCCCCTGCAGAATGTGTGCTGGGGAGACCAACCTCGCCCTATGGGATCCAGCCTTGGAAGCAGACTTGGGCTTTTACTTTGAAAATAAAAAGGATGACAATGAAATTTGTGTGAGGTCTGCGTGAATCCAGTCCCAGATGTTTACAATGCTGTAGTACTATGCCTCTGCAATATGAGAGGTTTCAGAAGAAACAGTACAAGACACCACAAAAAGCAGCGCATATGCTATTGACAATGCAGACATGAGCGTCATGTTACCAAGAGAAGGCAGGCAGGAGACAAATAGCCCGGTGCTGCCCGAAAGACCAACTTCATGGACTGCAATCACTCAAACCGAAATGAAGGACCCAAAAGGAGGGGGTAAAATTAAAAAAAAAAAAAAATCAAAACCAGGGAAAATAAACTCTTTGGCTTCTATCTAGAAATGGTGGGGCTTTTGCTGGGGACCAGGGGACAGTGGAAGTGACTTTTCTTCCTTAAAGTTCCCATAAAGCTCCTATAATTGACACTGGATAATTATTTTCAGCTTGAGGAGTCTGTCCCAAAAACTCTTTAAGATTGCCAGAGAAAAGAAACAAAATGTGTTTACTTGAGCCATTTCCAGAAGGGAGGGAAAGGAGACCTCTGGGTGAGATGGGGGAAGGTATTGGAGAGAGAATGGGGCATCTCCTAGCAGCAACAACTGTACAGCACCAGGAGTGATCCTGTGAGTGACAAACTAGAGAGATCAGGAACCAGGGCTGCAAGGGATGTGGAGGAGGCTTGCACAGTGGAGGAAATGCTGCGCACAATGTATACTCGGGAGGGGGCTGATTTAGTGTGAAAGTATTCCACTTCATCATTTTACAGGGGTTGGGGACATAAATATTTAGCTGGCCACATCTGGAACAGATTCTGCCCCCCCCCGTCCCCGCGTGGGGTGGGGGTGGATAATTGGAAGGAGAGGAGCACGCATTTGTTACTTACTGTAAGGACAGTCTTCATTCTTGGTCCCGCTGACCTTGCCATTCTTCTCAATCGTGAGAAAGTACTTGGTGAAGGAGAACAGCCTTCTCCAGCGGACATCTCCTTGGAGGTGATTGTAGCTCCGCACATGCCTTCCCGCACTGGAAGGAGAGGAGAAGGAGGAGGAGGAAGAAGAGCAGTTGGTGGCCTCCGGTGACACCATGTCCTGACCAAGAGCTTGGCAGGTGACAGGGATGGAAGACACCAAGAAGAGCAACAAGAAACAGCAGCAACAGCCCGGCAGGTGGGGAAAGGCTGAGGCACAATGTGTCAGTATCCATTTCCACATTGTACTGAAACTCTCGGCACTGAAAATTGTCTCATCAGAAGGAACATACTGGAAGGGTAAGACCTGGTGCGAGGCAAAGAGACAGCTGGAGGTGGTGGCTACTGGTTAGCTCCCTCTGGGTACGGATCTGGCTAGAAGCGAGTGCACCAACATCCATAACTCCTCGGAAGGACCGGCTGCCTGTCCTCGCTCCGTTCTCGGATCCGCTGCCTGCGTCTCTCCAGTCTCAGGGCGAACAGTGGACGTGGGTGGCCGAGGCAGTAGGAACTGGTGGTGTCGGTCACCAGAGCTCTTCGCTCCCCCCGGGGGTTACTTTGTTCTCTTCTTCACTCCTTTCTTCACCATGTTAGATGCAAAAGAGGTCTGAAAAACAGATGACAGGACGGTGAACAAAACCCAAAGTGGGTGGGGTGGGGGTGCAGGAAGACATCTGCGCCCCTCTGCGGTTGGCACCTTCTGGTCCTTCTCTGCAGAGTCCCAGCCTGCTGGCCACTTAAAAAGTGTGTCTCTTTGGAGTTGTCAGCTGCCCAGGCGCTGTTGTTGTCTTCTCCTTCCTTTCTCTTTTTGGTGGTGCCTGTTGATATGAAGTCTTCCGAAAGCCACTTCTTGTTTGGGGGGCGGCTGGCGGCTGGTGTTTTGTTTGGCCCTTCTCTCCACCTCCAAGTCCCTTGGAAAGCCGCTTGTAAACAGGTTGAAGCCTGGAGTCTAAATGTCAGTGCTTTTCAGCCAGAGGTGGGCTCTGCCTCTGCTGGTCAAACCTCATTTGCAGGGGTGGAGAAGGGGGGGAGGGGGTCAAACGGCGGTGGGACATCTGAAACCCTAAGCTGCTGGGAACGCCAGAGAAAAGGGAGGGGGGAAGGGACCGAGGAGGGGGCGGGGGGGGGAGCCTGGGCGAGAGGAGTGCGCGATGTCTTTGCTCTGAGCTGGGGGCTGCGGGTCCCTTCCTCGCCGCCTCCGTGGGTGCAGCCGCCCCGCAGCCTGCAGCTCCTGCTAATTGAGGCTCGGGCGTCCTGTGCTCGCAGCGCCGGCCACCAGCGCGAGCTGTCCGCGTGCTTTCCGAATTTTGCTGCCCTCCGGCGGGAACCACTCCCCTCCCCTACAGGGAGCCCCTTGCTCACTTGTTTTCAACTGCAGTTTTCTTCCTTCCTTCCTTCCTTCCTTCCTTCCTTCCTTCCTTCCTTCCTTCCTTCCTTCCTTCCTTCCTTCCTTCCTTCCTTCTTCCT
>NC_034600.1:48668989-48673764 GCF_900095145.1 Mus pahari | reverse complement strand
TCCTTCCTTCCTTCCTTCCTTCCTTCCTTCTTCCTTTCTTCCTTTCTTTTCTTTCTTTTTTCTTTCTTTTCTTTTTTTCCTTTTGGCCGTGAAAATAGAGCTTGGAACTTGGCTTTTGTGTGTGGATGTGTTTCTGCCTTCCAGATCCCAGAAGCAGGGAAGAGAGCTGGGGAGAAGGCAGAAAAGGATGCTCTGGGCAAACTCTCTCCAAGAGCAGATTATAAACTGATAGGAGCTAAAGTCGAGAAGGGAGACATAATGAGCTAGCTTCGTTTCCTCCTCTCCTGCCAGCTTCCAAGGAGGTCTCGGGTTTTAATGAATCATTGATTTCTCGCTTCCGTTGCTGAAGTAAAAAGTTCACACTTTGGCCCTCTCTGTCTTTTTAAGCTCGGGGAGATTTATCGCCACCCTTAAACATAGCCTCTCTCTTGGCGCAAATGAAATCAGGGACCCAGGTTACTGATTTCTAATTGGTAACACGAGTCCTTTACAGAATCACGCATGGACTTCAAAGCCTAAGCACTTTCCCGGGATCGCAGATTTTATCACACAGTTTGACCAAATCCCCTGCTGCCTGTTTTTTTCTCTATGCAATTTCCTTTGCATTTTACCATAAAGAGGAGGTCCCCGCCCATCTTCAAACTTAATGTTTAAAGGGCTCTACTTTATAATGCAGCTTCACTACCTACGGATCTTCCAGAAACACTTTTGTGCACACCAACCCCCAACTCTACCTCTGCTCTCAGAAACAAACTTTCAGCCCAGACACAGACAGAAGTCAGTACAAGACCAGGAAACTATTGCCCAAAACAAAAAGGCACAAGAAGGAAACATTGTAAATAACCTATACCTACCTGAGTATGATACAGTTCTTAAGTTTCATTAAGAAAATATCTAAACTAGGGAACGACTGGCTGAAAGGATTGCATGAATATATATTACTCTGTTGTGGGAGGCAGTTAGACATCTGTGTTCTGGCTAAGCAAAACAAATGGTCAATATCATACAGTGGTGATTTCACATGATTCAACCTAAATGGCCAAGGGAGAGGAAGAGGTTTCAAGGTGAACTTGAGAGTTAGCAACTGGCATAGTGATTCAGAAATAACTTACAAAAGGAACTTGCACACACAAGCCAGGAACCCTGTCATGCGCACTGGGTTTCACTCTTCATTGGGAACTGGAGAAAGAAATTAAAATTCAAAAGTTCTAGAGATAGACGTTGTTAATGATTCCCCAAATACATTTTAGTGGTTTGAATGCATGTTCTTCCATTTCTCTGTGTGTTCACTGCCTTTGAAATAGAACTACTTAATACCAGAATCGGGATTTTTAAATTGCATTATTTATAACTCATTGCAATGCTCATTCAAAAGATTTCAACAACATGACGAACATCACAGCAGATTTCTAACTTTAATATGATTAGCTGATTTCTGTAGCTATTAATTGAAAAGTTAAGCAAATAAAGAGCATGCGTCAGACAAAGTCTTGCTTCTTTAATTAAAGCACGGGTATTGAAAAATGAACCCACAGTGCTAATTTCAATTTCCTACTTCACAGTTTTATACCTGAGTAGACAGGCAAGTGAAGGGGTAGACAGTTTCTAAGGGATTTAAGTCACACCCCCAAAGAAAGAAGAATTCAAATGTTTGAATTGACAACTCATTGAAATTACATTTAAAAAATATGTTTGATGGAACCATACAATGAAGATTCCTTTGTGAAAAATTATGAAACGCAGGAAGTAATTACTTTGGGGTTTCTTTACACTGGATACCAACATTACTGATGCCAACTTGAGTGGGGTTTTTTTTGTGTGTTTTTTAAATTCATACCAGGCACTTCTTCAGCCCAACACCCCCACCCCTCCCCGGACCCCTACTCCCACCCCCCCCCCATCACCTTTCTTTCCAGTCAAAACTCTTCAGATTTTCTAGCTAAAAGTTTGCTTTTAATTCTACCAACAATGAGGTAAATGGCATTCTCAAAACTTTCACATTAAAACTTGTCAGCAGCAGGTGCAATGTTTGAGGTTTCCAGAGTCCTTTTGCCTCTCAGCTATATACAACATGATGGCAGGGAGGGGGCATTTACTAAATTGCCCAAAGGAAAAACTGACATAGCTTTTTAGATTATATCTCATTCTTCGTTTTCTTCTCTGTACTGCCTTTCTTCTGAGGCCCAGTGGAATCCCTAAATCCCCCCACCACTTTGTATTGTGAAGTCACCGCTTAGCTCAGCCCCAGAAAGCCTGAGAAAAGTTCCACAGGAAAGATGCGCTATTTAACGGAATCCAATCTCTCCCAGTAGATTTGAATCACTAACATAAATGCATGAATGTAGATTATATCTCTGTGATGAGGTCTGATTCATTCTCAGTTACTTCAAAGGACTGAAATTCTACCTTCCTTTTTTTTTTTTTTTTTTTAGCTGCAATAATCATGTCTTAATGGGTTCCTTTATTAATTGTTTCTCTGTTAAGATTGAAAGGGCAGAACAAGCTTCAGATTAGAATGGTCCCCACTATTCAAAAAGGCTGTCTGTCTCTCTCATCCGATCCTTGCAAGGCGTGCTCTGCTTCTATGGCCTAAGCATATCCAGTGATATTAGTCTAAATCTTTATTGAAAGAAAGAGAGGTAAGCTGTTGTTAAATGCGACGATTTGGGGGAATTATAAACTTTTAAAAACAAGATTGGGAGAAGAAAGCATTGAAGACTCTCAAATGTGGCGCTTCCATGTAAACGAGGCCCCATGAAGGCCTTCTCCTGGATGCCTTAGCAGCTATGCGCTCTGAGCGGTTTATATATGAGATAGACCTTTCCTGGGCTCTTTATGTGGCCCGGCACTGTCTGTGGTTCAGTTACAAGATGTGTGTTCTATTATATGAGGTGGCATTGACAGTGTCAGAAAGCTGCTTCAAGTAATGCTAAATCAGGTCAAAAGTCAGCCAGGCTGTTTGACAATTACGACGTGTGCAGGCCCCATTTTTTTTTTTTTTTTTTTTAAGCCTATGGTGTAGCCCTTAGGAGCATGTGCCTGTTTTCCTATTCACATATGGGAAATTCTAGTAGGGAGGCATTGTTCTCTTCCAAAAGCTACGGCTAAAAAGGATGGGCACAATCAACCATGTTGGAGCTCAGTACAGAAGCAGTAGTTTATCACTATTGCTTTCAAATTAAGAGCTCTGAGTGAAAGGAGAAGGGGTTTTTAGCTCACAGAGAGTAGGAACTCAACACTTGCAAACCAGAAGGAGGCCTGGCCATAGGAACTAAGCATCATTTATTGAACTAACCAGGACCAGAAGTGTGTTAGTTTTCAGAGTTCTTGATTTTTTTTTAAACGTTTGCATATACACGGCAAGGTCACCTACAGTCTGAATCCAAGTCTATGAGTGACATTGACATTTCAAATATAAATGTCATGTATATAGTCTAAAAGACTTTTTGTTTGATGTTTTAGGAAATTGGGGAGGTAGCTAAGAGGGTCAGCTTGCTTACTATGTAAGCATGAGGGCCTGAGTTTAAATCCCTGGCATCCATACATGGAAAAGAAAGGTATTGCTCTAGACACCAGCAATCCCGATGTTGTGGGGGTATTACAGGGGCGTGCTGGTTAAGAGAATGAGGTAGAGTTGGATACTACAGGACAAGTCTTTCCCTGACCTATGTACAACTCACTATATGCTGCATACAATACAGCCCTCTCACTCGTTCATGCATGAACACACACACACAAACCGGACTGTTTACTTATTCCAGTATGTGTCTGCTTTCAGTTGCAACATGGCTTTGGAAGTCAGTTTTGGAATTTTCCTTTTGTGGCGTCATGGTGACCCTCACAAAGTTTGGAAGACTGGACTGTCTTTGGGTCTTTTCTGAAGTAAAGATGGTCAGCCTGAAAGTGGATGCAACTCTTGGACCTTATAGATTGTCTGGAGTCACTCAGAATGACACACCAGTTAGGAGTGCCAGCCACAGGCCTTACTTGTGACCCTCACCACACCCATCTACCAATTTTCTTCTTCCTCCTTTCTCTGTTTTTCTCCTTATCATCCCCTACTTGCTCCGATAGCCTGGGCTGCCAGAGGGAAGAGATAAGGAACCTTAGGAGGCTTTAGTTATGGAAAACCAGCGCATCTTTGCTACAATTGATTAGCCAGAGAAAAACTATAAAATGGCTTTGTGTTGAAATATTAACTATCACTTGATTAGGCAAAATGAAATAAGAGTTTTTGTGGTTTGGGGAAAGCAGACTCTTTCAAATGACATGAACACATTTAAAAGTAACGTATACCCTCCACTTTCAGGATAGTCATAGGTTCTCTGGGATTTAATAAGAGTTTTTAAGTTGCTCCCTCAAGCAATTAATGATACTATTTAGAAAAGTAATCTATCTGGGCAGGGGTGGTTCACGCCTTTAATCCCAGCACTTGGGAAGCAGAGGCAGGGGGATTTTTGAGTTCAAGGCCAGCCTGGTGAGTTCCAGGACAGCCAGGGATATACAGAGAAACTCTGTCTCAAAAACAACAACAACCAAAAAAGTAATCTATTAATTTGAGTTAATTCTTCACACTATCATGTTAAATTTTCCTACAACAGAGTGGATCTTCAAAGCATACACATTCATATAAAAACTTATTTATTTATTTATTTATTTATTTATTTATTTATTTATTTATTTTGTTTTTTGAGACAGGGTTTCTCTGTGTAGCCCTGGAGCCCTGGATGTCCTGGAACTCACTTTGTAGACCAGGCTGGCCTAGAACTCAGAAA
>NC_034600.1:48657845-48668984 GCF_900095145.1 Mus pahari | reverse complement strand
GGCCTAGAACTCAGAAATCCGCCTGCCTCTGCCTCCCGAGTGCTGGGATTAAAGGCATGAGCCACCACGCCCGGCTTTTTTTTTTTTTTTTTTTTTTTTTTTTTAAGTTTGAAACTAAGGTGAATTTTCTGCTCTCTTGTTTTCAATGATCCAATGATCGACTCTTGAAACAGAAATGTGGCCAAGGTAGAAAGGAATAGGATCTTTGTAAGAAAAGTAACTGTACTGGAATATTGGAAATGCCCTCACATAAATCAGCACATTTCCAGAAAGCTGAGCTCGGTATCTTGAAACTAAACATAGTGAACATTATTTTCACAAAACTGTTATCTATCACCTCTGAGATGTTGACAGACAACCTTTTCATGACAAAGTTGTGAGATCTCTGAAGAGCTTTCTGGTGCTTCCCGTTGTTCTCCGTTTACAGACCTGGGTCTCCTGCCAAGTCAAGGCCTCTAGTTCTTAGTTGTGTGACACTTGTAATATTTTGTTTGGAATATATATATATATATATATATATATATATATATATATATATATATAACTTATTTACTATACAAACATATTTAAATACATAAATTATATATATAATTTTGGCTCATTGACATGAAAATATTTACAATGTGGTCATTTTTCATACATTTTCTCAATTGCTTTTTAATTCAAGTGATGTTTATTGAATACTGACTATGTGCTACTAGGCTGTAGTAGGCAATTTTCAATATTTTCGATCTAACAAAGAAGATATGGACATTTAACTCATAAAGAGGATGCATACATGTATACATAGGTGAACCTTTGATATTTTTGTTTGTTTGTTTTCTTTTGACATAAGGGATGGGGAAATCTAGAATTGTCTCAGGACCTAGAAAGGGTTTGGAGAGATTTGGATCCTGTCAACTATGCTGTCCACCTTTACCAAAGAGCCAAGGGAGACTGTCATGTCTGCTTTCTGGCTTCATAGCGGATTAAGATTTGATAATCACCTACTCTGTGATAATGGCAGAATCCTTTGATCCAGATTTCTCCTACAGACTTAGGGTTTGGGCAAAGTCTCTGCCATTAACCCAGATATTCTCTCCTTCCAGAATCATGGATAGAGAGTGTATGTGTTCTAAGTGATTACATTAACTATTTTCTGATAAAAAATTCCTAACCTGTCTGCTATATTCTAATTTTTTATCAGACTTATTTATTATTGTTTATTTAAATGTGTTGTATGGGAGGGAGACTGATGGGAGAATGTATGTACTACACGTGCAAGGACCCATGGAGGGCAGAAGAGAATCCCCTAGAAATGGAATTACAGGAAGTTGTGAGCTGCCATGAGAGTGCTGAGAAGTTAACAAAATCCTCTACAGGAGCAATAGGAGATCTTAACCACTGAGCAATCTCTCCAGGCCCATGTGCCTACTGTGAAAACATACATCTTGTGAAATTTGTTTTGACCTAGTATCCACTCTAGGACAAGTATTTTCTCCTATTCAATAGAATCAGGTACAGGAGGTGTGCTGTCTATGAATCACTGATAACAGAAAAGCCACCCTGTTGTAGTAAATGCAATCTTTGTTGTTCTTGCATCATTCCTAGGAATTCATTCTCTTCCTTTGTCTGCCCAGCTCTGTGCTGATGTCTGTACCTCTCCAGTGTTCCTTAAGAGATGAATTGCATTTGGCTTTATCAGTGGGTAGATCAGCACTCATAGAGAAAGTTCATGGTGTTTCTTCCTATACTTGGTTTGATTTCAGTGTCACAAGTCTGATAGGAGATGTATTCATCCGGATTTACACATCTCCTTAAGGACTTTTCCTCCAGGTCTCTAGCTATTCATTGAGCCTCTAGGATAATATTTCCTTCTCTTGCTAGTTAAGCTTAAGGAGTTTTATAAGTTCCTCTTCATTTCTGGTTTGCCAGCCAGCATAGCACCTTGTTCTTCAATTGTACTACAGCTCTCTTCCTGTGAATCATCTGCTATCAGTCTTGTGTTTGTTAGAATAGTGCAGACTTTAGACTGGAATACACATCTGCCAAGGTAAGTAATCAGTCTGTAATATTATGTTTTTGTGTTTATTCTGGATTATAACGAAGTGCAATTTAACACAAAGCTCATTGTAAAACATCTAGTGTTTGCTAGGGGATGTGCTGGATTCTTTGATTGTAAAAGGAGATAATGACAACAGGACATGTGCACTACTGAAATATATAGTCCAGACTTACATTTGGATGGAAGACTACCAACCTTTTTATTTACCTAATGAATTTTGAGGTCCAAAGAATCAATGATTTGATTGTTACAGGTTTGATAAAATGCTTTCACAAATAGTAAAAGGAGCTTAGTAAAGTTGAAATTATGTGTGTAAATGAAATGCTTCTCTCAAAAGCTATAATTAAAACCTCCATATTAAAACTACCTTTTATAAGGCAATAGGGATTTAAAGAATCACAATTAAGTCTACATATGTATGAAACTGTCAAAAAATAAAAATATTAATTTAACAATTGGTTTTCTTTCAAATTAACTATGAGACTTTTAACTAGTTCCTAGGGTAGATCTTTACAAATCTTTAAAATAATTGCTTTTGCAAATTAAAGTATTTTACTAACTTATATTTATAGTTTATTTTAGGAAATTAGGATAGGAATTAATTATGCCATTTTTCTGGAACAATTTTAGTGTTACTGTTTGAATATTTTGTTTTCATCTATAGACAATTATTTTTAAATGGATAAGTAGTCACATATAAATTTTAAGGCTGTTTCACGTGGAAAAATCTCAAGAAGAAATGCACGTAAAGGTGAATGTGAAGGTGGCCCTTGTCCTTCCATGAATTCCGTAAGCCCTTTGACTTTCAGGACTTTTGTAGAAGCTGAACCAGCACAGAGGAAACAATGCTTCTCATTTGCATTATCATCTGACTGTCCCAGGCAAGGCTGCAGCAGGATAAGACTGGTCTTCCTGCTGTCCTCTAGTCCTTAATTTACAGGTTAAAGAAAAGGTGGTTCTGGGAAAGGTGAATGGAATTTCGTAGGCTGTCGGGACAGTGACAGTCTTCTTTGTGTATTCCAGATAAGCAAACAGAAAAGATTTCAGCCCTTCCACCCATCAAGGACAGAATCACTTCCAGGATTCCAGGATAAGAGACGCCCTTTCCGGGCTCTGAAGCAGTCTCGGGAAGGGGTGGCGGGAGACACACCTCTTAATTCTTGAATTAAGTCTTGAATGTGAGGCGATTGAATGCGTCTTTCTCAGCACTTACTGCCTCGTGGGGCCTTTAGAAGATGGTGTTGTGTGACTGAGTATGTACTAAACTACCTCAATATCCAGGAGATCTTGGTGAGCCCTTGAATCCCAATGAAGGCCAGCAATTCGCCACTGTGGCATCTAACCCATTTCTGCTAAAGAATCTTTGCAGTGTCTCCTTAGTGCTTCCAGTCCCAGGTACAAGTCCTTGTTCTACCTCCCCACTGCAGTTAGTAGAGGCTAGGGTAGCCTGATTGTAAGGTTCTATAAATCTTGGCTTCTGTGTTCCCAAGGTAGAGTATCCCAAGGTAGAGTACCCCAAGTAGAGGTTGGGATACTCTGATAGCAAATTTCTATTGCTGGAGGGAAAACAGCCTTGGTCCCTTTGGCTACTCTGTGAGAAAGCAGCGGTCTGGTCCGCCTTTCACCAGTGAAATTATGCTCATTTGTAAATGGATTGATGCAGAATTGGTCTAGCTGCTATTTTTTTTTAACTACTTCAACTATATTTTCTATAGGTAAAAATACATGAGAACTATCTTACTTCTATTTTTCATATTAAAAGCTTATTGTTGGGATTTCCCTTACTACAGTTATTGATGCACTAATATGCACACCCATACACCCCCCCACCCCACCCACACAATCTTTCAGTGATCTCTAGCTAGACATCTAGTCCTACAACACAAGGCAGATAGAAACCAGCCAACAGATCCCTAGGACGTGATAGAAAAGCAATTAGGGCTGAAGGTACAGTTCAAAGATAAACTACTTATCTAGCATGGGCAAGACCCTGATTCATTCTACAGAACCACCAAAACAATATTTTTAAAGAAAAACTGCTCAAGACTTGGCTAGCTTCTACACAAGTATATATATATATATATATATACACACACACACACACACATATATATATATATATATATATATATATATATATATATATATGCCACATATAACCAACTGGGAATGGCATGACCTTCTGATACTTCAAAGTCCAACTGTTATGACACACACATGCAACGGGGCCATACCTCCTAATCTTTCCGAACCTTTTCACTGAGTGAGGAGGAGCTATCCAAATACGTAGGAGCCCATGCAGATTCTTTTTTTCTGTTTTGTTGTTATTTGTTTTTAGTCAGAGCCTCATGCACCCTTGCTGCTCTTGAACTAATCTGCAGTCACAAACGTCCTTGAACTTCTCATCTTCCTACCTCTATCTCCAGCGTGCCGGTGTTGCAGGCCTGTGCCACCATGCCTGGTGAATGCGGTGCTGGCAAGCTCTCCATGACCTGAGCTAATACCCTTAGCTGTCTGCTCTCTGAGTTCTTCAGCATCGCTGTTCTTTACCTCCTCTTTACTTGGTTCTGCCATCTGATGGAGTTACATCTGATCTCTCACTTCATACATTTCTCCACTTTTATAAAATTACCCAGTAATTAATTTTAGCAGCGCTGCATTGCACAATTGCAGGGCCCACAATCCCCACGTTGGTTTGTGTGGAAAGCATCTCCTGGAAATTCTCAGTCCAGAAGTTTCTGTAGCAGACACGATTGGCTGTCTATCTCAGGCCCATTACTAGCTTTTTCCTTTGTGGTAACGCCGCTGAGTTCTTTGGAAAGCCCACTCTCCTTCTCATGCCATTAAACTCACTAAGCCAGACATGACACATCACTGTCTTTACTGGTGATTGGTTTTCGGGTGGACATATGACACAGGTCTGGCATAAGGGAAGGTTTCTGGCCACCTCACTGATAAATAAAAAGACACGACTGTTTTCTTATGCCAGCCATTGTCATATACAGATGTGGTCCCTGGATCTGGGGAGAGTTTGTGGCTATAAAGGGAGAAGCCTGAGGGCAAGCTACAGTTAGTGGCCATGTGGCATGGCAAATCTGTGATGAAATACCACAGTTTTCTGGCCTAAAACCCACAATGACAGAATGACAACACAGAACACTATAAAGTAAGGGGGGCTATGATACAAGAAGACAGCCAGAGAGTGAGCTATCTTGTGCCTGCCTTACATGCTAGACAATTATCTGCCTAGAGCTATAAGACTACAAGATAATATATAGCATGTCACTTACAATGAGGTAAGAGAAAAAATTTATAGAGATATCTAAGTGTAATAACTCCCAAATTTGTGTAAACAACAGTCCTGCATCTCTTAAAGAGATCCAACTTGCTTTAGAAAATTCTACTAAGCTGTTGTCCCCACTGGTGTCACCGGTGTCACTGATGAATTCTAACACCAAAGAAGAAACAACCCCAGCGCTGTAGTTTGCAAAATGAAGATGAAGCCGTTCCCAATTTGTGTTATGAAGTGAAGAAAATTGCTGTATGTAACCAAAACAGTATACTAAAGAATCACATGAAGTCTATTAAATCTGACTAAGCATATTTCATCCCAGAAACCTTTGCATTTTCTCCCCCCTCCCCCTTTATCTCTTCATTCCTCCTTCCTTCTCCCAACCCTCACACTCTTTCCTACCTCCTTTTTAGTTTGCAATTCAAACTCAGGACCTCCTGTATGTGGATCATTTGTTGCAGCCCTGCCTCAGGGGAAGGAGGGGGAAGTTACTGAGCTGGATTCCAGGTAAGCCTACGATGATGCAGAACCACAACTTTTGGTCTCAAACATAAACCACACAGCAATTGCCTTGTCTCTTGGGAACTCAAAGATCACCCCAGGAAAGACAGAGTCAGAGAATGGGGGCCCCAGTTTTCCTCTATAAGTTCTAGACCATTATGTGGCTAACCACTGAAACATGTATGTGTAGAAGAGACTCCAGTTCTATCCTCAGCCTGCATGCTATGGCATTTTTTTTTTTTAAAACAAAATCTCATAACATTGAGGGATAGAGTTTTTACTGAAAAATGAAAACATCAATATTTGTAAGTATTGAGTACACATATTAAAAAATGGAAGATTTAAAATCATCTATCTATCTATCTATCTATCTATCTATCTATCTATCTATCTATCTCAAGAAACTTAAACTCAGAGGAAAAAAAAGAATTAAAACAGAAGAAATTGATAAAACCAAAGGTGGGAAATCGATAAACAAAATCAATAAAAATCTCAAGATAGATAGTTCCATGAAAAGGTTAATGAAATTGATATGCCTCTAAACAGATAAGGATGAAAGAAAAAATGTATTTTGTTGTCAAAAGATGCTGTAAAAAACCATTAAAGATCCCATGGATATCATAAGAATAATAATTAACGTCAAGAGAATTCCTCATTCATAAATTTGATAATTTATATGAAATAAGTTCTTTGAATGACATACATGACCTGTCAAATCTCATTTAAAATCAAATAGAACAATGTGCATTGACCTATATCTATTAAAGAAATGTAGTTCATAACTAATAACATTTCAAAACATAAAGTACAGGTTAAGATTTCTTCAATGATCAAATCTGTCAAGCTTTTAATTATAAAGAGTTATATGAGTCTATACTTTCCTTCAAAAGACAGAAAGGAAAGGAATGTCTCATAACTCATTCTACATTGTCATTACTAACCACATAGCAATACCAGGTAAAAATATTAGAATCAATGGAAACTATAGACCAGCATGTTTCATTAACATGAGTATAAATATCCTTAATATAGTTCACAAATTGAATCTATCAATGTACAAGTAAATTTATACTGAATGACTAATTGGGATCTATTCCAGGTTTTCAAGGCTAGTCAATATTTTAAAATTAATAAATACAATGTATCATATCAAGAAGCTAAGGGAAAAAAACTCCCACATGATTGAACTAATAGATACAGAAAATGCACGAGTTCTGGGCCCATTCATGATAAATAAATATTCTAATAAAACTAGGGATGGAGATGAACTGTAAGCTCGAAAAAGACTAGTCTTGCACAAAACAACTACAGGAGATGTAATGTACTGGCTAAAATCTGAAGATTCCATATCAGGACCAGAAATAAGAAGTGTTGTCTCAAACAAGAGGAAAAAAAAAAGAAGTATTGTTTCCTGTCACCAGTATTTTCAAACTCTGTACTAGAAGTCATAACTCAGACAAAAGTAAAATAAAGTTTCAAACTTGCACACACACAAACACACACACACACACACACACAAACACACACATACACAAATTGAAGTAGAAAAGCCATTTTTTGCACATGTCGTGATCATCTGTGTAGATACTAAGGGACTGACAGCTTCTTTATTAGGTGATTGCTACCAATGCCATGGGATATAGCGTTAGCCTACACAGTCAATAAAATCCTTTCCTAGGAATAATAGACAAGGAGAACTTGAAGTGTAAGAGACAATCTGACTTACGTTATCACCCACCCAAGTGAGAAAGGCAGGCATCAATGTAACCAAATGCATCCAAGCTCTATGTGGTGAAAGGTAGGTGATGATTTACCCACTATAGCTACGGGTTCTAATACAAGGAGCAAAGCAAACTCAAGGTGGAAGGCATACAAAGTCAAGGATTCTGAATTTGTCAAACTAGTCTATATTTTTCAGAGCAATCCAATCAAAATCCCTTCCAAAATTGTTTGGATACCCTTATCTTGATTCTAAAGATTTTATAGAGTAACAAAACAACCAATTCCCCTCCCCCCCACAAAAAATTGAGTCCCCAATAATGTTATAATTAAAACAGTATTGTATGGGAGAAGAGCTAACAAATGCATCAATATAATAGAATAGAGAATCCAGAAATAGACTCACATCATTTTTTTTCAACATTATGCTCACAAGGAACAATACATTGTGGGAAAAAAAAAAAGATAGATTTTTGCTCAGTGATAGAAAGAGATGATGAAGCAGTCACTTTGGAAGAGTTTGGCAGTTTCTTAACAAAAGTAAACATGTTCCTAGCATATAATCCAGCAATCACCCCTTAGTATTTTCCCAAATCATCAGGAAAGTCATAGTTCCACAAGAGGTTCCACATAAATATTTATAGCAATTTTATTCATAATTGCCCAAACTTGGAAGCAACTAAGATATCCTTCAGTAGGTGAGTGGATAAATAAACGGTTGTATTCAAATGATGGACTACTGCTCAGTTTTAAAAAGACATGAGCTGGGAAAGACATAGAAGAAAGGCAGAGGAAGGCAGAGAATCTCTGAGTCCAAAGGTAACCCTATCTACAGAACAAGTTCCAGGACAGCCCAGGCTGTATAGGGAAACCCTGTCTCAAAACAAAACAAAACAAAACAGAACAAAACAACCAAGAAAACAAAAGAGTAGAATGATCAGTATATGTCCATTATTCATTTGTAAACACCCACAGAATAGGAAAAGGTAGCCATTAAGTAGTTGTTGGGCTTGGATGACAATATAGCAATCCAGGGTGACTGATTATTACAGATGTAGCTCTCTGGTATGGGACAATGAGCTTTCAGAAGATGAAATGTATAAATGAACAAAGGGAATTTTGGACATTAAAAACTAGTAACAGGGTAACAAGAACAGTCACATTCACAAGTCTGACAACTTGGGCAAAATGAGTGAATTTATCAAAATAAAGAAAATGCTAACACCTCTCCCCACAAAACAGAACATTTGGAAGTCCCTGTATTAAAGAAATTGAATCTCCAATTAATAAACCTTACTCTCAAAGAAAACTGCAAGACCAGTTGGTGAGTTGTTTCAAGTAGTTTAAAGGGTATTCTGATAATTCTTTACAAATTCTACAAGAAGTTAGTCTGCAAAGGACCACATTTTAACTATGTAAAAACTTAACCCTTACCTGTCACTCTTCATACAAAGTAACTCTCTGGATGAGTCGTAGACTTAAATGCAGAAGCCCAAATCATTAAATGTTTCGTGAAAAACACATGAGGACTTTCTTCATGATGCTCAGAAAAGGAATCATTTCTTGGGCTCATAAATAACTGAGGAAAAAAGACAATTTTTGGTTTTTCAAAATGAAAACTTTAGGATTATCATGACACTAGTTAAAGACACAAAGAAGCTGAACACATCTATGGAGCAAAGATACATGGGCTGTGCATCTGAAATAACTGTTACCTAGGTATGTGAAGGAGCTCCACATCTTAATTAAGTGAAAGACAACATGATTAAAATCATTAAAGTGTTGTGCAAATATTAAAAGGCATAGTAAACACATATCACAGCGAACACATATAAAGGCATTTGGCATCATCAGACATTATGTGAATTATACCTGATATCTCTTGTCAGCAAACCATATATATATATATATATATATATATATATATATATATATATATATATATATATATATATATATTAAACAGCAGAGTAAGAGAATCCATTTTAAGATAAACAGAAATTATTCTAGCTATTGTACAAAGCTTGCCTTGAAGGGACTAAAGTAAGAGCAGAGAGATCGTTTTGACAACTAGAGCCACTTCAAGAAAAAAAGCGAAGTGGTAACCCTAAAGATGTTGGGAAGTGCCCATGTCATTGATACAGACAAAAGTATAAAGAGGGTAGTGTTCTGATGAGCCGTACATGTGCAAGAGTCAAAGGTGAAACAACACTGGGCCTTGTTTGGGAGAAATGTAAAAAAAAATTAACTTAATTAAGATACTGAGAAAGAATAGAAGCTGAATTTGAAATGTTACTAAGCATATTACTGAGGTAAGGAAGAAGGGAGGGATGGAGGGGGAAGAATCTCCAGATCTAATTATGTATCATATCATGTCATATAATATATCTTATAGTATCGTATCGTATTGTATTATATCGTATCATATCATATCATATCATATCATATTACATTGACATATCAATATGGATCATTATAGTGGATAAGAGGACCTGGCATGTGATTATAGATCCTAGAAAATGCATGGTGATTTATGTCTATGGAATCTTTTAAAATTTGATTCTGGTTGCTCCTGGTTTTGCATTGAAATAGAAAACTGGACCATCGAACTGGAGAGATGGCTCAGCCACTAAAGGCTAGGCTCACAACCAAAAATATATAAAAAAAAAAACACCTGGACCATCAACTACATTTATTTTTATCTTCTTAAATTTAAAAATGTACACATTTAACCCTGAAACTCAACTTCTAGGAACACTGACAGCCAGATGTGGTACCTTATACTTGATATACCAGCACTTGGATGGCTGAGATAGGAGGACAGCCATAAATTTGAGGACAATTTGTGCTATCGATGGTACTCTCTCTCTGGTTAATAAAATTTACAAGGCGAGGAAAGAAATAAAACACTGAAACAAAAGGGTATAGGTACATATCTTGATATATTTTATTATATTAATTATACACATAAATATGGGTAGAGATAATAAACATAAAGATTAGTAATTTTAAATTGTTTATTTGAACCTGTAAGAAAGCAAATTATTAATGGCAGGAATTTCATTTTCTTCTTTTCTTCTCTTTTATTACACTATTTCAGCTATGGAAAGGAATAAACATTGCTTTTGTATACTCACCTAAAGAAAACTAATTGTTTTTAAAGTTATGGCCTAAATATTTTCTGTGCTCTGCCTTTGTGCTCTCAAAGTATTACTTGATCTCATTAAATTTTGCTTAATTTCTATTTGTTACAGGACAGTTCTCAGTAAATGAAATTGCACTTTATAGGTCATGTCTATTAACTACCTCTGGAAAGTCTTGCAGGTTTTACATCCGATTTTAAAAGCTTTTTTTATTTTTAAATTATCAATAATATTTATGAAATATTTTCATTAATGTCATTTCATAATAATTTTACAATAAATTCTTTATTTAGTAACTTTAGTAGAGAACATTTTATAATAATTGCTTTATTACTGTAGGTGGCAATTTTTTTTTTTTTTTTTTTTTTTTTTTTTTGGTTTTTCAAGACAGGGTTTCTCTGTATAGCCCTGGCTGTCCTGGAACTCACTTTGTAGACCAG
>NC_034600.1:48656259-48657590 GCF_900095145.1 Mus pahari | reverse complement strand
CTGTCCTGGAACTCACTTTGTAGACCAGGCTGGCCTCGAACTCAGAAATCCGCCTGCCTCTGCCTCCCAAGTGCTGGGATTAAAGGTGTGCACCACCACACCCGGCTCAAATTTCTCTTTTAAATATTATTTTACTCTACCTGACGCCACTGTTTCTCAAACTGTATCAGTGAGTTTGTATTCTGTTCATCTTTCTACGGTAAGGGCACTCAATGACCACTCCACATCATTTTTTGTTGTCATATTTCTCTTTCATTATTACTCTAAAATGACGATGGTGTTGGCTACAACTGAGAAGCAAACTCTTTGATTTCTAATTTGTTGCAATTAACAAACATTTTCTCATAATATATTATATATAATGCATATATATTTATTTTTAATGTTTATGAGTTCTTTCTTTGCAGATATGTATATGTGTCTCACATGTGTGCCTGATGCCTGTGGCGTTCCAAAGGTGTGTTCCCTGGGATCGGAGTTACAGACAATTGTGAGCCACTCTTTGGGTTCTGGGATGCTAACCCAGGTCCTCTGCAAGAACAAGTGCTTCAACCACTAAGCCATCTCTCTGGAACCCCAGCATAATTTTTCTACAGCATCATTTTCTTACAAAAGACTATTTGATCTGATTAAAAGATTTTACTTTAACAGATCTGAGTTCAGATAGTGAAGTTAGGATCTTTCCGAAGTTTGTAGGTCGGTTTCTAAAACCTATTATAATAGTAACTCAATGTCATTTGAGCGAGTTTTGTTGTTGTTGTTGTTGTTGTTGTTGTTGTTGTTGTTGTTGTTGTTGTTTTTGTTTTTGAGACAGGGTTTCTCTGTATAGTCCTGGCTGTTCTGGAACTCACTTTGTAGACCAGGCTGTCCTCGAACTCAGAAATCCGCCTGTCTCTGCCTCCCAAGTGCTAGGATTAAAAGCATGCGCCACCACCGCCCGGCCGAGTGAGTTCTTAAGGAAGGCTCCACTCTTACAAATGAGATCAGAACCCTCATAAAGCTCAGGGATACTCCTTTGGCCTTTTGTCCTTGCAAGTATGAAGCCAAGAGGGTCCATGCTTGAAGCTAAGTGAATGTTTAGCAAGGACTTTACTGATGTCTTAGTCAGGGTTTCTATTCCTGCACAAACATCATGACCAAGAAGCAAGTTGGAGAGGAAAGGGTTTATTCAGCTTACACTTCCACACTGCTGTTCATCACCAAGGAAGTCAGAACTGGAACTCACGAAGGGCAGGAAGCAGGAGCTGATGTTGAAGCCATGGAGGAATGTTCTTTACTGACTTGCCTCCCCTGGCTTGCTCAGCCTGCTCTCTTATAGAACCAAGACTACC
>NC_034600.1:48648418-48655259 GCF_900095145.1 Mus pahari | reverse complement strand
ATTTTATTGGAAATATATTATTAGTCAAAATCCAACTCTATTTGGAAGCTAAATATTAAAAATATAGTTAAAAGGAGCCAAGATTTATCAGCATTTTCCACTCAAGCTCCATTTGCTATCACAGATTTTACAATCCTTGAAATCTTCTCTGATAGAATTAATTTTCACCAAGGCTGAGTTTTAAAACCCAATTTGCTTGCTGCCTGAGACCTGTTAAATACCCCAGCTTGTTTTATCTTCTGCTTCACCCAGATTGATGACAGCACCAGATGTTGCACCCTGCTCACTACCTCCCAGTTGCTAGTTCTGATCCCTTGTTTCTCCCTGTGCCTTCCCACAATAGCGTTATTTTGGCTATGGCTCTCATGCTTCTTTGATTTGATAGCACATTTGGACCCATTTCTGCAAAAGGACCTTTGGCATCTCTCCCTGGAACACACCTTGGTATTCAAACCCTGGCACTGTGCATTACAGATGCAGACAAGAAATACTTCCACCTTGTGAGACAATCCTCAAACCCAGCTAGGGAGGCCAGATGATCCGGCTTTCCTGCAGAGCAGAGCACTGGAGAACTGCCTCTTACTGACTCTCCCAACTGTCTTTACTAAAGAGTGTTCTAAAGACCATGCTTTAGGAACACAGGATTCTTTTCTGTAGTCTCTTTAGGATTAGATTTTTCATGCAATATATTTTGATCATGATTTTCCCTCACCCCATATTTCTGTACATTTTAAGGTGAGATTAAAATTTAAATCAATAAACTTTTAATAATGTGGATGAGAATCGTCCAATCTGCTGAAGAATCTATGGGAAGAAAGAAGGAAGTTTCTTGGGAAGAAGGGAATTCTGCCTCCAGACAGATACTAGACTCAAACTAAAATGTCATACTTTTCCAAGATCTCCAGCCTGCTATTCTTACTTGAAGCATTTGAACATGACAGTTCTCGCAGTCACAAACCTCCCCTTTCTGAATAGACATACACACACACACACACACACACACACACACAGAGAGAGAGAGAGAGAGAGAGAGAGAGAGAGACAGAGACAGAGACAGAGACAGAGAGAGACAGAGAGAGACAGAGAGACAGAGACAGAGATAGATATGATTCTGTTATTTAAAAATGAACCTCTAATACATGTAATTATAAATGTTATGATCTAATCTGAACTTGTATCCCAACCCTTTACAAACAAGTGAATGTGTGATCTAAACTAGTATAAGCTCTTGAATAATAGCTGAGTGAATTGCCTTTGATACAAGTTTCCAAATTAGTAGCCTATTCCTGACCATTCCTGTTTAGCTTTTAAAAAGGCAAACAAATAATTTGCATGTGACATACTCAAATTTCTTTCTTTCAACTTTTGCAGCAATATTACCTCAAGAAGTGCTTCAAAGATATCCATTCCATGAGAACCACCCAAGACCATCTTTCCCCAACTTTCTGGGAATGAGTCTGAGCTGCACCGCTGTATTTTGCTTACTTATGCAGTCAGTCTACATTGTGACTAGTGATCAGAAACAGCAATGAAGACTAAAAGTCGCAACGTGGCAACCCCTGAATCAAATGAAGCTGGCTTGTCTGGTCCATATCATGCTGGTTCCGCTACAGTTTTGTTTTCAGTAAATTTTACTAGACTGTGTTAAGGTAGGTGTCCACTGGTGAGATTACCACGGGTCTCCCTCCTTTATGTTCCTACTCTGGTGACATTTTACAAATTAGCATCTTCCTATCAGTCTGTGAGACGTCTTGAGATAATAGCCTCTGAATTCCAGACTGTAAAATACTACCATCGAGCATGCATTATGACCCTAGGTGGAGGGGATAAGGTAAAGGCATGAAAGTTGGAGATTACATTTGGTATCTCAGGCATAGTACACCCCAGTGGAAAGTAAAACATTCATTGTAAGGACTTCAGAAGATCATTAAACAATTTCATTGTGTTTTTTTTTCTTGTTGTTGTTTTTGTTTTATAATGATGGCTTAACTGTGTTCAATTGTTTATGCTGAAAAAAATTCTTGCCAATACTAATGTGCTGTATTAGTTTACAATATCTTAGCTTTTTATTTGATGTATCATAAAGTTCTGCAATCCTGTTCCTACTTCAAATACATCTATGCTCACCATTTTTCAAATTTAAGGAGAAAGAATAGTTTTGGCTTTATAGTTATAACATTTTATTTAAACACTCTAGTAACAATGTCCAGAGAACTTAGGTAATTATTTGATTTGAGCCATGATGCCATTTATATTTTATTGCTCAAGATTTTTAAAAATAGCTTTTACCTTTGAGCATCACTTGTTGTTGAGATAGAAGAACTATAAAAGATGCAAAATTGGTCTCCAATTTCAGTTCCACAACTTCAAAAGAAGTACTACCAGGGTATGGGTTTGGAAAAGAAAGTGCTACGTGGGTATCTTTGCTGCACTGAACAATTGGCTCGGATTGCTTTCTGTGCTGAAGTTGATCCAAGCAATAAAATTTGTTGTGGATCCATACTGAATGACTCTACCTCAGACTCTTATCTCCTTCTATCTCTTTAGCCGTCCATTTCCATCCAACTATCATCTCCCTTGCAGGGGGGGGGGGGGAATCTATGATTCAGAATAGCATTATCTTACAAGTAAGTATATCAAGTGAACTTAATTAAAATGTAAGGGATCAAATGTAAGTTAAGCTTATTTAAGGCAAAAACTTTTCAGTGGTTTTCTACTTTGTTTTGTTTATTATCCTTTGAGAATTTAATACATGTATACAATGTATTTAGATCACATATACTCCCTCCCCTGCCTGCTCCCCAAATTAAATAAGTACAACAAAGATCATGGTTTTATGATGAAGTAGGAAGTAAAGACTGCTCCAAAACAAGACTGTGTCTGTTACTAGTTTATTCCCAATCCACTATGTAAATTAAGTCGAACAGAGTTGTGTTTAAATAAAATTACTTTTGTTAATTCTATTGTCTAAGCAAAAAATACACTTTTCTGGCATAGACAATTATAAGACATTCTGCTTAGAGTTTAATGGGCCTCAGGAACATTGATAAAATGGCATAATGCAAAAAATATAAAATCTGGGATAATGAAAAAAATCTCAAGGTTGCTTCATCTTAGTGTTTGTTGCCATTTAGGAGTAAACTCAATGGAACGACCTTTTAATTCTCAGAGTCCTGGACTCCCTGCAGCAGGAGTTACAGGCAGTTGTGAGTCATCTGACTTGCTTGCTGGGAAAGGAACTTGGGTCCCCTGCAAGAGCAGCATGCCCTCTTAGCCCCTGAGCCATGGCGCTAGTCTCTAGATACACTAAACGTTGTTTGCAGAAGATTTATGTATCCAAAGTAGCTGTGAGAAAGATTGATACACGTTTGTAACAATGTTTGTAGCATGGATACAAGCTTGTAACTTGGTATCACCTTCTATCTCTATAGCAACACTTTATTTTGATGAGGGTGGTGGATATTCTTAGAGGCTAGTCCTTGTTTGTGATGGTACTTGAAGTGTTTATCAACTTTTCGAAATATTTTGACGCTAACTTCAAATAATCCATGTTATACTGTGTTACAATCTAAGGTATCTGCTGCGTATGGCCCATTTAGTGCAGGGAGATGGGCCAAATAGAACAGTCTTCATTTGGAACGGTTTTTCATTGTCCTGGAATTTGATGAGCTAGGCATCTGAGCTCAATCAACAGCAGTCAGAACTTTGCCTGGGGTTGCTAATGGTACCAAGTAAATGTTGTGGCTGCAATTCTTGGTATCAGGCTTGTTCCTAGATCTACTGTTGGCAAAAGTCCTATCTACTGTGTTTCATTCCAAAGGGAAAGCACATGGGAATTCTTCAAAAGTTCGTTTTCTTATGTTGTTCGATAATCCATATAGAATGAGTCATTGAAATTCTGAGACATGTTGTGCTGGCTCTTCATTAAATGCATGCTGTTTTGTTTTCTAGCCAATGCCTTCCTTTCCTGGTTAAGTGCCTCTCAAATGCTATCATCAGGTTCTGGAACTTTACCATTCTCTTGGCCTCCACTGCTATTATACACGTTCAAAACAAACAAAAATACATAATTCATACACTGGCAAATAGATTCATGCATAATTTAATTATTTACTTATGTTTAAATAGATACTAGGAATATGTCTACAATATGACTCAGAGGTGAAGTCAGCTATTAGAGTTGGGAACACAACATCTATATGAAAGGATGTTCCCTTACTAAGAGTCTTCTGGTAATTAGGCTCCAAAACTACATCAGACTTTATCTGTTTAATCATGATTCATTGGTTAGCAAATTTTCTGATCTTTATTAATATTAAAATGGATAATTGAAGGCTCCAAAAAGGAGTGTCTTCTGTCTAGCATTATTTTAAATGTATACAATCTGTTTGGGATTAAGAAACCATTGCTAGAGTACAGTTATATATTCTAATTTCCTTAAGCTGCAAGTTATTTTTAAAGTATATGAATAAACACTGATCATTACAATCTAAATGAATACAACTTTTCATCACATTACGAGTTATTACTAATAGTTAAACTCATTTACATAACATGCCCATACATTGGCTGTCCCTTTTTACCAAGCCGAATCCATAGGAAAATAAACAAGCAAATACCTAGTATTTAATGAGCAAAGAACTCTAATGCAGAGGATAGAGTGCAGCACGGGTATATTCCCAGCATTGCACCAGTGTTATTCATCGGAGGACAAGACTTTTTGAGGAGTTATTTCCAGGTACAAAGTGATGCGCCAGAATATAAAGATATAGTAAATTGTAACTCATTAGAATGAAATGGGAAGAATCTCACACGTGACCATCAGAATACCTTACAAAGCTTATTCAAAATGTAGTTTTAAGTTTCCAACCATAAAATACTCTATTCTTTTTTCATAGAGTGAGGTAGGACAACCATATTTCTCAAATGCTGCAGAGCCAAGGTTGAGAGTTACAGATCAAATTACATAGGGCATGGATAATTATAAAGAGGGAGAGAGGCATTCAGTTACAGTTACTTTTATTTTCAATAAGCAAATATTTTCATTCTCTGGTTTGGCCTTTATGTTTTCCTTCCCCTCTTCTATCCTTTCTTCTTTTTCTTATAGGCAGGATCTGATAATGTAGCCCAGGCTGGATTTGAACATGGAATTCCTTCTGCCTCAGTCTCCCTAGTGCTGGGGTTCCAGGAAGTGTGTGGTCCATGCTAGTAAATTAAATTTCTCTCTGTGTGTGATGCTGAGAGGTGGGGGTGAAAATTAGAACTTTACTTATACTATGCTCGCACTGAACATTTTCTTAGCACTGAGAAAAGTATTTTAAAAGTTAATGAGGTATATTTACATATACGTTGAGCCAAACTGTAAGGTAGCTTAGATGGAGTACAATTGGTGAAGCCATGCCTGACTCAGCATCCTTGGATTCCAGGAAGCATTAAAAAGACTATACAGTTCTGGTTTCTGTATGAATTGGAAGATGATCTCATCGGAAACTCATGTTGCACATCAAGAACGCTCAGGTCCAAATAACTTTGTGAGTTTAACAGGAAAATGGGCCTAGGGAGATTTAGTAGGTAAAACAGTAGGTAAAGTGCTTGTTATGCATACTCAAATACCTAAAAGACCCCAGGACATCATAAAAGCCAGACATGGTAACATTTGCCTATAATCTAAGCACACCTATAGTAAGACAGACAATGAATACAGGAGAATCTCTGTATACCAGGCCAGCTGTACTACTATTGTACGTAGTAGCAAAACCAACAAAGGGACCTATGCACAAAGAAGAAGGCAGGCAAACACTAACATCAGGTTGTCCTATGAACTTCATATATAGGACTTGATGCTCCTGTGCCCCAGAACAGTGGTTCTCAACCTTTCTAATGCTGTTACCCTTCCATACATGTTGAGCTGATGACCATCAACCACAAAAATTGTTTCCATTGTTACCTCATAATTGTAATTTTGCTAGTGTTATAAACTGTAATGTATATCTGGTAGTGACCCAAAAAAGGGGTGAGAGAGACCCACAGGTTGAGAACCTCTGCTCTAGAACACACACACACACACACACACACACACACACACACACACACACGTATACACACACACACACACACACAAAAGCAATATGAAAGATGATTCAGGATAGCAATTTTGCAAATATTAGGAAGGAAACCATAAAAAACAGTCTTATGCCAACTACAAGTATTAACAAAGTTCTGGTCTAAATGAGCTGAGAGATAAAATAGATGTAGAAATAGCTTATTTTGCCAGGCATGGTGACGCACACTTTTAATCCCAGCACTCGGGAGGCAGAGGCAGTCGTATTTCTGAGTTCGAGGCCAACCTGGTCTACAGAGTGAGTTCCAGGACAGCCAGGGCTACACAGAGAAACCCCATCTCTAAAAAAAAATAAAGAGAAAGAAATAGCTTATTTTGCTGAGTATTCACAGCCAAAACTATATGCTAAAAATATAATGTGTGTCTATCCATTGAGTCTATTTAAACAATACATGATAGGCAATTCTAATATAGTTGCTACATAGTGAATGTATTACCATGCATCTTATTCTGTGTTGCCTAGACCTGGCTTTTAAAAGTCACTCAACTTGCAGAATAATTCACTATTTTCAATGGACAGAATTTGCAAAAACAGCTAAGACAATCACATCCCAAGAATGAAAGGAGAAAACTTGTCATCCAACTTAGTAACTCTTAGTAATTGCCATTCAAATTTAGGAAAGGATTCTAACAAAGTCAGAGGAAGAGAAAACTAAAGAAACCAAAATGGGAGCTGGAGAGTCTCCTTTTGGCACAGATATTATAGACTAGGCTCTTGGA
>NC_034600.1:48646419-48648359 GCF_900095145.1 Mus pahari | reverse complement strand
TTTCCTTTCCTTTCCTTTCCTTTCCTTTCCTTTCCTTTCCTTTCCTTTCCTTTCCTTTCCTTTCCTTTCCTTTCCTTTCCTTTCTTTTTTTATTATGAGGTAACATACTTTTTAAAAATCTTGTTTTATTATTTTCTTTATAATGCTATCCCCTTCCCCAGTTTCCTCACCCCCCAGAAACCCCCCATCCCATTCCCCCTCCCCCTGCTTCTATGAGGGTCTGTCTCCACCCACCTACCCACTCCTGCCTCCCTGCCCTCTAATTACCTAGCACTGGGGTATCTCAAGCTTTCACAGGACCAAAGGCCTCTCCTCTCATTGATGAAAATCAACAAGGCTGGAGCCATGGGTCCTTCCATGTGTACTCCTTGGTTGGTGGTTTAGTTCCTGGGAACTCTGGGGGTTCTGGTTGGTTGAAATTATTGTTCTTTCTATGGGGTTGAAAACCCTTTCAGCTCCTTCAGTGCTTTTTCTATCTCCTCCATTGGGGACCACATTGGGGACCCCAGGCTCAGTCCAATGGTTGGCTACAAGCATCTGCCTCTGTATTTGTCAGGCTCTGGCAGAGCTTCTTAGGAGACAGGTATATCGGGCTCTTGTCAGCATGCATTTCTTGGCATCCATAATAGATAGTGTTTGGGTTTGGTGACTATATATGGGATGGATCCTCAGATGGGGCAGTCTCTGGATGGTCTTTCCTTCAGTTGCTGCTCCACACTTTGTCTCCATATTTCCTCCCATGAGTACTTCTTTAAAACAGTAAAAAGCACTCCATCCAGCCCAGGGTCTTTGACTGAAGCAGTGACCAGGAAGATAGGAATATGGCAGCATGAAACTTTTGCTGTGAAAATGCCAATCATGATGCTTCTGGTAATGACCAAGGAGATGAACAATGTCTCTTTCTTGAAGGAACTTACCTATATAAAGTCAATCTTCATGAGAGCACTATGTCTTAGGCACCAGTATTATGGATATTTCATAGACCAAGAAGTCCAGGCACTGGGTTCCATTAAGCCACCAGTTTAATACTTACTAAGATGGTAGAAAAGACTGGAAAACTATACTGATAAGAAGTAAACTAAGAAAGATAGAAAAGATACTGAAACTCTGGCTTGTGCTTCATTTGGGCTAAAATTGATCTCATGCATACTTGAACAAATACTATATACTAAGATGAACATTTTAAACATATCCCCAGAGCTGATGCTTTCTTTACAGACATTTATAATTTCATAAATATTAATAAGTTTTGCTAATTTCTAGATTGAATCTCAATATGAGTGACATCTACCTAAAAAGATTGTTTAGTATGAGAAATGTACAACTAGCTGGTCTTTAGTGACAATGAGTGAAATCACTCTTTGATGTTCTGACTAAATAATATTTGATTTTAAATATAAGTTATTGTCAGACTCTACTGTGAAATTTAAAGTGTAAGGTTATGCCTTCTACTAGTTGCAAAATCACACACCCAGTGACCTTCAACCAGAGAAGGGCAAATTATAGAAAACACTTAAAAGCTGTTTGAAGATTTATCCCAAAATACACCCACGTACACACATGCAGGCATAAGTCATAATACCTGTATCTAGCACAATGTTTAAAACCCAACCTGTCTTTTCTCTTTATCCCTTCAGGTAGATAATTCCTAAATTATGTTGTTTTTTTTTTTAAAGCACACCCTGTGATTTCCCTATATCTATTAACTTGGAAGAAAATGTATTTCTTCTGTATTAATAGTAAATATTGATAAATTCTGATACATTTCACATAAATTTTAATCAAGTTTTTTTTTCCTTTACTAAGTTTTAGAGTTACTAGATAAGAGTACAAGGTGGGCATCTAAATTTGAAATCCAAATGAATAATACACATGTATAATACTGTTAAAAAATGGAGGGGGTGCCGGGCGTGGTGGCGCATGCCTTTAATCCCAGCACT
>NC_034600.1:48643900-48645335 GCF_900095145.1 Mus pahari | reverse complement strand
AGGAGGAGGAGGAGGAGGAGGAGGAGGAGGAGGAGAAAGAATTCCCAACATCATTGTATTTGTTTTCCTTTGCCTGGTTGGGATCTGTGTGTCCTTTAAACTGCAGACAGTGCCACCTGTCAATATTCCCACCCACGGTCACCTCTTGTGCACTAAACATCGCTTCTAAGGGTAATCCGAACACTCCGGTGCTCTCTGCCTACTGCTTTCATCAAGAATCGCTTGTCAGAAACACCCAGGGCCTGCTCTTAATCCTTCCAGCTTCTGACAGCCGCTGTTTTCTGCCCCCATCTTGATCTTTAAATCTACCATTCAGCACTTTGCCTTTCGACTAAGATCTAGGTCCTTTCTCCAGTTCCAAGGCCTTTAACTCCTTAGGTGAACAGCGTTCCAGATATGACTCTGCTCTGGCCGCCTATTTAGGGACATCCCCAGCCACAGTTCCAGGATCCAAGCTTAATGTTAGTTCTAAGACCAGGAACAAGACCTTCTTTCAGTAAGCAAGCTACGGAACATTCTCTCTGCTATTTCACTCTGTTCTCTCTTTTTCTTTTATCTCCACCGGGCTATTTTCCTTCACGCTATCAAAAGTAGAATTGATGAGTTCCACATAAACTTATATCTTCCCGGCATGTAGGATCTTGTTTACTCTTTCTTTCAAGTTTCTGCTTGAACAAAGTACAAGTTTTCATTGTTATGATCATGTGTTTTGAGCTACAAATCTTAGTGTTTTACTATCTTGAATTATACTCCAAAGGTTGCCGATGATCTGGGTTCTGATTACACAATTCTGGATCCTCCTTTACTCTTTTTTTAAACTATAAATCCCCCCCCCCCATTCTGCTTGCATAACATGTTTGATTGTAATGGCTGATGTCTTTCATTACATCCCGTTTTATAGTTTTATCTGACAATGTTCTTTCTCTCCCTCAGACTGTGACTTTATAGTACAAATCTGGCAGGCTTCCAGATCGTTCTGTGCTCTATACTCCAGGTGTTCATCCATCTTGTAGAAAACTCCTGGAGACGCAACCAGATTCTGTCCTGTACTTTTTATTTATTCAGCAAACCATCCCTCTTATAATCCCCAATCTACAAAATCTCCAGCTCCAAAAACAGGAGCGCGGACAAAAGTACATTATAACAAATCTTTAATTTCTGGCTTAGGACTTGTAGCTTCTCAGAGTTGTTTACCAAATTTCTTGTGCTCATATCCTTTGTGTCCATTCTGTATACGTGATAATAAGCCAGAGGAATTATTGCTTCTTTTTCCACTTCAAATTACCTTTGCTGCCTGGCTACTTAGTTCCAGGTAGAGCAAAAGCCAGTGATTTGGCAGGTCTCCATTAATGCTCCATTAATATCAAGTAGTCAATTTGGAGAAGAGAGAACAAATATTCATTGTCCAGTCAAATTACACACACACACACACATA
>NC_034600.1:48617918-48643791 GCF_900095145.1 Mus pahari | reverse complement strand
ATATATATATATATATATATATATATATATATATATATATATATATATCTGCATTTCTTCTTCCTAGGTATAGTAGCTGGTGTTTAACATTTCCTAACTGTGGAAGACTGTCCTAGGAAAGAAACCCAAGTACCTACCAGACAGGCACTCACTCTGTCATGAGGCTACTTTATTTTAAAAATAGTTTTGAAACAGCAGTTCACTCATTAGTCCAAACTGGCCTAGAATTGCTATACAGCCCCAACAAGTCTTCAACTTGTGATCTTCCAACATCAGCTTCTTGCTACCTGAGGTTAAAGGCCTAGCTTTAGGCCTGGCTGGGAAGAAAATACCTCATATGCTTTCTGGAAAGTATATGCTTTCCTCAAGCCCCCAAAGGACTCTTCCAATGGGTCAGACTTTGTCCTTCCCATCATCTTTCTTTATGGAATATTTTCTGTTCTCCAACTCCCCTGTGCCACCTCAATACCTTTTATAATCCCACACTTTCCTAGGCCGCTTTTGTATGTTATCTAAGAGATTGTTTTTCTACTTTAGTATAGCAAGGAATAAAAAAATCCATAATTCCACTCTTTCCGTTTCTCTTGAGGCATCTGTTACCCTGTGGTCACCAAGGTAACATGTGATCAAAGTAAATGACTTTTGAGCAATGGTCCCTATCTTCTTCGGAAAGCTACACAAATAGTTCTTAGGCTGTAGAAGGTTTCGGTCTTACCATTCTTTGCTTCTGTGAGCATTTGATCCCTCCCTACCACTAATGTCAAAGTTGTCAGTCTCTCAAGGACTACAGTCAGACATCAGACAGAGTCAAAAACAGAGGCAATGCTTATTACAGCCTCCAAACACTTCCTGTTTTATTCTTTATGTGTTGAGGTACCTAGTGTTTAAATACATCTTTACTTCACTCTGAAAATGTCCTCTCAAGAGTATGGAGAGCCCTTGGTCCTGTGAAGGCTCTATGCCCCAGTGTAGGGGAATGTCAGGGCTAAGAAGTGGGAGTGGGTGGGTTGGTGAGCTGGGGGAGGAGGGAGGGGATAGGGGGTTTTCGGAGGGGAAAGCAGGAAAGGGGATAATATTTGAAAAGTAAATAAAGAAAATATCTAATAAAAAAATCTTAAAAAAGTACGGTGTCTACTTACAAATGAATTAAGCAACCCTGTGGTCAAATTGTACGTACTCTTAATCAAGTCTTCAGATATTTTAAAAGGAAATTCACATGGTATAGTAGGTAACATGGGGCATGCTAAAATCAGTAAATGTTTAATGATTTCAAATCCAGTATTCAGCAATATTTTGTTTCAAAATTAGAAAATCTTCACCTATCAAACCTAAAGTAATTACAAACATGCCTTAAAACTAAAGTATTTTACATAGAGTTTCAGTGGAAAATAATTTTCCCTTTCTTTTAGATAGTTTTATGAAAAAAAAAGAAACTGTGAAAAGTTTATATTATATGGCAAAACACAGAGGTTGATGTCAAATGATAGCTCTGGAGTGTCAGTATCACATCAGGTACACTTTATGCTGTTTGTTTATAAAGGGAGTGTTATGTACAAACCAGTTTATACCGGATACATGTAATTTGTGAAGCTTTATGTCTATAATCCCTAATACAGCTTTTTTTTTTTTTTTTACATGAAAGGAAACGGAAATTACAAAATACCTACATTTAAATGAAATTAAGAATGTAACACAAACTGAAATTAACAAAGAACTTTTTTTTCATCAGTTGTGGTTTCAAAGAAGAACTGGACTGAATTTGGAGTTCTCTGGATCTTTTGTGACTTAATTTAAAATCTTTTCTTTATTTTAAATGGAATAGATTTCCTCTGACGTGCAAGAAGTAGTTAGGGATGGAAAATTCTAAAGTGTAAGTTCCATGGTTTTACAAAATTGGACGTGCTTTAAAATTGTCCTAATGGGGACCTCCATGTTTGATCTGTATGGCAGGAGGTGTGGCTTATTTAATCACCAACACCATTCTCAAATGCAGAAATCTAGTGCTCAAAATTTGATTATGCATTTAAAAAGAAATACCAAGTCTGCCCTTAATTTCTTGTAATGCAAATAGGTCACATATCAAAGTACCTCTCGTACCTCCTGTTCCAACCACCTCTCTACAGGTCCATAATGCTCAGTTCGTGTAGCTCTTTCATTCCATTTAGGAAAGTGGAGTCCTCCATAGATGGATTAACTTGCCTATGCTTATATAAAATAGATATTGGTGTCTCTGTTGTGTGAGTATAGAGAGTTGGTCATAATAGGCTGGAATCTCCTCTGTATGCTGAAGAGTTCCTGGGAGAGAGAGGCCAGCAACAATGATAGGGCTTATATAAAAAAAAAAAAGATCAGGCTGGCTCTTTGACCATCTTCCTCAAGCTGACCTCCTGGCCATATAAACAAGAGGTGAGAGTCGGGTGGAGAATAAGCTTAAATGTGTCATGGATTTCCTGCTTTGCGTTTCACCATCTTTGCTTTGTACTAAAAGAAGAAGTGCTTGATCTTTTTGCTTAGACTAAGGCGTGTTCGAGAGAATTCATCAGAGAAAGTAGAGCTCTCCTCTAGAAGAGGAACACTGAAACTCTGTTTCCTGACAGCAGGTTTGTGAAACACCAGAAACTTCACAGCCTGTTCCTTGATAGACCAAAGAAGATCATGATAAGAAGGTACTTGAGACAAACTGACATGGTGACTTGTATTCAAAGAAACATACAGTAGGCACCTCAAAATTCACCACACGCCAGTGTGGCCAGTCAGTGTGATACTATCATTTTTACAAGTCAGGAACTAGGAACAGTCGTGTCAAAGGGAAAGGGATCATAGAGACTTGCTTTGTTCATTGGGGATACTTCTTTTCCTTTATATGGGAGGAATTATATTTCATTTTATTTTTATTATAGTTGATTCTAAGCTTCTCTCTTTGATTTATTTTTGCCTATGAAATATAAGCAGTAGAATAGCATATAATTCTCAACTTAAAGTACATGAGCTGTAACCATCCTGTGATTTCTTCTGTACGATGCCTGCATTCTCAGAGAGAAAAAAAGCTTCTCCTTTGCCAATCCAAGAATGAAGGAACTGGCAGAAAATATGAAGTTGACCAGTAGAAAAAAATGTAATATAGATTAGATAAAAGTGTTTGTTATGCACACCACTGAAATATGGGCTTATTTATTGTAACTATAGACTCTAGCAAAATCTGAAGAGATAGAGCCACTCATGAAGGGCGATGGTGGATAACTTGTATGGATGTTTTCCATGAAGGTGGATTAAGAATGCCTCAAGGCATAGATTTGAGTGTCTGCCCATAAGGTGACAATCGTAGCCTCATAGCAAAATGCTATATATATGGGGCTGAAAAGGTGGTTTACCTGTTTAGAGCAATTGTTTCTCTAGAAGAGAACCTCAGATTTAGTACTCAGAACTAAAGTGGTGATTCACAACTGTCTGCAACTCTAGTTCCATAGGATTCAATGTTCTCCTCTGACCTCTGCAGACACAAATCCTCTTGGTGCATAAACATACATATAGGCAAGGCATCCATATACATAAAATACGAATAAAAATTTAAAAGTACTTTAAAACAGTTATATATATATATATATATATATATATATATATATATATATATAGAGAGAGAGAGAGAGAGAGAGAGAGAGAGAGAGAGTATATAACAGTATAGGGTCATTGTTTTCCTTTTTAATAATCATTTCCTTCCTCATCATACAAGCAAAAAAGAGGTAGATCTTCAAGTGGAAAATTGCACCAGAAACAAAGGATGAGCAATACAAAAACAGTAGTATCAGATAATCAGAATTGAGTTCGAACTCTGAAAGTAGAAAGTTTTCTTGGATAGGCTGTGAGAACAGACAACTGTGGTGGCTTGAACTTGACTGTAAAGTGATCCTGAGTGGCCAAATTTCCTCATTTTAATGAGAAAGCTGCAACAGAAATCTTCCCAAATAATCATTAATCAATGGGAAATAAAGTTCTAAGCTGGGACTGAAGGAGAAATTAAACATTTACTGACTGCCCCCCACATAGTACAAGTCCTTCACAGTTGTCTAGTCTTCTAGTGTCTGAGGGATCTAGAATCTAGAAATCCTAACTCTGCTTGCAAAGCTATTTTGATCATTTGTACCATAATATTAATATCTCGAAGAATATTGCCTATGAAAAATGCCATAAGCAAAAAAGCAAACTCAGCCTTCAGTGATTGATTATTTAAGAGGTCTCAGTGTGAAGCAAATTGTTATTTAAAATAGTTTCTTAGAACCATAGTGGGTTATACATTTAATTCCAACACTCAGGAGGCAGAGGCAGGCGGATGTCTATGAGTTGGAAGTCAGCCTTGTCTACAGAGAGAATTCCAGAACAATGTAAGGCTACAGAGAAAAATGCTGCCTCAAGGAAAGAAAAGAAAAGAAAAGAAAAGAAAAGAAAAGAAAAGAAAAGAAAAGAAAAAAAGAAAGGAAAGGAAAGGAAAGAAAGAAAAGAAAGGAAAGGGAAATAAACAACAATAACAAAACAAAAAGAAAAGAAAATCCCACAGTTGCTTAGACCTTGTATCTTATCATTTGTTATATGTTTTTGCTCAGGAGAACCATTGTGCATCATCAGTACTAGAGAGGTCCATAAATTTTTTTTTATTTCAATATGACGTTATAATTTATTTGTTATCACGTCTTTTTTAAAAAAATCTGATGTATTTTCTCAGCATGATTCTTTCTAGCCACCCAACTATGCACAAAGCATGTATTGTGGTAAGTACCTCTGTGAGCTGTGAGGGACATAAATGTTCTTGTCCTTAGCAAAAGGAGAGAAATGAATAATGGCACATGAAATTAATAAACACAAAGGTGACAAGACAATTTAGATTTTACAGTACAATGGATCTTTGAACATTTAGACTACTTCCCTAAATAAAACAACTGGCATGCATTGTTTCTTTAGGTTACCAAAATGTTAGTGATGACATCACATGTTTGTATTCCACAGTGATCTTTGTTTTTTATTTTTCTGTTGATTCTTTTGTTTTTCTTTCAAAGTTGTTCAATGGAATATTTGCCAGCCTTTACTTTCTACATAGATATTAATTGACAGGAAAATGCTGTAATTCAAACAACTGTAAATATTTATAGAAACATGAGCCAACAAAAGCATGCTCCCTGTTTATTATGGCTAATATAATCTTAGACTCATGAAGTGCATGACCTTGGACTGACATTTCCGGTAAGGTAGAAAATTTATAAGACACTCCTGTCGTTGGCATGATACAAAGCTAGTGTTTATATACTTTGCTTTGTTGTTGTTATTGTCACTGGATTTTCTTTCAGCATAGGCAAACAGCATAGAAATTATAGAGTAGAAAAGAATTTCCTTCTAGTCAAGAGAATAGAAATTTTATTCTAGGTGGAAACCTGATGTTCCATTTGGACCAGGTCTATCACTTGGCCAAGGGTTCACTCCTAGGAGTGCAGCCTCACTTTATGCCACGACAAAGAGATAGGAGCTAGGGTACCTTTCTTTTAGTGATACAGTATACCTTTTCTTCCTGGTAGTCCCAGCCCTAGTGAAGCAGTTCTCCAAGGAATAAACATCTAGCTTTATATGACCACCTACTTTTCTGAATTATTCATAGAAATGTAACTTCTCTTTTTCTTCTACTTATTTTTTTTAAAATATATTTTAACTTAATTTTGTTTTTCATTTATTTATCTATTTTATGTGCATGAGTGTTTTGACTGCATTTATGTATGTGTAACATGGAAGCCAGATCTGGAACTGGAGTTATGAACCTTTGGAAACCATCCTGTGAGTGGTGGGAACCAAACCTGGGTTCCCTGTAAGAACAAATGTTCTCCATTGCTAAGCCATTGCTCCAGCCTGAAACTTCTCTTTCCAAAGTACGCTTCCTTTCCCACTTTGGATTTCCTCAGTGTTCTGGGCTGCCTTATTCTTTCTCCAAAGCTTCCCTCCCCCCACCCCTGCCATGTGACTGCATGTCTGCCACATGTCTGTCCTCCATAACAGCTTTAGTTGCACGGATTTTTTTTTTATTTTTTTATTTTCTCTATTTGTCTCCTCCAGGAAACTGTCAAGTATTTATAGCTTGTCTTCCCTGAGAGGGGTGGGAGTGTTTTTAAATTCTAATAAAATGTCCTTAAGCTTCCATTGGAGTCCATTTTAAAATTCTTTTATTAATAAAACGGAGGAACCCAAGAGGGGACACAGATTTATCCTGTATCAGAATGAGTACTTCATACATAGCCCAAAGGCATTAATTCCAGTCTTTCATTTCTTCACATAGCTAAAAAAAAAAAAATTCAGACATGCTAGTGAGCCTCTGGATGTTTGTATCTATTTTTCTTTTTTAAATTTCCCTTTATTTTGTTTTATTTTATTTTACTTTTTGGGGGGGGGGTAACCTGTGCTGTACTTTCTGTCTTTAAATTATATGATACAGACTGAAGACAACAGAGTAGTGAAATCCAATACTCAGTAAGGATCCAATTATTTTTCCAGAAAAAAAATTTCAGAAAACAGAAATCATAAAACTTTTGACATCATCATATTTAATTTGTTTCTAAAGAAAAGATAATTATCTATTGAGAATTATATGTATTTACTAAAACGGGTATTTGCTAAATACAATGAAATACAGCATTGTACTCTCTTTCTCTCCCCCCATCTCATTAGACAATATTGTCTTCTACAGAAATGTATGTGTAGCCAAGAACACTGTGTGGTTATTCAATTTCACTTTAAACTTCAAGTGTGCTCACTGCTGTGAGGGACATTTGCTATTAAGCTCTAAAACAAAGGACTGAGTTGGAAAGGCATTCGATAGGGTAAAACTATTTTATTTTATTTCCTCGGTTAATGATTTTCTGTGTTAAATGTTCAAATTCTGGGCCAACAGGATTTTAAAGATATGTTTATTACATGTTCTTTCCCAACTTTGTAAATAAATATTAACTGAAGAAACATGTCTGAGCAAAACAAGTGATAACGAAAATGTAGCCTTTTAGCATAAAGTGGGGGAATTAAAAGTAATGGCCATGAAAGAGGAAGAGGTCGGCCTGGAAACCATATACATACAAGCAACATAGGGACTGAGCATGTTGTTTTTATATATTTCAGAATATATGTAACCACAATGGAAGAAAAAGATGCCACGAATTTGAGAGAAAGCAAGACAGTTACATGGGAAGGTTGGAGGCAGGAAAAGGAGCTGAGGTAATTGCCCCCAACACACACAATATCTTTTAATAATCCATACAACATTTAAGCACAGTGCTGAGAAAGAAAACCTATTTTATGAAGGATAAAGAAGGGAATAAAGAAGGAAGACCAGCAGTCTCAACTAACCTGGACCCCCAGGATCTCTCAGACACCAAGCCACATCCAGGCAGTATACACTAGCTGATAGGAGACCCCCCAACACATATACAACAGAGGACTGCCTGGTCTGGGCTCAGTGAGAGAAGAATTTAACCCTCAAGAGATTTGAGGCCCCAGGGAGTGGGGAGGTTGGGCAGGGTCGGGGTGGGGACATCCTATTGGAAATAGGGGCAGAGGAACAGGGTGAGGAACTGTCTGAGAATGGACCTGGGGGGGGTGGAGATTAAAGACTGGACTATAAAAAAAAAGATTAAAAATAATATTAAAAAATAATCTTTTAAGGAATAAAGAGACTGTGCCCATTTACCAATTCAGAATATTTAACTTCCAGGAGAGCCAAGTGAACAACATAAAACCTCTTCCCTTAAAGAATTTAGTGTTGGATGGAAGAATGAATAAGGAGGGTGGGGTCAGTGAAAGCTAAAAAGTGGAATGAGAAGCAAAGCAAAGAGGGTGGGATGTGGAAGGTGCCATGAGCACAGGGAAGAGAGGGGTTGAATCTGACTGTTAGTAATTCACAGAGGTTGAGATGCCATTACTGTAAGACTCTGACGAGCCTTAGTTTATCCCCCCCCCCCCCGCAAACCCCGAATTCCAATGTGTTGGGGTCGTCCTGCACCCGAAGGAGAGGTGGTGACCTCAGGTGGCCTGTTCGGCGAGTTTTTATACAGTTTCCAGAGGCAGAATAGAGCATCAGCAACTAGGCACAATATGATTGGCAAAACAGTATATCCTTTAAACTGATTGGTCTTTAGAGAATGAGGTAGTAGGGGCTTGTAGTGGCTATTCCTGGTTGTCAACTTGACTCTATCTGGAATGAAGTACAATCCAGAATTGGAAGTCTCACCAGTGACCCTAATCTGGAGGCTGGGAGATAGAAGTTTCTGACCTGGATCTTGGTATGGAGATCTTGAGACATAGTGGCTATGGATTCCAGAAGACTAAGAAAGGGAGAACTCTTAGGGCGTGGTGATGCACGCCTTTAATCCCAGCACTTGGGAGGCAGAGGCAGGCAGATTTCTGAGTTCGAGGACAGCCTGTTCTACAAAGTGAGTTCCAGGAGAGCCAGGGCTGTACAGAGAAACCCTGTCTCAAAAAACCAAAAAAAAAAAGGGGGAGATCTCCAAATTCAAGGTCATCTGAAAAATGCACACACCTTTAATCTGGGTTACACCTTCTGCTGGAGACCATACAAGGACATTGGAAGAAGGGAGTCTCTCTCTCTCCTTTGCCTGCTTGCTGTGCGGGACGGAGCAACTGGTAGATCCTTGGACTTCCATTCACAGCTGCTACCCACCACTGTTGGGAATTGGACTGCAGACTGTAAGTCATCAATAAATTCCTTTACTATATAGAGACTATCTGTAAGTTCTGTGACTCTAGAGAACCCTGACTAATACAGGGCTTAATTAGCCTCTTCGTTTGGGCCTATGTGCTCTCTGTCCTGTCTCTTCTAGGAGGGGAGGGGTGTGATGGAATTTTCCAACTGTCCTGAACTGACCTCTTCATTACTGTATCATGATGGATAGACTGGAGCTTCCCAGTGAATAATTATACAGAAAGCTGTCATATATGAACGTATAAGAAAATGAAGTGAGTGTTTTAGAAACATAAGAACCAAGAAAAATAAAAGGAGGGGCCTCTACATATTCAAGACCATATTCAAGTTTTATATTTCATGAAAAGAAATATGTGTTTGCTACGATAGAAAATAGGTGTGATTGAGTTAAAACTATCAGTTTCCTTATTTTGCTAAAGCTGATTTAAAATAAGAACCATAAATACAGTACATTAAATATAGAAAATTTTACCTTACTTGTCTGGAGACTGAAAAATTATTTATAGGCCAAGTTTCTTCTGAAGATTATAAGGAGTAATCTACTCCATACCTTTCCCCTAGCTTTGTTTGGGATGCTGTTCATCTATGGATACATAAACCATCTCTGACTTCAGGTTCATATGCATTCTCCATGTGTGGTGTGTGTATGCCTCTCTGCAGATTGTTCTAATATATAGGAACATCAGCCACATACCCAGGGGAGGCATTTTGCTCGAATAGAAATACATCATACTTATTTACACTTGTAATTACTTCATTTCCAAGTAATTGCATATTCTGGATAGTTTGGAGAAGACAAATTTAGAAGTACAATATCATATTAAACAGTTTTGAAGGTTTGTGAAAGACATCCACAATACAGACTGATATTCAAGGTGACCAGTCAGGAATGCCTCTGTATAATCTAAGAAATACACATGCTTTGCTTGAATAAAGAAGGGAACAGGTTTTAGATGTTCAAGAGAGGAGACTTAAGGGTATTGCTCTAGTTTGCTTTCTGTTGCTGAGATAAACACCACAACCAAAAGCAACTTGAGGGGAAAGGGTTTATTTCAGCTTGTACTTTGTAATCCATCGTAGAGGCCAGGACCTCAGTGAATAACCTGAACACAAGAGCCGAATCACAGAGCATGCTCTTTCCCGGCTTGTTCTACTATCTTCTTATGCTATGGAGGATATACTTGCCCAGGGTTGGTATCTCATACAGCAGGCTACTCTCTCCCACATCAATCAGCAATGTGCCCCTCACTGATAAAATCACCCTGTCATCACTTAGAGACCATTCCTCAAGTAAGATCCCTTGTTCTCAGCTATGTGTAGATTTGGGTCAAGTACAAAAATACTATGTGGGTCACCCTCAAAGATGTTTAATATGATATTGTACTTCTAAATTGTTCCATATGCTTACTTTTAGATGTAAGGAAAGTATCAAGGAAAAGTGATGCTTAAGCATTGCTTCAAGAGCCAGCACTTGGGAGGCAGAGGCAGGCGGATTTCTGAGTTCGAGGCCAGCCTGGTCTACAAAGTGAGTTCCAGTACAGCCAGGGCTATACAGAGAAACCCTGTCTCGAAAAAACAAACAAACAAACAAACAAACAAAGAATTGCTTCAAGGAAAACAAAGTCATTATGAACTAGATAACTAAATCCAGAGGGAGCATTATCAAAGGATGATAACTTTTAAAGGAAAGGCACTGTTAGTAATAGAAAGAAATGGCTTCTAACTCAGCCCTTGTAGTCAGTCCTAGTAACTGAAAAACAGCCTTGGAAATCATTAGTGACAACCGCATGGGCAATTCTGCAATGTAATATATGCTATATATGCTTGAAGCTACTAAATTTTAATACTATCTACTCAGACAACGCAAAGATGGTAACAATAACAACAGTTTAAATTGTGTGACCAATTCTGTGAGATGCTCCACACATTGAGACTCTGTTCTCATGTCCAGCAACAAACATCATGAAAGATCTGGATTTTATCATCTTCCAATCATTTTGATTCTATATTGGATCTGTAAGCTGAGAATCTTGGCATGCACTGTAATTCTTGTATTGCAGAATAAAATTTTCATTTCGATTCCTCACTAGGTAACAGTTCTGACAGAAATGAAGATACTCTAAAGAGACATCTTTATCTCTCAATCTGACTATTAGACCACTGAAATAGAAAGAATCCCTAAGAAACAGGGTTTCCCCAGGAATCTCATGCTGGGAGAAGGGAAAAGCCCAGCTGGAAGAGGGACTTGTCTCCTGGAGAGATTTCACAGAGTTCTAGCAACTTGTCAGATCACTTTAGAGGATGAGGCTGTGGCTGACAAGGATGGGCCAGTCAGTGGTAGGTGGCACTGAGGCTGTTTAGATATTGTCCTTAGCCCTTTACTTAAACTTTAATCTTCCTTCAGAGGCAGGAAGAGGAACCCGAGGGATTCAGTGGTTCTCCTGTCCTTTTACCCAAAGTCATCACATTGAAGAAATCTCCTTTCCACGTCCCACTATTAACATGCCTTTTAAAACATACTAAATTTGAGGACTGATGGATGAACCTGGCTGGAGGCACATGCCATGCCACCCAATTTTGATAATTATTGATGTTTGCCTCAAAGCATAAATACTTGCTGACCAGATGTTCAACCAAACAAAAAAAAACTTAAGGAAAAAAAGGAAACAAAACCTCTTTCTTAGCATTAATTAATAAGTAAGTGGGGTGGCTTTATGGAAACATGGCAGAGAAGCATTCAATGAGGGTTTGCATCCAGATTTATAACAAATTCTCCTCTCTGAGTGCCTTAAATTTGTATGTCAACTTGAAAACATAATTCCTGCATGTAAACATAATCCATTTAATTTACAAATGGTGCTTAGCAGGCCTTTACTGGTATCAGAGCGACATCACCAAACAACTTGGGACACAGAAAACACAGAAAACACAGAAAAAAAAAAATGGAAGTCAAGCTAGGGGTGGGGGATAAATGCCACAAAAGAAGAGAAGCAAATGGTGTTGCTCCCAAAGCTCACTTACTTTACTTCTGATTGTATTGCTTCCGGGGGGTGGGGTGGGGGGGGGAGGTAACGGAGTTGTCACTAACAGTATTCACCTATGGGATATCCAGAGAAGTCTCTCAAGTTACCAGTGCATTTCCACCAGCATGCCCAGAGCTGTAGAACAACAAAGTACATAGGACTCTTCGCTACCACACCCTTCCCAGAGTCTTGGAACTGGAAAACTAAATAGGAACTCAAAATGGATTGCTTTCTTTGTTACAGATTAAAAGCATACGGGAGTTAATCACTCAGGGATAGCTTAATCCCAGAGGCAAGAACACTGCATGATCTCAGAGGAGTCCTCTTTGCCATCCTGATCCTGCAATGGTGGATTCTCCAGAAGGGGATAAACAATAAAAGCTACTGAATATTCATAAGTGGAATTTACTGTAACGCTGAAAGTAAACTTTAAATTAATTTCCTTGAAAGAAATAGCTGAATGACAGTGGGCAACGAAAGGAGCAAAGATCTAGAGGTCACATTATAGATTTTATACTTATTAAGAAATAAGGAATGAGTGAATGAATGAGGAATTCTGAGTATGGAAAAACGTTACAGTGGTGTTCCTATGGGGACAATTGGGATCAAGTAAGCCGAATATATTAAAAACAGAGTAGCAAAGGGGAAGAATTTGTTGATGACAAACTATTTAGTCTAACAAAGGGTAAAGAGAAAGAAATCCCAGAGGACTATAAAAAGAAATCATTGATGGACACAATAGCAGCTAAATTCAACACAGACGAGTACCATGGAAAAAAATAACCAGAAGAAAATTAGATACTTTACATATGCCAAACGCTCCCTAATGGCCTGTAACTTATCTTGCACAAATGTTTCGAGTACATACCTTCTCCTCAGTTTTGCTTTGCAGGGTTTGAGTTCCTCATGGGAAAGTTAAGGTTGGGAATATTTAATGGAAAATTCCAGAAGTAAACAACTGACAAGTTGTAACTACTCTTTCTAACTATGTATCATATACTTGTTTTTGTAACTACTCCTTATAACTATGTGTTGTGTACTTGTTTTGTCTTGTCATTTTTTTGGTTGTTGCTGATCTCCTACTGGCTAATTGATAAATAAAACTTTATCCCAGGTAGAAGCATCCCAGATAGAATGTGATGATTGAGTTCAGTGCAGATCATGGTTGGAGGGGTTACAGGGTCTCCGAGGGTTCCTAGCAAATACTGTGGACTACTGAATGCCTTTTGTGGTCAATTCTATGAAAGCAACAACTTTTCAAGTAAATGTGTTGAAAGAATAGATGAAATATTTGTAGAGTAAGTGGGGTAGAGAAGCTATACTAGGGTTTGGTAACATTCTAATAAATTATTTGAGGGTTCCTAGCTTAAGAAAAAAACTGAAGAAGAAATTTCACACTGATTTACATAATTTCCAAATGAAATGATTTCTCCTATTCGTTTTTTACTTGTTCCCAAGGAGACATCCACACAAAGAAAGGCTGAGCGAAGAAGCCGAGGAGTACATGATTTGTCAGAGGTGTTTCCCTGGGTGCAGCATTTGACAGTTGGAAAAAAAGGCTATGGAAAGAGGAGTATTGTGAGTTCAGTTTCCCCAAATAATACCTTCCCTTCAGTTTAAGACTTGCCTAGGCAGTAAACACAAACACAGCTGTCCCTCAGACCACATCCTTCCTGTCCCTATTCTTGTTGTGTTCCGTGTCCCCACTCTTAGCTCACACAGTCCTGGATAGTCATATACATGCCTAAGCTAGAGTTAGGTGAGGTGAAGGTCTTCTGGAGGGTTAGTGCATGGAGAAAGCAGAAAAGGTCACAGGATCAGAAGCCTGGATATATAGTAGAGGGAGGAGCTAAATGATGTACTTCTTCATCCATGAAGCAGCTGGAAATATGAGTTGAGACTATAGCCTTAAGGATATAAAAATCAAAGCAAACTTCTTTCATCTCAAAGCACTATAGTTGAATCATTATTCAGATATATCAGATACCCAATGTAATCAATCATTGAAGAGAAAGTTTATTTTGACTCTCAATTTGGGAAGTTTTGTCCCTGAGCAAATGGTTCTTTGGTTTGGGCTTGTTCAGGCAGTATGTTACAGCAAGAACTGAGAAGAACAAAAACAATCACCTCTCACGGGTAAGAAGACAAAAGTCTTAGGCTGGAGACCTTTGATCCTTCTCAAGGGCATACTCCCTAGTGGCCTATGGCTTTCTAACAGGGTCTACCTCTAAAGAAATTCCAACTTCAAATCCTCCTAACCTAGGCAAGCCTGAAATGCACAGTCCTTTAGGGTTCAGTTAAGATACAACCTTAGTAAACACTAATGATGGTGATAATGATGTTGATGATGACGACAATGATGATGGTGGTGGTGGTAGAGGTGATGATGATGATGATGATGATGATGGTAATGATGGTGATGGGAATGGTGATGGTGATGACAATGACAGTGGCCATGGTGGCAGTGGTGGCAGTGGCAGTGACTGTGGTGGTGTAGACACCGCCCAAGTTAAATTCAATCAACTCCAGTAATTGTGTGTGTGGGCAGAGGGGCAGAGGCTACATTTCAATTGACTTATTATCCATTTCCGTTTTCTTCCCTTTTGCCTTTAGGTTGTGTCCTAAAAATCAAAACCAAAACAAATGAAAAAAAATACAAAACAAAACAAGCAAACCCATGAATAGAATGTTTTTGACCCTTGTTGGAGCCATAAGTTAGCACATGACAAGAGTTCATGGATATGGAATGTAACAGGATGCCAGCTGCAGTAGATCTTTCTCTTGATACTCTGATGCTATAGAGAACCTAAGAGCTACCAGCAGCATCAAGCACTCCAGGCACTAGATGGTTTAGCATTACACAATCTTTTCAAGTCTCTGTACTTTTCAAATTTTTGTTACTTGTCTCTGAATATAATTTTTAACTGTTAGAGGACTTTAAAAATAAATGAAGGGATAAAGAAGTAAACATGAGTAAAGCACAAAAAGAATTTGAAGGGACATGAACACAAAGACAGAACTTACCCATTCCATTATATAAGGGAAAAATTAATAAATCCAAATTGATTATATCAATACAGAAATCTAGAGGGAATTATTATTCATCATTTACTCTAAATTTGTGGGGCTTGTTGTATTTCAGGTATGAGAATTTTTGTAATTAATTAATTAATAATTTTTAGTTATATACACAGAATTTAACATGGCATACCTCCAAAGGCAATGTTAGATACTAGTAATGTACTTTCAAAATCTCAATCTATGATTTGAACCTTAAATTGAAAAAATATAGCATATGGAAATCTCTCCACCTTTTATAAAAGATGGTCTTTAGAAGGTGGAGAATTTTAGCCCTAAACTGGAAGATGTTAAGCACAGAATACAGCATAGCAGACAAAAGACTTAGAGAAAGATATAAGAGATCATGATGATGTTTTTGTTCGTGTAAAAGCCCGTGTGTGTGCCATCAGTACATTCTAGCCCTCCCCAGTAGACCTCCCTGTTTGCTTTCTTCCCCAAGACTGGTAAAAGGTGAGACCTATATTAGGTAGCAGTTTGTGGAAGAAAATTATCATGTTGCCTGAGGATTCTGAGTGGCTAGATACGAAGAAAATTGCTGAGAGACTTATGTTAGCCCATACCCCACGCTCCCTCCATAAATTTGTTTCGATAGACCAACAGGAAAAGGTAAAGGAATGCTAAGAATGGTTAGCCACCTCTATAGAAAACGCCTGCTTCTAATCCTCAGGATTTCGAAACATTAGGAGAATTTTGCCAACATGTCTCAACGGATCTAGAGAACAGCAGTGGATAAAAGGCAGGAGACAGATCAGAAGAAGTGATCCTTGTGATATAAGGAACTCAGTGCAGCTCCCTTAATATTGGGATTAGAAGGTCCTCTCCATTCAGAGCTTGCATCCGAGGAACAATAAGGTTCGGTGATTGGAATTTTGAAGCATTGGAAGATGCTCACACAACTTCTCATTATTTTGGTTTTCAAGTCTCAAAAACCAAACCGCTATAATTCAAAGCCAGCTTAAGTCTTCAAATTAACATTTGCTACCAATTAGTTCATAACGAGTGTTTGTCTGAAACATTTAATGACCATAAGAAATCTTTCAAAACTGAAGAACTTTTATGTTTGAGACTTATGTTACCCTGCCCCAACTCCTTATTGCAAAAAGTCTGATCACCCAAAGAGTTCATAAGGTTTTTTTTAAGAAGAGTTGGCCCTCAATCAGGCTGACAGGGCCTTTGCCCCTCTTCAGCACCAGGCCTAGGAAATCCTTCGAACAAAGCATAGATCTCAATTGCTTGTTTTGTATTTAAACCTCACACTAATCCCATTGCCTTCAATAGAAAGCCCCTGTATGGACGGAGTGTGGAAGACCATTCATAGAGCCACTGAGGAAAGGAAGTGCCTCTCGTTGTTAAATCTGGTTTTCTTAACCTTTTTTTTTTGGTCTAATTAGTACCTCAAAGAATCCTTCCTAACTTTATTGGGAACACTTCTAAAGTTTCACTATTAAAAGCACTGTTTACTTAAAGTTTTTCTGTTCTTGGTTAACTTTTTTTTTTTTTTTTTAATCACAAATGAGTACTTTTATTGAATGCTAGATAGCACACTTTTACAAGGTTGTACAATTTTTCCGTCTTATTCTGCCCATGGATCTAACACTAATGGCTACTCTAAATTAGAATCATCTTTATAATATTTGAGAAGCTTACTTGATCATGATATTTTCCTTTCAAAATCTAGCTAAATTTTATACAACACTATCTTGTTTAGAATTTTCACACCAAAAGTTAATATTTAACCCCTTTGAATATTATTTCTGTTACTCCACAAAGCAAATTGGACTACCCTTTATTTTTTTAATTTTCCAGGGATATATTCAAAATTATAAGCATGAAGTCAGTTACAGAACTACCTCATTTTTTAAATCAGTAATTAAATTCTCTTTATTATATAAAATATCTATTTGCTCTTATGAATTTATCTCTTGATTGGTACTTTTAAAAATGTATTTTTCAGTTTTTTAAAAGGTTACACATAGAAGATAATCTCATATTTCTTTGCACTTTCCCATATGATTTCTGCTCTTGCTTCCTTCTTATTGCTTGTGAGTCCAGTTTGCCTGTTCTAAATTTGGCATTGAATGTGGCATCATTATTCTCCTTACCCAAAATTTATTGATTTAAATCCGTAAACATCCAGAGCAATGTATAAATATACTCCACGAGTTTTAATTTGTACTAATTCCAATGTTTTCAACCTCCACACATTCATTTACGTATTACTTTTTAACCCATGACATATTTGGAAGTTTTGGGACCTTCAGAGAAATTTTGTAAATAGTATTCCGAATGATAATAATTTTATATATCCTATTTCAAAGTCATTAGCTGCCTAAAGGTTTACCATTCCTGTAGCTTCTTAGTTGTTTGTTAGCTCTAACTTAATATCTTAATTCTATTTTCGTAGCATTATTCTAACAAGTAAGTATTCTTTTTTTTTTTTTTTTATCATTTCTTAGATCCCTGCTGGTTATTGGCTTATCCTGACAGGACTTTGTGGTGGAAGTCACTGGGTAGGGAGGAGAGGGGGTGGGGCAGCTCTTCCTGAGCAGTCTGGCTTTTTGCTCTCCTTATCTGCCAGATAGTCAAAGCTAATGGTTCTACTTCAACCTGAGATTCTGGATCTCTTGCTTGAAGCTCCCATGCTGCTGACAATACCTTCCTCTTTCTGGTTTTATGGGGCCTCCCACAGCTTTTGCCTTTGCTGATAATCAGGACCACACAAAACAATATTGTAGTCCTTTTTTTCCCCCTTTAAGGTAGTTTTCTGGGGTAAGAGTTAAAATGACCACAGTCCTATGCCATCCATGTGATCGATACTTGCTCCAGGAGATATATTCGTAAGATCTAGACCTGTTAGAGCTGTCTTAGGACAGTCCAGTGCAGGGCAGCAGCTCACTCTGCCTTCACCGCCAATGATTGGCAAGATTGCAACTCTGAGTTATCTCAAGCAGATCCCTTTGCCCAGTCTATGGGCCAATGTGTTTGGTGTCTTAGTGAAGACAAAGATGTCTGGTCTTACAGGAAGAAGGTTATGGTATCTGTACTGGCTAATTTTGTGTCAACTTAACACAGCTGGAGTTATCACAGAGAAAGGAGCTTCAGTTGGGGAAATGCCTCCACGAGATCCAGTTGCAGGGCATTTTCTCAATTAGTGACCAAGGGGGAGAGCCCCTTGTGGGTGGTGCCATCTCTAGGCTGGTAGTCTTGGGTTCTATAAGAGAGCAGGCTGAGCAAGCCAGGGGAAGCAAGCCAGTAAAGAACATCTCTCCATGGCCTTTGCATCAGCTCCTGCTTTCTGACCTGCTTGAGTTCCAGTCCTGCATCCTTTGGTGATCAAAAGCAGTATGGAAATGTAAGCCAAATAAACCCTTTCCTCCCCAACTTGCTTCTTGGTCATGATGTTTGTGCAGGAATAGAAACCCTGACTAAGACATTATCCTATATCACTGAAACATTGCAAACCTCATCCCACAACACACACTGCATATACTTCCAGAGAAGGATTTGGAATTCTTAGCTCTGCTTTGCTAAGAACATTCTCCTCTGACTGTCCCCCCTACCCATACCTGGACCACTGCTACTTATGAATGTACACAAATTTAGACTTACATGGGAATTTTCATTTATTCATTGGTCTAGTTTTTCTTTACATGAAAAATTATGCTGATTTTTCTTCTATCTCTTTGTTTCTCGTCCTTGTTCTGAAGTTGTACATATTAATTCCTTTCTGTCAATGGTTTTCTCTAAATAGCTAAAGTATGTGAGTGTATGTAACTTTATATTTTTCTCAAAAGTTTGAAGATGATAGATACTTTTATCATTCCCTATCAAATAAAAGAGAGAATGATTGATTTTCTTTAATGTCTTTTATATTGTTCTTATACCTTATATTTTAAACTTAAATATTTGTATTTAAAATCTAAATTTTTGGATTTTTACGAAGGTTAATATTTGTTTTAATTTGTATAACATCAAGAATTTACAACATTAAATTGTGCTACTAAGCCATTTCCTGAGATATGGAAATGCACTGTCAAATACGAGATGTCTTTCTACCATTTATCATTGTCCATTATTCATTGTCCTGTTCTTATGCTCAACTGTTATCTCTTGACATTACTTTTCCAGATGAAATATTTTTGTGTTGAAAGTTTTTATTTTAATAGTTATTTCAGTAATAGTCTTTACCTATTTATCTCGAATAACCATTGCCTTACCGTATTTCATATGCATTTAAGGAACTATATTACATATTTCAGGCAAAGGTCAGCTAAATACTTTGAATAGACTGTCAATTAGAAAATAAAATGGGTCCAATCATACAGAATTGACCTCATATAATAACCCTGAAAGCATATTTTAAGTAGATCTAAACACAGTTTATTCCTAAAGAATTTACAAAAACAAAACAAAAGCAACCAAACAAACAAAAAAAACCCGAACACTAAGAATGGTCAAAGACAAGGCCAGCACCATAGTTCAATGGATAAAAATAAAAAACAAAGCAAAAAACTAAGAATGGCCAAAGATAGGACCAGCATGATAGTTCAATGGATAGGATGCTTCCGTTATGAGTGAAGGCCAGAGCTGCTCTCTGAAACCTGCCTAGTAAGAGAAGAGATCTGAAGAACTGGTAAATCAAGGTACGGTAAACATACAATAGTAATTGTTGTTCTTTGAAAAAGTATTAGAAGAAGGAGGATGTAGCTCAGGGGTCAAGAACTTTCCTGACAGGTGCAAGAAACTTTCTTTGGTCCATAGCATCATTCAATAAAATAATATAAAATGGAGAATCAGATAAATGTGCATGTTGCTCTCATTTTAGTCTCATGCCCGTTTTCTATTTATCAAAGTAATATTGAAGATAAATATGCTATGTAAAAATAACCTAACATGCAATAAAGCTGCTCGAATTTTTCCTGGTTTTTTTCAACACGACTAATTTAATTCTAAAAGTAATGTGCAATTATTCTTCAATATTTCTATTCTATCATAGAAGATGTAGGCAGCTTTTCTTTACATGTGATTTCTCTGCCTTGTGTACAATCTATATGGTCTTGTATCACTTATTAGCAGAGATAAATCCTCAGCCGTGTGCTGTCAGGTAGGTTTGCCTTTGAGTGAGCACCATGTCATATGTCTATGCAGACTGAGACAGGCGTGATGTTACCAGGTTTAATTCATAGATGGTTAGGTCTATGAGAAATCTAACAACTAGAATGCTATGTTATTATAGACTGAGTTGGTTTAGTTTAAGGTGAACTTGGTCCTGTAATGAGGTGTCCAGTGGGGTGATAAATTATAGTTTCTGGAGTTGCTTGCTCAGACCAGCATTTGAATTGGAGTAAAGATGATTTTTCTCATTGTGTGTAGGCATCCTCTGGTTCCCCAAAGGCACTGATAACAGAAAAGCTGACAAACAGAAAAGTCACATCTTAAGAATTTGGATCTAGACTGGATTGAACTGTATCTCCAGCTGTCTAGTTTGCAGATGGTACACTGAAGGACTACTTGATCTTCATCAGCACATAAGTTAATTTCTTTTTTTTAACATTTACTTTATTATATTATATTATATTATATTAATTTATTTTGTTTGTTTGCTTGCTTTGTTTGTTTGTTCTATGTACGAGTGTACTGCTGCATGTGCACCTGCACACCAGAAGAGAGCATCAGATCCCCTGTAGATGGCCATGAGCCACCATATGGGTGAATTGAACTCAGAACCTCTGAAAGAGCAGCTGGGGCTCTGAACTGTCGACTCATCTCCTCAGTCCTGTGAGTTAATTTCTTAAAAAGAAAATAAATGTTTCTGTGATAACTCTGTGTATATTCCACTGATTCTGTCTCTACAGAGAACCTTGACTTATACACAGGCCTTCAGTAGTGACCTTACATAATAAGAACAGTAACTGGGCTATGTGCCCAGACTGTTATCAGTTATATTCAAATCTTGCATTTCACCACTGCATATCTACTAGCTGTATAATTTGGGGAGAAATTACTCAGCTTTTCTATTATTTTTTTTTCTCATGTACAGAATGGGAAAACAACAGCAACTATACTTGTTTTGTACCTACATGGTCTCTGAATAAGAACAGCAAGCTCGGCCAGTCCCACAAAGTCTGTGTCACCTTTACCCCAGCACATCTTACAGGCAGGACAAATTGGAGGTGGATGGTTTTGTGGCTGGGTTATTGTCCCATTCCCCCCATGAACGCCTTGCCTGATTACAGAAGATGCGTGGTTCATGCTCCATATTCCTTGTTACTAGGAGTCCTTGCTAGGGTCACCCTTTTAGATTCCACTGCACTGTGTTTCTACCTTACCCTCTTGCAATGCAACCCTACCCCAATTCCAGTTGTCTCACCCAGTACTCTGTCCCCCTATCCCCATTTCAACCCTGAACGGATCCCCCTGTTCCCTTCCCATTCTTTTCCCAATCTATCCTTGAAATCTATTTCATTTCCCTTTGCCAGGGAGATCCATGTGTTCCACCTTGAGCTCTTTTTGTTATTTTGACTTTCTGGGTGAGTCTGTGGACTGTAATGTGATTATCCCTTTACAGCTAATGCCCACTTGTCAGTAAGCACATACCATGTTTGTCTTTCTGGGTCCGGGTTGTTTCACTCAGGATGACTTTCTAGTTTCATGCAGTTGCCTGAAGATTTTATGATGTCATTTTTTTTAACAGCTGCATAATGCCCCATTGTGCAAATGTACCACATTTTCTTTTATCCACTTTTCCATGGAGGGCCATCTAGGCTGTTTCCAGTTTCTGGCTACACCCTGAGAGGGAGCCCATGTCTGACACTGCCTGGAGGGTGAGGAACCTGAGATTGAATAGCCAGAGACCTAGGATAGAACCGAGCACAACTAGCAAAAGAAAATAAAAGAATCAATGAAATGATTTTTAATGATATTTCGCTATACTTAGACCAGAGCTCAGTAGAGAGGCTTCATCCAGTAGTGATGGAAACCGAAACAAAGGCCATAGCTAAACATTTGGTGGAGCTCAGGGAATTCTGCAGAAGATGGGAAGGAAGAATTGGAGGAGCCCGAGGGGTCAAGGTCAACACAAGAAAACCTACAGAATAAATTAACGAGCACCCACAGGCCTTACAGACACTGAACCCCCAACCAGGGAGCCTGCATGAGTCTGACCCAGGTCCTTTGTATATTAATGTTACAGCCGTGTACCTTGATCTTCACGTGGGAGTCCCAGTATTGGGAGCAGGGGCTATCTCTCATTCTTCTGCCCACTTATGGGACCCTTTCTTTTTACTAGGTTGCCTGGTGCAGCCTAAAAGTGAAGGAATGTGCCTAGTCTTGTTGCTATGTTTAGTTGATATCTGTGGGAGGTCTGCTCCTTTCTTATGGGAAATGGGGGAAGAGTGAATCTGGGGGAGAGAGGAGGTATAGGGGGGACTGGGAGAGGGGAAGGAGGGGAAACTGTAGTCAGGGTGTAATATATGAGAAAAGAATACATAAACAGATAACTTTTACAAAAGAAGAACAATGGGCATGCTGATGTGGATGAGGGAAGACCCATGAAGCCAGTACCCAGGAAGTACAAGAACTAATGAATGTTGAGAGTTGGAGAAACAGTTTTCCCTAAGAAAGAGCACACAATTTGGTTATCCAATACAAATGATCAGCCAGCCCTGAAAGCATACACATAGATAAAATTATATCCACTAAACAGGAGCACTTCTGTATTTAATCATATATGCATGTTTGTGCGCAGCAGCAACTCATAAAAACAAAGGGTCATAAATTTGCTGAAGAGCAAGGAGAGATAAGCAGAAAGGTTTAAAGGGAGAAAGGGGAAGGTGGTAATTGGGTAATTATATCATACTCTTAAAAAAAAATAGAAATAATTTAAGAACATGGGGTCTTGCTAGAGGGCTCAGTGGGCAAAGACATTTGTAGTGAAAACCCGGCCAACAGAGTTCAATCCCAGGAGCTTGGAGAACTGTGGAAGGAAAACCTCGTCCGGAGCCTGTGGTTTCAGAGGCATTTGTGTGTGGCATGGCCAAGTGTTGTCCTGCTAACTGGTCATGCTGGCCAACTCCGTTCTGACCATTTATGTTTATACCCACAGACCAGCTCTATGCCAAGCCTTCGTCAGAGAAGTTTCTTGCTGGAGCAGGTGGCTGAGTGCCGAAAGCAGACTCTGATCAGGCTGCTGAGAAAGGGTGCTGGCGGAGTGCTGTGCCCCCTGTGAACTATATTCTTGAGATACTCTCTCATTTCCTTACTGGATGTTACAATAAGAATCCTTATTTACTAAAGCCAAATCTCATTAGTATCAATTTAACTTTATCAACATTTTAACACTTTTGCTCTACCGTTTTGTTTCCATTGACTGTCCATTGATTTGGGGGCTATTATTTTGCATATTACATGTAATATTGTTTAAAGCATAAAAATGTCATTTACATTAAAAGAAATGGGCTTAAAATAAAAAGTGTGTGTGCTTGATATTCATTTTCGTCAGATTTAACATTATTTCAACATTTCTTCTTCTTCTTCTTCTGTCTCTTTTACTCTCTACTTTTAGAGGATCTGCGATAAAACAACTTTTTGTTTAGTTTTGAAAAATAGTGGTTTGGGGGTAAAGAATTTATGTTAGCAGTTTTCCTCTTTATCCTTCTCAACACTACATTTTGCCCCTTGGTATCCATTGTTTCTGAAGTGGTCAATGGCTAATTGGGTTATATTCCCCTGTTCCTGAAACTCACATTAGACGTATGTTGGTACATTTGATTCTTTCTGTTTTGTAGTTTGTAAGGCTTTGTTTTTTTTTCTGTATTCTATAGATTCATTAATTTTATACCCTTAAGCTCATCCTTCTTGCTTATTTTTTTCTGCCACTTCAACTACGTTTTTGGATCTCATCAAGTGCATTGTTTCATTACTAAATGTACTAGCCTATTTTCTGTTGTCAAAACAGAATACTTGATGCTGGGTACTTTATAAAGAAAACAAACTTATTTTGTTGGCAGTTTGGAAAACTAAAGGTCCAGCTTCAAGTGGCCTCATCTATTTTTCCTCTGCTGAGGGATTCATGGCAGATGACATCACAATGGCCACTGTCTGTACAGTGTCACATGGTGAGAAGGAAGACAGAGAGAACCAGGGGTTAACTTATGCTTTGTGTAATAACTCACTTTCATGAAAACCACATTTCAGAGTGCCAGCATCCTCAATGAGCTAATCACCTTCTAACTGAATCCCGCCTCTGGAAGGTTCCAACAGCTACTTACACAGTATGTTACAGAGCAAATGTTCAATACAGGAACCTTTTGAGAAAAGCCAAACTACACCAGAGCCATAGCAGTATAGTATTACCATCCAAAGATCCAACTTTCACATTTTCTCTTGGTCTATTGAAACTCTACTATCTTCTTAATTCCTGCTACAATATTTCTCTTCATTCCTTTGAACATAATTTTTATATGAATATATTTATAAGATTTCAATTGCAGTCTTTGCCTGGTAAGCCTAACATCTGGTCCCACCAAAAGCTGAATGTTTTCATTTCTGTGTCTGATGATAATTCACATGTCTTGTCTTGTTTTTAATCTTTAAAAATTTTGGTTGAAATGCTTGACCTATTGATCTACTTATGTGTTTATTTATTTACTTATTGAGACAAGATCTCACTTTTTTGGGGGTCAAAGTGGGCTTTCCCTTTTTATTACTTCTTTTATTTTTGAGATTATAATATAATATCATCTTCTTCTTCCCTTTTCTCCCTTCAAACCCTTCCATAAAGCACACCTTGCTCTTTTTAAATTTGTGGACATTTTATTAATGTTTGTTACATGCAAATATATGTATATGTGTATGTGTATGTGTATGTATATGTATGTGTATGTGTATGTGTATGTGAATTTGTATGTGAATGTGTATGTGTATGTGTGTGTATGTGTATATGTATATGTACACACACACACACACACACACACACACACACACTCATTCATTCCTAGATACAACCGGTTTAGTCTGTGTTACACCACTTCTTTGCATGCTTTCAGGCTGACCCTTTGGTATCAGATAAGCAGCTGGTGTGCTTTGCCATGGAGATGATTTTTCCCACACTCAGCATTCCCTAGTTGCTTGTGATTCTTCACTGATTTTCCTGCATGTATGTCTGTGTACCATGTGTGCACCTGGCTCCCACATGGGTCAGAAGTGGGACTGGAGTTACAGATGGCTGTGAGCCACCCCATGGATGCTATGAACTAAACCCTGGTCTTCTGTGAGAGCAATCATCACTCTAAACTGCTTAGCCATCCTTCTACACATACCCCACCCTTAAGGTTTATGGCCTGGGATTAAACAGAAAAAAGAAAGAGGAGGGAGAGGGAGAGGACAAAGGGAGAGCAAGAGAGGGAAGAAGGGTTTAAAGTATTTTAATCGCCATTTCTTGGTAGATACAGACCCTGTCACATAAAATCTCCTACTGGGCCATCCATCACTTAAAGTTTCACTGCTGCTAGATAGCAATCTATTTTAACACATCATCCTTTTTACACATTAGGATCCACACAAATCAGTATATTCTAGAAATTACTGCTTTTGCTAGTTAGTTAACGGTATTTCAGTATTTTGCTTGGAGTTACCACAAAACAAGTAGAATCTGGTTTCCCTTATGCTGTTGATATGTTTGCTCAGGGTTTATTCTAATGTTAGGTTTTGCTTGTTTGTTTGTTTGTTTGTTTTTTTGTAGATCAACTTTGCATCTGTATTATCCAGCACTGAGATGAGGTCTATATTCAAATAGTTCTAGTTTATAACGTTTCTCTTCTGCTGATATACCTATGGGTAGTGAAGCAAGGACCACTGCTCAGGTAGCTGTAAACTATTTTGCCTTATATTTTCTGAGAGGTTATTGTGAATTTCCTTGCAAAATATATTCTTCTTCTTCTTCTTCTTCTTCTTCTTCTTCTTCTTCTTCTTCTTCTTCTTCTTCTTCTTCTTCTTCTTCTTCTTCTTCTTCTTCTTCTTCTTCCTC
>NC_034600.1:48609188-48617629 GCF_900095145.1 Mus pahari | reverse complement strand
CCTCCTCCTCCTCCTCCTCCTCCTTCTCAGCTAAATTTTATTTAATCCTTCACTTATGTTTTCTTTGGTTACGTTTCTGGCTTGTCCACTACTGCTCCCTAACTTGACTTCAGCCTCATGCTGGTAAAGAGGCTTACTTCTAGTTTCTCTCTCTCTAAAAATATTTGAATTTGATTTACTTTTATTTTTAAGGTTATAATACAATCACAACATTCACATTTCTTTCTTTTTCTCCCCCCCCCCAAGTCCTCCCATACATGTCTTTCACTCATGGCCTCCTTTTATACCAATTGTTATTGCATGGCTCTATGCATATGCATATATAGACATAAATTCCTAAATATAATGCTCAGTTCATGTCATGCTATGTGTATGTATGCTTTCAGGGCTGACCATTTGACACTGGATACTCACTGGTGTGCTTTTCCAGGGGAAGGGCATCTCTTCTGTCCCCAGCTCTCCTCAGCTCTGTGTGTAGAGTTGAGACCTCCTGGGCTTTTCTAGTCCGCTGAGGGATGTTTTTGTTAGAATTTGCTTCTCTGTTCTCTCCTTACATCCGAATTTGTGTTTCTTCTAACTTTCTACTGCTGCCTGTGGTCATATTAGGTAAAAACCTCCAGTTTTACAGATAGCAACATTCCAGCATCCCAGGAAAGAAAGGTCCAGAATCATGCTCCTATTCACCAAAGCTCTAGCCCAGTAAATATTGTGGAGATTTAACTAAACCATTCACACCATAGTAGAAAGTTCAAACTTTTGACTATGTTAATATGATGACTACTATTACTACTACTATAATAATAATAATAATAATAATAATAATAATAATAATTTATTTCTTTATTTTTGTATCCTAAGGTAAATCTTGAGATATGCAAAATATAATCAGAGTCTACATTTTAAGAGATTTAAAAATGCTTGATTGTTGTTCATATTTTAAAAACTATTTTAACATTTATATACATATATATATATTTATTATCTACTTACTCTGTCTAATGTATATGTGTATATGTGCACTTTCTGTGCACATGTAGAAAAGTCAGGAGAAAACTTGCAGGAGTCAGTTATCTCCTTCCGCCATGTGGGTCCCAAAGTTGAGTTTGGGCTAGACACGTCAGCAGATGCATCCAACCACTGAGAGTTGCAGGCCCTGGTTGTTGGTTTTAAACTGTGTGGCATAAACATTCTCCCCTGTGAAGAGTTGGTAATTGGGTCTTTGGGTCTTCTGGGACAAACTGACAATGGACTGGCTAGGCTAACAGGAGATGAGATACTAGCATTCAGACTCTCAAGTACTCAGTTGATACAGGTTACTCATTAACCCACTGTGATTGCAAAGTGTGTACAGCCCTCTTCATAAGCAAAACGAAAGACAAGGCAGGAGGTAATTTTAGTAAATGATTTTTTTTTTTTTTTTTTTTTTTAGCCGAGATGAATGAGTCCAAAGAGTAGACTGCAAGTAGGGACAAAGGTTCCCTGAGGTTTGGAGTGCAGTGTTACACTTTCAAGCTCTTCTTCGGTGGGAACCATTACTATGAGATGAGATTACAGAGAGGACTCTCCTGAGCACTGCAGGCTTCTAGAAGTACTGAGTCAGGTAAGAGGCTTTCAGAGATGCTCTTCCTGGATTTTGGGGAGAGACTGTTCCAGATGGGGGGAGTCCAAGAGAACTCGGGCCTTCTTTTCTAGTTCAAAGCAGCTGGATGGTTAAATGTCACCCTGGGAGCATTTCTGAGTCCCACACAGCATCTCCTCAAAATGAAATGCTCGCTCTAGGTCGTTCTTAAGCAGATGACGAAAGAGCACTTTATAGGGTGGAGGCAATTTTGAAGGACATGGAAAAAAAAATTAGAAATTGTACAGAACAGTTGTCAGCCCCGAGAACTATTAGAGCTTTGGGAGGACTTTTGAACTTGGAGATTTAAGTGACCTAAATTGAGTCTTAATTACTCTTCCTCTGGAGCAAGACAGTGCCCTCCCAGGTGGGTGGTGGTTCTCTATAATGAAACAGTAAGGTAAACTGGCCTCTCCTTTCAGCAAAACATCCTGTTTTGGTTTTCAGTTGCCCCAGGCAGTGGCAAAGCTCAAGTGCTTAAATTTGTTTCTGAGGGTATTTAATTGGAAAGTTCATTCTCCTTTGGTTTTGGAAACACACACACACACACACACACACACACACACACACACACACACACACACACTTTCTTCTCATGAGTAAAAAGTGGTGACGAGAAAGAGAGCTAACAGATGGTAGAACTCTCTCAGCATGGATTTCGCCACTTCTGACTGATGGATTTTACACGCTGGCCCTTTTTCAGCTTTTGAGGCAGCAGAGTTGGGTCCTTCAGGCAGAGCAGAGCAGGCTGGTAGAAATAGTCTAAACACCATTAAGTGATTCTCTGATGTAAGAAGAATTTCCCTTGAGTACCTACACCACAGTAATGATTCCATTGCACCTTAAAGTCTTCCACAGAGCGATGGGCTTTTGGGTGACTGTGCTGGCTGAGTCTGTATAAAGCTTTTGAGTTAGTTTTGGTTTGTTTTTATGTGATGAGGCCTGCTGCCTCACTCTTACTACCACAAGAAAGATCTCACCAAGCAGATAGATAAGTTGTAAGCTCGTGCACACTTGCTAACAATAAATATAGTTACAGTTTCAACAAAAATGATCGTTTTAAGCTATTTGGGGAGCTTTTGGTAATATGTATGATATTACCTTAACTTTCATTTAAAAGAAAGCTTTGGAGTTCCTTGTTGTGACTTCAGGACAGGGCAGAATTAGCAGGGATCTCGCTTACTTTGCCAGCAATCTTTCATGACATCTGGCCCTCTCTCCTTTGCTAAGCCACTCTTGACAGATGGCAAACCAGCCGGCACACAAAGGTTCCTGTGAAGATCAGTCTCACCAGACTAGGAGTCACCGGCTCCACATTTAATACCACCATGCAGTTCTAGGAGAACCTTTGGGATATAGAAATTGCACTAAACATAGAGGCATCTTTAGTTGTATCAGTTAAATACCTATTGGGAAGTATGTGTTCTGTCTATGTCACATTCTGGCTTCATTTCTTATCATCTTTAGTTTGGGGGAGACTGAAGTGTAATGTGGTTTAGGAACATAGACTTAAAGCTCTGCCTTTGTTGGCTGCATGGCAATTTTCTTAAAATTAGCTAAGGGTACCAACAGTTACTGATGTTACTTCTTAGACATTGTGTCAGGTTCTGTTTGTTTCAAAGTCTGTAACTTTTAAAACAGTGTAACTGTTTAGCCCTCACCATCCCCTTAGTTGAAACTCATGATCATTACAGCACGGAGTGGGAAAGCATCAGCTCTTGAAAAGCCCTGTCCATCAACTCACAGGATCAAATACTTCCAGAGCACACTGCTCCCAGTGCCATCGGCACAAAGCCTTCCTCTGTAATATATGATGTAATTTTCATGATAAACAAAGTTTCCTTTATCATTAAATTTCTCCTTTTTCATAAAGGGTGCTTATTCAAATGTTTCATCTAACTTCTGGGGGAATCAGCATCCCGGACCTACAGAGCAATAGCGATGAAAAACTGCATGGTATTGGTACAGTGACAGGCAGGTAGATCANTGGAGTAGAATTGAAGACCCAGAAATGAACCCACACATCTATGGTCACTTGATCTTTGACAAAGGAGCTAAAACCATCCAGTGGAAAAAAGACAACATTTTCAATAAATGGTGCTGGTTCAATTGGCGTAGCATGAAGAAGAATGCAAATCAGTCCATTCTTATGTACTCATACAAAGCTCAAGTCCAAGTAGATCAAGGAAAACCACATAAAACCAGTCACAATGAAACTAATAGAAAACAATGTGGGGAAAAGCCTTGAAGATATGGGCACAGGGGATAATTTCCCTCCACTGCTAGTGGGATTGCAAGCAGGTACAACCACTCTGGAAAACAGTTTGGCGGTTCCTCAGAAAATTGGACATAGTACTAACAGAGGATCCAGATATATCACTCCTGGCCATATACTCAGAAGATGCTCCAAAATGTAATAAGAACATATGCTCCACTATGTTCATAGCAGCCTTATTTATAATAGCCAGAAGCTGGAAAGGACCCAGATGTCCCTCAACAGAGGAAAAATGCTTTTTTTAAACAAGTGAACAATAGCTAATATTTTGGAGGACCAACCACATATCCATTAGTTACTCTAAAAATTCATATAGACTTTATAATAAAACAATCCCTGTAAGTAAATAAATACATCCCACACTAATGGCACAAAGTCAACCGAACTCAAGCATGTCCACAAAAGTAGAATTAACACTCAGAGTGAAGGCTGTGGAGCTTCATTTTAATTGTTACACTTCAAGTATCATATATATCTTATGCACTTAACTACCACTACACCCAAAAAACTCATGGCAAAATTACAATGAGAAATCCATTAGTTTTAATCCTCTTTCATAGCTAGCATCTTTTCCCTGCATTCTGTCATTCAGCATACCCTTACATTTTAGTCTTTTCTTTATGTTTACTGCATCAGCATGTACATCTGTTACTTCATCACACTATGCTATAAAAATGCTACTCTATATCTTGAGTCCTTATCCTAATTCTTCACCTTCCTGTACTCTGTCTACCTCTTCTTGTCTGTTTACCTAATATTTCTTTTTTCATAAAATTATAACTTAGAAAGGAATTGCTTTTCGGCTCCTTAGCCCAATGTTCATAGTTCACATTGGCAGATGTTGGTCCACAATTTAAACTTTCCTTTATACTATGTAATACATCCTTGCATGGAATATATGTAAATAGGTATTAATTTCTGATCCTGAATTAAAATCCTCTAGGATGCAGGAAAGCAAACTAAAAAAAAAAAAAAAAAAATAAAGCCTGCTAGAGTATGTAGAATGCCAAGTCTGCATTTGCATATAAAACTTGAATTTATTAGCAATCACAGATTATTTATTTAATGTTTTCCTAACAATGCTTCATTGACTTAGCCTGATTATAGAATGTTTACAATCTAATAGATATTGAGGATCATTTTTCCTTATACATTTAAATGAAGAGTTAACTTGTCATTGTTTCCAAAAGAAAATACGACAGAGAGGAAGACAGGGTGTGTTTAGGATTATTTACATTTTTAAAGTGACTCGAGTGTTGAAATGGTGGCTGTTTATGTGATGATGTGCCTGTGCAGGTAAGAAAGGAACTTGTAGGACTCAGTTCACTCTTTCTACCACGTGGGTACTCGAGATCAAATCAGGTGCTCAGGCTTAGCAGCATCATACACCATCTTGTTGGCCCTGATTAGGATTTGCATTTAAAGTTCTGGAATTAGTTAAATGTTTTAAAGACCAAACTGGACAGTACTGTTTACATAATGTATTGATAAGTATTTCCTAAAGAAACTTCTCTCTCTCTCTCTCTCTCTCTCTCTCTCTCTCTCTCTCTCTCTCTGCCTTTCTCATTTTTTTTATTTCATTTTTTAGCAGATATTTGATTTCATTTTGTATGACAGTTACTCTTCTAAGCATAAACGCTATGCAAGGAGCTAGAAACTATAGCAAAATATTATGTAGACACTCTCCAATTCTTATCAGAATACAGTTCTACGCCTGGCCTTTCTACACTTACTTTAAATACATGAGAGAGCTGTAGTGTGTTGGTCTAATACTTTTTGTATTCTAATGCTAAATACTGGTTCCTCAAGACGTGATTGCCCCCAAAGAGCAGATACTCACATGCTCAATTTGATGCCATGTGAAACTTTGCCCCAATTTAACTGGTCAATAAAATGCTAGAATGTGTGATTGGCCAGTGGAGGGAGAAAGATAGGAATTTAGGTTTGAGAGAGGGATTACAAGTGGAGAGAGAGAGAGAGAGAGAGAGAGAGAGAGAGAGAGAGAGAGAGAGAGAGAGAGAGAGAGAGAGAGAGAGAGAGAGAGAGAGAAGAGCAGAAGATGGAGGAGGAAGAAGCCACCATAGATCTGAACTGCATGGCCAGGAGAAACAGCAAGCAACAATGGAAGGACTCCATAGCTAGATAATAAGTTAATATAGCTTTAGATCTGCCCAGTCTAGGTTAATTGGCTTGCAAACAAAATACCTGGATTCTGTGTCTTTTATATGGGCTCGTTAGGATTATAAATTCATTCTACAGTAAACAAATGTGCTGTTCAATTCTGTAGCTTTGAAACACTTCAGGAACTTAGTGTCTTTGACTAATGTAGCTCAACCGTCTAGACTGCAGAGAAATAATATTCAGGGAATAGATTTCTTCTCCTTTTTTTATTGGATACTTTATTTACATTTCAAATGTTAACCCCGTTCTTGTTCCCCCTCCTGGAAACCCCTTATACCATCCCCCCTCCCCTTGCTTCTGTGAGGGTGTTCCTCCACCCAGCCTCCCACTCCCACCTTCCTGCCCTAGATTCCCCTACGCCAGGGCATCTATCGAGCTTTCATAGGACCAAGGACCTCTCCTCTCATTGATGCCTGACAAGGCCATCCTCTGGTACATATGCAGGTGGAGCCATGTGTACTCCTTGGGAGCTCTGGGGGGTCTGGTTGGTTGATGTTGTTCTTCCTATGCAAACCTGTTCATAGCAGTCTTATTTATAATAGCGAGAAGCTGGAAAGAACCAAGATGTCCTTTAACAGAGGAATGGATACAGAAAATGTGGTACATTTACACAATGGAATACTACTCAGCTTTTTAAAAACAGTGAATTCATGAAATTCTTAGGCAAATTGATGGAACTAGAAAATATCATTCTGAGTGAGGTAATCCAGTCACAAAAGAACATGCATGGTATACACTCTCTGATAAGTGTATATTAGTCCAAAAGTTCCAAGTACCCAAGATACAATTCACATACCACATGAAGCTCAAGAAGAAGGAAGACCAAAGTGTGGGTGCTTCATTCCTTTTTAGAAGGTCAACAAAATAAATATGGAGATAAAGTGTGGAGCAGAGATTCAAGGAAAGGCCATCCAGAGGCTGTCCCACCTGGGGATTCATCCCATACACAGTTACCAAACCCAGACACTATTGTGGATGCCAAGAAGGGCATGTTGAAAGGAGCCTGATACAGCTGTCTCCTGAGAGATCCTGCCAGAGCCTTACAAATACAGAGGCAGATGCTTGCAGTCAACCATTGGACTGAGCACTGGGTCCCCAGTAGAGGAGTTAGAGAAAGGACTGAATGAGTTGAAAGGGTTTGCAACCCCATAGGAAGAACAACAATATCCACTAAGTAGACTTTCTTCTCATTCAACTATAAAAGATATTGTCCGTCATTTTGCACTATCTTTTCTCCTGTATTTCTGTTCTTCACAAAAGAAATTTCAGATATTTAGAGATTTGACGGAAAAAAAATCTAGGTGGTCTGTTGGGTGTCTCATATTACAAAGCATCCTGGTATTTATTTAAACATAATCTCTGTGATGTGGTATCCTATATTTTATACCTAAAATAAAATATAGTTTATAAGATGAACTAAATTTAACTTAGAAAGATATCACTTAAGGAAAGGTAGAATCAGTTTTCAGGGAAAAATTATAGGTAAAATTAAATCTGGGAGCAAATGGATTTTATGTAATTAACCTCAGTATAAGACTTTCAAGAATAAGCCTTTATATTTTTAAGTGCATCAATTCTTATTACTACTTGATAAGTATTTGAGAATGGGAGCATATTATAAAATAAGAAAACAAAGTATGTCATTCAAAAAGTGACAAAAAATAATATAGTATCAAATATGATCTTCAAAACTTTTGAAATGGAACTTTGAATGAAAAGAATAACTTCAATCCACTTTTAGCCTAAATGCATACAATGAATAGACACACATACAAACCTAAATACAGCAATATTCTTGCCTATGCTTCCTTGATTATGTGTATAAAAATTTGATATTTAAAATGTTTATTCTCATGAAAGAATATTGTATTTATTATTGCCTCTAGTAAATTTATTCAAAACATTACTGTTAACCTTATTAATATGGTTTCTATTGATAGTTTGCTTTTTCTGCTATCCTCATGGAAGTAGTATTTCAAGTTTTTATTCATGTTTTTCTAGTTTCATTCTGAAGGGTTTAGGCCCATTCGTCTTTTTAACTGCAAGACTTATCTTTGTAGTTAACCTTTTCAATGGGGATGTCTACTTTGTTTCTGAAGTCTTCCATACATCTTCATGGTATCCATGGAGGGAATTGACATAGTACAGTCTGCCTAGGGATAATAAAAAGCAAAAACAGAATTTCAGACTTAAATATGATCATATCATCTGTGCTTATAAGAACTTCAAATCCCTAAAGAAAGAAATTGAAGAAGATCTCAGAAGATGGAAAGATCCATGCTCATGGATTGGCAGGACTAACATAGTCAAAATGGCCATCCTGCCAAAAGCAATCTACAGATTCAATGCAATCCCCAACAAAATTCC
>NC_034600.1:48588313-48607474 GCF_900095145.1 Mus pahari | reverse complement strand
ATGCACATGCCAGCAAGATTCTGCTGAAGGGACCCTGATGTAGCAGCCTCTTGTGAGGCTATACCAGTGCCTGGCAAACACAGAAGTGGATGCTCACAGTCAGCTATTGGATGGAACACAGGGCCCCCAATGGAGGATCTAGAGAAAGTACCCTAGGAGCTGTAGGGGGCTGCAACCATGTAGGTGCAACAACAATATGAACTAACAAGTACCCCCTGAGCTCGAGTCTCTAGCTGCATATGTAGCAGAATATGGTCTAAACTGGCCATCATTGGGAAGAGAGGCCTCTTGGTCTTGTAAACTTTATATGACCCTGCACAGGGGAAGGCCATGGCCAAATAGTGGGAGTGGGTGGGTAGGGGAGCAGGGGCAGGGCGGGGTATAGGGAACTTTCGGGATAGCATTTGAAATGTAAATAAAGAAAATAATAAATTAAAAACAGAATATATTTTTTTCTTCTAGAATCCAGTGTTTGATGAGGGTTTCAGAAGCATTGACATTTCCTTGTATATTTATCTATATTCAGTTAATAAATATCTGAAGTTTTCTTATGCAAAGAACTAGTTTATTAAAACTAAAGGTCAGAACATGTCTGGAATGCTTGTGTTTATCAAAGCAAATGTGAATAATAAGCCATATGTAGAAAACTGCTTCATAATATCTTTGTTATTTGTTAGATGACTTTCAGTAGAACAAAAATGCGGGCTTCAAATAAACTTTATATTTAGAACATAGTTATCCTTGTTTTGCCTGTAACGTAAGATCAAGAATATAGAAAAAATAATTGTGGATCAAATAACTTTTTCCTTGAGCTGTTAAATTGCATCTGATTTTGCAAGTCTAGTGTTTCAAGTATCTTTATGCCTCCATTTTTAGAGTTAAAAATGGAGGGCAGATGGGCACCATCTGTATCTGTCATTAATGAACCAATATGTTTCTACAATGGGCCATGAAATAAGAAGGCAGACATTTTCACAATACTGTGCAGAAAATGGACCCTTTCTATTAGAGACCATTAAGGATATGACTTTAAAGTAGAACTAGTCGTCTGTGTACTATTACAAAATGCAACCATCAGGTACTTTAGATAGTAAAAAGGAATGAATCAGATAATGTAATTTGATATTTTGCTAACATGGAGCCTTTTAAGAACTATAGAGCAATTTGTAAGGATAATAGGCAAATTTACTCTGACGTAACAGTAAAAAAAAAAAAAAAAAAAAAATCATGTTGAGTTTCTCTAAGGGAATCCAGTAGGGAAAAGAGAGTCACAAAATCCTGGAATTCTTCTCCCTGAAGGGATTTGTAGATTACTCTATCACTTCTTGCAAACATGGCTGCTTCCAGACAAATCTACTTATATAATAAAAATACACAAACCCTAACCTTTTCATTCCTCTACTGCCAGGCACCTTATAAAAATCTGCATGCATCAAGATTAGCTATATCTAATATCTGTAAAAACCACGGGATTTTGGTAAAGTTGAAAATAGTCATGCTGAAGTTGTAGAGCTTCACATTGGATTTTACACACTCATGGTCAGATATATTTTGTCTCACTTATTTGTCCTACGTAAAATAAAGAAAAACCTAGACTAGAGCTAAAACTAGGAAAACGGTTGGCTTTATAGCTTCTGTCATGACGCATGTGACCATTACATGCATCTGTCCTTCCCCATCACAAATTTACTCCTTTCTCTTACAATCATATTGTACCCATGGGTACATTTATATGTACCCCGACATCCCTACCGCATAGGATTTCCATAAGAAGGAGATCATGCTGCTTTTTTTTCTTATTGAAATTGTATGATCTCAGTTAATATTGTAACTCTAAACTCCATACACTTTCCTTCAAATTTTGTAATATATTTTTCATATGTGTAGAGCATTTTATTTTCCATTCATTTGCTGGTGGGCATGTAGGTGGATTCTATTCTCTTGCTGTCATGAATAAGGCAGTAGTAATTATGAGAGTGTAAAGAACTCTATGGCAGGATATGGTATTTTACAGGTGTATGTCCAGGAGTGAAATAGTTGGGTCATAATGCAATTATAATTTTAATTTCTTGAAAAAAATCTCTAATTGATTTCCAACTAGCCCTATTCATAATCCACCCAGCACTGAATAAGCTTTATATTTCTCCATCTCCTCTCTACATTTGATGTCATATTTCTTTATGATGGCCAGTCTGACTGGGGTGAGGCGTTTCATTTTTTAATAAATATACAAGTGAAGAAAATAGAATATGTTTAAACTGTGGATACAACTGGGTATGGTGCTCATCATGTGATCCCATCAGTTGAAGTCTATGGAAGAAGGATCATTTCATCATGAGTTCAAGACCAATCTGGAATTCAAACTGGGCTAACAATGCAAAACAGACGTCGAGGATCACCAGTTTGTGACTGTGCAGAAGGCTTCAGGACATTAATATAGTAAGTCAGAAAAGACTTTTGAAGATGTGTACAAAACAGTGAAGCTATATCACTTGAGGATTTTTGTCTTATGTGTAGTTATGAGTAATAAATGTGGTTTACTTCAAGTTTGTCTTGGCTTTTCACTTGCTTTTATGTTATAGTGTCCATTAAAAGTTGAGCATGTATGGTTTGTTTTATTTATACATTTATCATTATTTATGTGCATATATGTGTACTGTGTGGATGCTGGAAACCAAACTCTGGTCATCTGCAAGAAGAGCAAGTGATTCCCGCCATTGAACAATTTCTCCAGCCCCACTGATGGTTTATTTATTTTTAGATGCTTTTCTTCAAATCTTTAAAATGTTGCTACTCAAACTTTATATTTCTAATAGATTTTTATTTTTTTCAAATCTTTAAAATTCTGCTACTCAAAATGTATAGTTCTAATATTGTGTTGTTGAATAATCATGACACTGTAGTTGACCTGTCATATAATAACAGCCCACACAGACATGTAGCGTAGGCATGGAGGAAAATTTCATGTGAAGAAAATACATATCAAATCACAGAAATGTATGCTTTTCATATCTTGTCAATGCTGCTATGAAACATTATAAGATGATATCATACATTGTGTGATCCATGTCTTTCACATTTGTGTTATTTCATTTAAACAGTATATCTCTTAAGAAAATTATCAAGCTAACAGCAAGCCAAATTTTAATAATTTACCAAATTGACTTAAATTGCTTCAGTTCTGAAAGGCTGTGTGCATTGAGTATGATGGAAGTGGGAGGAGATGAACCGTGGAAAGACCTCAGATGTTTGCTCACAGGAGGATATTACGAGGAAACATTTACACTTTGTAGTGCTTGAGCAGGCTTCCAAACTCCAGGTCAACATAGTAATCACTGATTACTTCAGTATCTTTGAGACAGAGAGTGAGGGCAACTCCAAAAGTGAAAAAAAAAAAAAAAAAAAAAAAAAAAAAGGACCGAAGTGTGGGCCCACTCTCTGATACAGAATATTTCCTCCCNAAAAAAAAAAAAAAAAAAAAAAAAAAAAAAAGGATGGAGATGTGGGCCCACTCTCTGATACAGAATATTTCCTCCCACTAGGCTTTTAGTCTTTATATTTTCCCAGAAAGGCAAAAATGTACAAATCTCATCCTTCTAAATACCCACAGGTCAGTTGGGTTTAGTCTATCTTAGTAGGGTTTAGCTTTAAGCTCTTGTATGGGGTGAGTTCTTTCCATCTCTGGATAGCATGTGCTAATGGCAATAGCAGATGTTCAAAGTAGCAAAGTCTCCTTCTCCTAGTCACAGCCAGTCAGGTGACTGAACACAAAGTTAAGTGAATGTGGTGTAAAAAAAAAAAAAAATCTAGCATCCTTAGTGGGAAAACAGCTTGTTTATATTTTACTTTATTACCTCTCTCTGTCTCTGTCTCTGTCTCTGTCTCTGTCTCTGTCTCTGTCTCTGTCTCTCTCTCTCTCTCTCTGTGTGTGTGTGTAACCTAGAAAAAATGTGTTAGAATACCATCACTTTATCTACTAGGAACAAATACTCTTAGATGCCTGTAATGTCAGTGTTATCTGCTCAGTCTGAATGGACGAGGCTAGGAACCGTGTGTTTGTATATTGATGGAGAGTGCCTGGGATCTTACTCATGCTTCACCAAGGCCCTTAAAACTCTTATCTACACTCCTAGTCCCATCCAGACCAATCTTCAGACAAGACTTGTAATAATAAAATCATAGCACATTTTTACCGGATTACTGAACACGCTGGGATGTGGTGGCTGCTGTCTGTCCTTTAGTCTTCATCTTGACACTCTATTAGAGCAGAGCATTCTTCACGTTGCCTGATTTACAGAAGATACAAAGGAAGAAACTGGGTCTCAGAAATAGCTTCTTAATTTGCCCAACATCATTTAGCTATCAAACAAGGAAACATGCAGAGTCATGTTTCTATACCATCTTGATTTTTAGATGAAGAGGTAGGTTCTCTGTAGCATCTTGCTTTTAGGATAGATAGATACTTAGGTTTTCGTTTGTTTTCTTGCTTGCTTGATTACACCGCTGTTATAAAATACCCTGAAAAAAAAAAACTTATGGGAGAAAGGGCTTATTTTAGCTCAGTTTCAGGTTATAGTCTGTAACTGTAGGAAAGTCAATGTGAGATACAGTTAAATGAGTGCAAGTATATTTGTGATGATCTCACTTTCTCTATTCTTATACTCTTCAATATCCCTGCCTAGGGGATGGTATCACTTACAGTGGGCCTTCTAACATCAATTAATGTAAAATAGGTAATTCCTTAAAGTCATCACCGATTACCCATTATCAGGTGATTCTAGATTGTTTCAATTCAACAGTTAAAACTAACATACACACACAAACTTGTGTGTGTGTATGTGTGTGTATGTGTGTGTGTGTGTGTGTGTGTCTGAGTGTGGTTCACATATTCTAATGTTGTGGTAGGACACTGTGGCAGAATACTGCAGAGGGTTATGTTCTGGCCTATGAGCCTTGTTAAACAAAGATTTCCTCTTTCTCAATACATCCAGTTATATCCTATTACACCTCACGGGACTGTTTAACTGAAGTAGTATACAAACAGATAGGCTGAGAGGTGTCTACTTGCTCATTATTTATTGCTTGTCAGAATAAGAAGTATCTTAAAAAGAGATGAGAATTCAGTCTTTTGTGAGATCTGGATTTAATCTGTGACCTCTTTTCAAGCATCATAATATTTTTCAAAGTTTCAAAGGTCATTTTTACAAACACACGCAGGTCTCTATCTGCTGTTTCATATTGCCAAGTTGTTATTTGTAACTTGAGTTGTTATTTGTAATGAGAATGTAGGGGTCCAATGAGTAAGAGCACTTGCTCTTTATGTAGTGGACCTGAGCTCAGTTGTCAGCACTCACATTCACAGCCCCAATTCAGAGGATCTGATCCTTCTTTAGGTCTCTTATTTTTTAACAGGCATGTACATAATACATATACATATACACAGGTAAAATACTCACACATAAAATAAAAATAAATACATCTTTAAAACATTTAAACATTGAGGCTATGAATCATGTACCTTTATGATACATATTAGGACATAGCTAATAATTTGCTAGAGATATTATTTTTATTCACTCAAATTCTAACATATTTTCTTAAATTGGATCAAAAATATAATGCATGATGGTTAATGAACCAGAAATTGTTCCTTACTGCTACTTTTCAAAATTACTTCTTCCTAAAATGAATTAAAATTTATCATATTTGGTATATTGTCTCTAAAATTTGGTATGCATGTTTACTGATTAATCATGCTGATTTATATTTTTTTGGAACATAGTATGCTAGTTAAATGGACAAAAATTCTGCTGTGTAGAGTCATCAAACAACTGTGACCCTATAATGCTGGGTGGTACTACAAATCATGACTTGGCTTTTCACACTTAGTTCTTTTGGCCTGAAAGTTGTGAATGGCATGCTATATATAATTGAATGTTGACATTTGATTGGTGGCATGAACTTTCAGAGCAAATTTTACTTTGAAAGCTAAAATTTTTTAAATCAAGGAAATTACCAACTTGCTGTAAAATAGCATATATATAAAAAAAAGGGTGAGACAACAAATATTTTTGGGTGCAATCAACTAAAAATACTCATGCATTTATTTTATTGGCTGTTGGTAATATGTTTCAATGCCCAGCATGCAGATCTTTTCACAGTGGAAAAAGACAGAATTCAATGCTCTTTATATACAGGAAAAGCATTTTTACAAAGAAAATGTTCCTTTAGAATACTGTCATTTATTAAATAAATACATTCATTTATTAAATTCCATTTTTTAATTCCATTCATTAAAAAAGCTACAAATCTCCTCCTGTTTGATACTTCACTGAATTAATATTCTTTGACTAGGACATTTGTACTGTTAAATGTTTATAAATATTAGTATTTTCAGTGAATGGCAGTAGGTTTATACATAGGGCAACTAAAGATGTGGGACAGAGAATGACAGACCCTGAAGCTCTTCCTATGTCATGTTCAGAACGGTGTCTTGAACACATTCACCCATTGTCACTCTCTGTTCCTTCTTTGTTTGGTTAGGATCAAATACCAGCCTTTTGTTTATTGTGTAGAGGGCCTACAAAGAAAAGGCAAATTCTCAACCATTTTGGCAGACATTTGAATACTGTGTTTTAGCACGTGGATCATCCAGACGGAACCTTGGGCATCCCTACCATTAGCCGGGGGTCACCAGCTAGGCACAGAGGGGCACACCTGAGTAACCTGAGCAGTCTTCAGCCTGGCTCTTTGATTTGGCTTTCACAGGCCAGTAGTTTTTATTTCTTCTCATCTGTCGGCTATCATGTTAACAAGCCAAGCAAATCTCAGCAGCTCTTTGACAGCAAAATAAAATGAGATGAAAATTTCACCGGCTAAAGAAAGTCTTATTTTTATAGCTTTTGGCCTGAGATGGTTTTCATCTGTGTCTCAATAATCAAATAAGGGTAAAAATCCCCCCCCCACACACAAATCAAACAAACAAGCAAGCAAATAAAACCACAGTGGTTGCCTGCAAAGGGCTAGGATCCCCTCTGTGGCTGATTGAATACCAAGATAAGTTCTAGACCAAAACAAGACAGTATTGTTCATATTATGACAAATTGCTGCCAGGCTCATCTCGATGTTGTTTTTGTAGCACTAGGAACTGTTACCTAATTTACATTTTTTAATATGAAGCCTGGTTCAAGAAAAAAAAAAAATCAAGTGGTGATGTTTGGAACTGCTGGGAGCCAGCTGCTTCATGTCAGGCGTTGAGAACAAACGGGTGGAGTCGTGGTCACGGAGTTCTTGAGGTGCTTATCTCATGGCTACTGGAGATTTGGGCAGCTTCTAAGGGCAATACTAACCAATGAAAACAAAGCTTAGACATACAAACAAATAAACATTTCCAAGCTGGAAGGAAAACATTATTGCTTATTGCACAGGGGGAGCTCTTATGAACTGCAAATTAATATCTAATCTCAAATACATACAAGCCTTAATCGTGTTTATATTTTCAATATATGCCATATATAATTAAGTTATTTAAAATTCTTTAATGGAAGTACTTGCCTTTAATAATAAGGTCTAAACTTATTTGATTTCTGTGAGACTTGGTATGTTTAGGTGACTAATGTCTTATTAAGGAAGTTGCATTGGCATCTTTGGTATGCATCTCTACACTAGCTGTTTTCTTTATCTGTTAGACATCATATGGAGATAGACTTGGAAAATCAGTTTACTATGTTCTATCCTACATGCTCCAGGAGACAGGAAGACACATCCAAAAGAATGTGTAATAGAAAGGCGAATAAAACTGACTCTCGAGTGCTCTATTCATTATTCATTAGCACAATACAATAACTCAAAATAGTCCAGGCCATATTAATGAGAATCAAAACATATGAAAAACAAAGAAAAATGGTGGTGTTGTAGCAAATATTATTCCAGCAATACTAATTGCTTTCCTTATGTTTAAATCCTTGTGGTATTGAAAGGTAAAATAAAGCAGACAGCTGCAGGGCTCCTACAACAAACAATTCTTAAAATTTTCTTCTTGCCTAGCCCTACAGCTTTAGAATTCACAATCTGGATTACATACAGTATTCAGTGTTTTAGCTCTTGACATTTTAAAACAATATCCCTACGAAATTTAGTATGTTGTTTTATGATAAAATAATTGTGCTATGTATTAAATCACACAACACACACACACACACAAAAGTGTGTCTAAAGTGTATGTGAAGACAGGCTTTTCTCTTTTCTTGTATTGTTACATTAGAGTGTAAGGTTGATAAAGAGAATGAATAAATTATTAACTCTAAATTCATTTCTATTCAGTGGAGCAAATTTCATAGATGAATATGTCAAATCCTGATCCATTTTGGTTAATTAATATCTGAGTAATGAAGATGCATTCTTCTTAATGCTTTGTTTTGTGTTGGATATTTGCTTTATATTTCAAATGTAAATAAATGTACCCTTTCCCCATATCTCCTCGGAAAACACACTATTCCATCCTTCCTCTCTTTCTATGAGGGTATGTCCCCATCTCCATCCCCCCCCCCACATTCCCCAATACTGGGGCATTGAGCCTTCACAGGACCAAGGGTCTCTTCCATTGATGTCCAAAAAGCCATCCTCTGCTACATATGCAGCTGGAGCCATGAGTTGCTCTATGAGTACTCTGGTTGGTGGTTCAGTCCCTAGGAGCTCTGGGGTGGGGGTGGGGATCTGGTTGGTTGATATTACTGTTCTTCCTATGAGTTGTAACCCCCTTCAGCTCCTTCAGTCCTTCCTCTAACTCCTCCATTGGAGACTCCATGCTCATTCCAATGGTTGGGTGCAAGCATCTGCCACTGTATTTGTCAGACTCTGACAGAGCCTCTCAGGAGACAGTTATATTAGTTATATTAGGCTCTTGTCAGCTAGCCCTTGTTGGCATCCACAAAAGTGTCTGGGTTTGGTGTCTGTATGTGGGAAGCTCCAGGTGTGGCAGTCTCTGGATGACCTTTCCTTCAGTCTCAACTCCACAATTTGTCTCCATATTTCCTTTCTTGAGTATTTTAATTCCCTCTTCTAAAAAGGACACTTTGGTCTTTCTTCTTCTTGAGCTTCATGTAGGCTGTGAATTGTATCTTGGGTATTCTGGGGTTTTGTGCTAATATCCACTTATTAGTGAGTGCATACCATGTGTGTTCTTTTGTGACTGGGTTACTTCACTCAGGATGATATTTTCTAATTTTATCCATTTGCCTAAGAATTTCAAGAAGTCATTGTTTTTAATAGCTGAGTCCATTGTGTAAATGTCCCACATTTTCTGTATCCATTCCTCTGTTGAAGGACATCTGGGTTCTTTCTAGCTTCTGGCTATAATAAATATGGTCAGGACTTTAAAGATATTTTTCTTCCAGAAAGATGTGGTGGTCTACACCTGTAACCTCAACACTTAGGACTGAGAGACAGGAGGTTTCCCTGAGGTTCGCTGATCACTTTCACCTGAAAGGCTAGAGGTTCAGTGAGAGACTCGAGAGACTCTGTCTCCAAATGTAGGTTAGAAAGCAATAGAGGAAGTTCCCTGGTGTCACCTTCTGGCTTCTTTCTGAAGACACACAGGTGCTCACACTCAAAAACACAAATGGATACCCCCCCTCTGGCACACACATACACACACACACACACACACACACACACACACACACACACACACACACACTGTCTTACTTACGAGTTCATATTGGTGTTGATATGTGTTGACCAGGATAGATAACAAGCTCAGAGTGGGTATTAATCTGTAGACTCATAGTGAAGCTTTTTATGTGTCTAGAGGCAGCCATGTCTTTCTGACTTTAGTTGCAACTGCTTGCAGTTGTGACTAGATCCATAAAGGAAAGATAATTCAAAACCGTTCTGCAACATTATCACATTCTCACAAGATGTAACATTTGTTCTCCATTTTCATGCTATTAATTGAAAAATTCTAATTATGAGTGTTTCTATCCTGTGATGTGTGTGCTATTTCTCGTTTTATAAGAATAAACTCAATATGCTTTTTTTTTTTTGATGTATCAAGAGCTTAAGCTCTTGACTTTTTTTCCTTTCTATTTTTTTTTATTATTATTTTCTTTATTTACATTTCAAATGCTATCCTGAAAGTTCCCCATACCCTCCCCCCACTCCTGCTCCCCTACCCGCCCACTCCCATTTCTTGGCTCTGGCCTTCCCCTGTGCTGGGTCATGTAGTTTGCAATATGCTTTTTTAAATGGAGGGCTTCCTCATTGGTCAGCAAAGAAAGGCACTGAGGTCCTCTCCTTACAAAAGCAACCGGAAAGCGGAAAGCGCGATGTATTTTCCCATTGCCATCAGAGTTGATGAAAGGCTCTAACCAAAACTGACAGAAGCTGGTATGGCTGTATTCTTTTGTTTCCTTAAAGAAGTACCTTTGAAAGAAGACTGAGGCTAATTGTAGGAACTGTGTGATTATTTAATGGACTAGTTCTTAAGCAACATTTTATTTAAAAGGGGGAAAAAAAATCACGAACTGTTGGCAGATACATTTTAATTATACAGTGAATAAAATAGATAGACTGGTGTAATCCTAAGGAAACACATCCTAGTCATTACAGCCATGCATCTAAAAGCACTGAGTAATCTGTCCATTCTCCTGTGATGGTCCAATGATGCTGTGTTGCTGCATCATAGTAGGTCTTCTTACATTTAGTGGCCATTGCTTTAGTTATTAACCATGTTCAAAAAAAACTGTTTTCTTTGAATGCTGTCTGTGCAGATGCTTATATTTACATGTTTGCATGCATTTTTACATATAGTTCTTTGAATGAGCCATTGTCTTAAAAGAGAAATTAGATCCAACAGCTTTTAAAAGTTAAAAGTGGAAATCTCTGATACCAATTATACAACTCTCAGGGCTTAACAGACAAAGCTCTGTTGATATTATCTGCGATACAGAAAGGTGCACTTTTAGCAACCTCATTGACTAGTTTGCGTTTCTCTGTTTTGTGGAAAAATGTTATAAGAATTAGTCTTTTTGAATATCCGACACAATTTAGTGCAGGCATTTTTTTGAATGGAAAATAAGCAAATTACCTTGTGAACATTTAGTATTTCTATGATATTAATCTTAATTAACAAATAGTAGTTTCCATGCCATATATATTATATTTAGGCTTAATCTAACTTATGTTTCAGAATAATCTGACTAGGAAAAGAACTTAATTTTTGTTGCAGTCTTGAAATTCAATGTTTTTAAGCTTTATTGATGTACCTTTTACCAGTACTTAATCACTTAAAATTTTCTTCTGCACATAAAATGGGGAAGTTACATGCAAAAAAGGGGTGTTCAATTTGAACATAGTAATTATACACTTAAACATTATTATTATTATTATTATTATTATTATTATATTGTTATTATTATGAAAAATCTTTGAAAATAATGACCAAAAGAAACATGTTTTTGTTCTTATTGGAATTATACTTTTTATAGATATGTAATACTCAGAATGCTTTAGACTTACAAATACTGCCCCAGAATTTTTTATAAGGATGAAATGATTTCTGCATATATATCAGGACACACTCGTTTCTAACCACATTTTGTTGTAGTGTTGAGCACTTGACCTCCAACCAGTTTGACTGAGGCTGTAGTTTTTATTTCTGTTTAATCGGGAAAATTTAGTGTCGTGTTCATGTACAGAATGGAATAGAGTATTATCTTTAAAATAACAAACAATTGGATAATCGTCTTTGCCCTCATATTGATTATCACTAGGAAATTAATAAACAGTATTTCCCAAGGATCATGAAGCATTTGTGACCCTGTAATACCTGTAACTATATCTTTACCTTTTCTGGGATTTACTCTTGAACTATCTTCAGGAACAAATTACTTTTTGAATGCATGGACTATCCTTTGGAAGCTAGTGGCCATTTAAAATACACTATTAGAATATACAATATCATAAGGATGATTATTTGGTCATGTATGAAACTCCAAAGAACAAATTCTATTTTGAGACAAAGACAAACATCAGAAATACACCTAAATTTCACATAATCCTTCAAAATTAGTCTTTCTAAGTAATGAGATTGTCAGGGTCAATTCCTCAACTTCAGGCTAAGTCGGTTTCAACACTTAACAACCAAAGTGTCAAAACCTGTTTCAAAATATTACAGCGTAAAAATGACTGTCTTAATTAATTTTAACTTCTTCAGCACCTGATCACATCTCTTTCATTTCTGGAATGCTTGTTTTGTGTGTGAGCTCCCCCCCCCTCAGAACATGTTATTGTCCCTGCTTTTCCAGTAAACGCTCTTGGCTTCTGTGTTTCCAATCAAGAACTCCATTAAACAGTCACAGACATTACTGTTTGGTTATGTTTGCAGTTAGTAGCTCTTGGTTTTATCTACTAAGTGGCAGTTTACAAATTCCTGCTAATGCTAAATTAGAACTGTAATTTCTGGAGGCTTCTACTACTCCTATTTTCTTTTCCTGTTCCCCAGCTGCAAATCAGAGATGGAGAGGAGAGGAATTGCAGAGAAGAGATGAAACACTTCAACCAATTCACCCTGTGGGATAGTGGATAAGGAAGACCAGAGTTGTTTGGTCTGGGGATCTGGAACTTATTAATGTCACCAGGCTTCTCCAACCTGTGGTGGCAGAAATTTGGACTCTTCCTGTTCTTAGGAGACCTTCACGTGAACTGAAGTTCACTAAACTTTGTAACTAAATAAAGTCAGGGTTTCTTAAAATCCCCTCTTCCCTTTAATAGCCCAACCATTGGGTTAGTATCGCTAATGGCTCCATGCAGCTGTTTGCTGTCCATAACATGATGTGCCAAACCATATCACTTGGGCGACTCCTTCTCTCAGACATTAACCTGCTCCCTAAATTTATGATTCAAAACATGTAGTTTATGAAGTCCTAGAAGGGAACATGCTGTGTTGTATTAACTTCCCAGTGCTGGCTCCCGAAGTCCCAACGGAAAAAAACGTTTGGTTTTGCAATTTAACCTATGTTCATTTCTTTCAAAGACAAGTAAGTTAGAGTGAGAAGGTAAAAAAAAATTGTTAAATGTTAAATGTTAAGATTACCTATGGAGAAGGAGATTTTAATCATTCTTTTATAAAACATTTAGAATATTTATGGAAATGAATTTTCATTCCATTAAGCACAATATTCACTGCACTAAGTCAGTGTATTGCATCTATATGAACATATACTTAATCTGATTCAGGAAAATAGCAAATGAAAACTATAGAAAACTGTATGATCTTGATCATGCCTTTTGTTGTGAGAAGTTGACAGTATTGATAGTAGTGGTAGGCATGCCTGAAATGGCGATAGTTAAATAGCAAAATATTTAAAACCAATTTTAATTTGCTCAATTCAGTAAGACTAATGTATGAGAAGGATGTAGTTTATTAGATTGAGTGGAAGAAAAACCAAAGCTAGTGGAAAACTTCATAGATTCCACACTAATTTTCTATCTCAGAAGCTGTAGAAATGTGAAAAGAAAAATGTTTTGGCACAAAGGAAAGAACTCAGTTTATTTTCAAGCATTGAAAGGGGCCTCTAAATTTGTCAGACTTGACTACTTGATTTATTGATGTATTAATGAATACATAGCTTCCATTCCACACTTCCACTTTACATAGATTAGCCTGTGTAATGATAGACACATTATCTGTTTAATCGTCGTGGAAACCCTGTGAGGTAGGTACCAATGACTATCTGCATTCTAAAACGATGATGCTAAGACACCAAGCTGATAAGCTTCAGGCTACAATTTTAACCCAGAGTGTCTGGCCTAATGTTTGTGGCAGTACTTTGGATTACTGTACAGCATCCACTCTTTTATTTTCAATGCTGTGGATCTAGCTTGAGACCTCATGCATAGTTGAAATAGTTTAAAAAAAAATTTTTTAGCATTGCTTTCAACCCCACTGTCTTGCATGACTACCCTACTTACTATATCTAAATAACCGTATAATTCCTGGAACACTTTGGCTTATCAAGGTTAAGCCAGACTTTCCAGAGATTGTGACTAAGAAGTCACCAGAGATGGACTGTTCTGACTCAGGAAAGACTGTGACCCTTAGTCTGTCTCTACTTGGGAATCATAGAGCTTAGTGTGACTTTCGCTCTGGTGGTCCTGTCCTGCAATGTCTATAATATTCTATCAAAAGCCGTGAGAACTCCAAAGGCTTTTCTCTGTGCCTTCCAAAAGAAATGATGAGCACGAAACAGCATCGCTCATTATTCTTACTATTTTGAGATTCAACCTGTAAGTAAAAAGTACAGGGGGAAGGGGAAGCAACGCCAATCAACAAACTCATCTTTGCTGTTGAAATGTGTAATTATTATGAAACAGATAGTATTTATTATTGGTGTGGCTGTTGCCTGTATCTACACCTCAAAAGGTTTTAGGGATGTTCTATGCTTTATGTGTAGTTGGTACTAGTTTCCGGCTTTTTGAACACAGAGCTTTTTCAATAGAGTAAAAGGAAGGTGCATCCAATAGAAAGCATACTTGAACTTTTGCCCTTTAAATCTTTTCCGAGGCTGGTGATAGGCGGGAGGAAGCTTCCTGGGAGAGCTGCACTGCAGTGGGAACCTCAGCTGAGAATTGGTTCCCTCAGATTAGCATGTAGGTGTGTAGAGTATTTTCTTGTTAGGTGTGTACAGTATTTTCTTGTTACAAATCGATGTAGGGGTTCCCAGCCCACTGTGAGCCCTACCATCCCTTTACTGGAGAGCATGAGCTGTATGAGAGAGGGAGCTGAGTGTGATTCAGAAAGCAACCCAACAGGCAACGCTGCTCTGTGTTCTCTCTACTTCAGGTCCTCCCTTCACGTTCCCTCGAAAGTCCCTTGCCCTGGCTTTCCTTAGTGGCAGAATGCAAGTTGTAAGCTCTAATAAAACCTTTTCTCCCCAGGGTTCCATTTGGTCAGTGCTTTGCCATAGCGATAGAGAAGCAAACTAGACCAAACCCTGAGCCACAGTAACCCACTGCCAGAGGAGCTTATTGATGAGGAAAATGTAGTCTATTACTCAGTCTTGGCTCACACCTTTAATCACTATGGTGAAATAAGCTTTTTCTTATTTGCTTACACTATAGTCACTTGAAAATCCCAATTTCTGTGTAACTAGGGCATGGAGATGGAAGAGGATATGCTTTGCTTATAGGTGGTGAACATTTGTTTAAAAAAAAAAAGAGCAGATGTCTTGTTTCCAAAGACTCACAGATAAGGGTGGGGGTGCTGTCTAGAGACCTTCCTTGGCCCTTATGCCAATCCCTAAAAACAGTAGCTCAGAAATCATAATGTTGGACACCGTGCAGTATTTTCTTCTGTGCTTTCCAGTGTGTTCAGCCCAACTGTTTTGTCATTTACTTTATTCTGTTAGGAACCTTGAAAGGAGATCGTTGTTTCTTGTTTTGGGAAGAATGTTTTAAATATATTTCATTTTTCGATATTTTTCAGGTTGAGAGTCTGGCATGATCTGCTCTTAGATCCTTTCTGAGTCCTCTCCACATATACTTACTGGCTGCCCAAACTGATGTTGCTTACCTCTATAAACAATGAGTTCTCCTTTGTATTTCTCCATTTTGATTGTTTTTAATTTTTAAATTTCTAGGCTTGTTTTTTTTCCCCCATGGTCTGACTTCCAAGTTGGAAGAGGAGACTTCCTTGGTCCTTTCCTCTTTATATCCACTTCTCAATGAATTACCAAGTCATGAGTACCTTACTACAACCCTAAATTTTATTAAATATATTTCCTTTACATCAGCCAACATTAAAATTTGTCTTAAAAACTAAATTATTTTTTATCGTGTTTGTGTGGGTTTGGTGTGTGTGTGTGTGTGTGTGTGTGTGTGTATGTGTACATGAGTTTTAGTGCACGTACATGTGTGTGCACATATATGTGCTATGACATGTGCACATATCATAGGACAATTTGGAAGAGCTGTTTCTCTCTCTCCTTCCACTGTGAGGATTAAATTTAGGCTGTAAAGCTTACATGGCAAGCACTGGTCTAAGGCACTTAGGAGTAGAACGTTGTTGAGGATGAATGTCCCGCTTCAATCTGGATCTCAACTCTAGTTTCCCTGGTAAGACTAGAAAGAAAGAAAGAAAGAAAGAAAGAAAGAAAGAAAGAAAGAAAGAAAGAAAGAAAGAAAGAAAGAAAGAAAGAAAGAAAGAAAGAAAGAAAGAAACGTTGTAAATGCCATTCATTAGGCCTCCTTGGCAAAAGAATGGAATACTTTATTCAAACTCTTCATTCAACAGAATGGAATGGCATTATGGTCTTTTGCAAAGATTAAAGCCTGCAAACTTTTGCCTTAATTTTTACCAATTCATCTGAGGTTGTCAATCTCCTGGGCCAGGGTCCGCTGCCCTCACAGACCCACCACAGGGAAGGTTGATTTCTCCAAGCCATGTTGAGGAAATGGGAGGAATAATTATCACTGTAATGAAGTACTGCACTTACTCTTTCCAGAAACATCTTCCCTAATTCATGCATGTGTAAAGCCTCTGCCATGCAGTCTTGCCCACTTTTCTGAGTTCTAACTCAGAGAAGCTTGACTTTTTCTTCTATCTTTAACAGCTATCTATCTATCTATCTATCTATCTATCTATCTATCTATCTATCTATCTATCTCTATAATCTGTCACGAATTTATATCTTTCTATAATCTTTGTTTCTATCAATCATCTCTATCTCTGTATATCTGTCAATCTGTCTGTCTGTCTCTTTCTCTCGCTCATATATACATATGCATATATATATATATATTCCATCTGTCTCTGCCTATCCATCTGCCCATATGTATGTGTTCTCTATCTATCATTGGATACTGACAAAAAACCCTAATCCTGTTTTCTCTAATACCATTTCTCTGAAGGTTCTTCTTTCCTCCACGCATCTGCTTGCTAACCTCCATGACTGAATGTGCTGGCTCTCTTCAACCAACTCAAAAAGGCCTGACGGTCTTTCTACCATCCCTCCTGGCAGCTGTCAGGATTTACAGCTTGCCTGCTCTGTGTTTTTCTCCCCTCAAATTCAAATAAAATAATTCCCAAGTTTCCTATTGAGAGGTTTTAAAAAAATCTTTTTATTAATAAACCTAAGGTTCCAAAAGGGAACCATAATTTTCCCGGTGACACTTTCACATGCTCAGATATATTGTTGACCTTATTTGCCGTTTTTTAGATCCTTATTCATTTTCATATTCTTTCAACTGTGACTGACAGTGAAACCAACCCTCCATTCACACATACACACACAACTCTAGGGCAGCCAGGTCATGTGCAATAGGCCCCTGGTCTGCCTGTACCACTGTCAGGGAATTTCTTGTCTTGGTCTGCTTACCAGGATCTCTTTCTAGAACACTCATCACAGTTGGGGTCCCCTCTGGAAAGTCTTCTTACATCTCTCAGGCTGTATGACGTGAACAATCAATGCTGAAGTATCGTCTACTGAATATGTCTAGAAATTTCCATTCTGTGTTGGTTTCTGAACCTGCTGTCCCTACTCTAGTGTGAACATTTTCTTCTAACTTCGCAAAGAATACCTGGCAAGTTTATAAATTTGAATGAATTAGAAATTTCAAAGATATATATATATATATATATATATATATATATATATATATATATATCACATTTATTTTCATTCTCCTTAAATAACCCAATGAGGACTGCCTTCAACTTCCTGCTGGATATCTTTCCCAGAAATTGTTTTGAAGAGTATCCTCCTGTTAAAAGCTCATGGAACAGCAAATGGAAGCTTCAGTGAGCTCCTTTCTGATCTCTCGTAGAACAGAAGCCGTTCCTTCAGAGTCCCGCTTCCCTTTGAACTCAAGTGTCACTTACATTACATTCCCTATCTGTACTCTCTCCCCGGCCCCAGGCTTCCTCAAAGTCAGTTCTGGCCCTATCTGTCTCCCTTTCCCTTCTCTGATCTCTGAAGAGCAGCTCTGGAGGTTTGAGATCTTATATCACGGGGCAAATAGTCTTGTCAGGGTGTCATAACAGACCTATGCTCTGATAGTGAATCTCTATGATCATGTTCCTTCTTCTCAACCTCGATAAACAGAGCCACCCATAACAATATTTCTATCACAGTTCCCTCTACTCACTACTTCTTGTGTTTCTGAAGGCCATATACACACCGCCACATTTCATCAAGCCTGTAAAATCAGTAGCCTCTCTCCTTAGATTATATGTTCCCCTCATCTGGCTGTGTGAGGAATGTTGTTCCTAATTTGAGGAACCAAAATTCGTTCCTCTTCCTTTAGTATTTCTCTTTCCCATAAATGCAGGGGCATCAATCATTTCTACTGCACAAATCATTTATTACTTTCAAATTACCACCTGTATCAGATTCTAAATTACAGAGTTTTGTTTTTCATTGTTGGACAATTTTCCTCCTCTACAAAGAGAACTTCAGAACCATAAACATCGTACAAGAGCAGAGAGGAGCTGCTAGCCCAGTTTTTATTAATACAGAAGAAAGTAGCAAAAGAAAGGTTGTACCACGTTCTTCAAATCATGAAATTGATATCAGAGTAGCCTAGATCCTGCAACTTCCAATTAATCTGTTAACAACCAAGTCTGGACCTCATGCCCTCCCATCGGGTCAGTGATATTACCACTGTAACACCCTGCTTACTTTACCATTTTATACTAGTATAAATGAACTAGTCTCTAGTTTTCCTTCCTAGAAAATGCAGATGGTTTGGAGGTGTTGATTTCTGCCCCACTAGTTGAAAATGTATTAGTTTGAAGATGTTGTAGACGTTTCCAAATTTCTCTATACATGAGATGACATTATTAATAAGCAGACAAAGCAAGGCTACGTCCTTTCTAATTTGGATGCCTTTTGGCCCTTTCTTCTACTTCTTCCTTGCTAAAGCACAATCTCAAGGGTATGAAGTAGATACTACTCATAATTAATAATTGTTATTTTCACTTGTGTAAAGATTACTTGAGGCTGGGAATCTTTTTACATTTATTGATTATTTTTATGTCATTGCTCTCCACTGAGTCATTTTCTTTTTTCTCTCCTTATTTCCTTCCTTCCTTCCTTCCTTCCTTCCTTCCTTCCTTCCTTCCTTCCTTCCTTCCTTCCTCTCCCTCTCCCTCTCCCTCTCCCT